>NW_028185062.1:867356-950549 GCF_003343005.1 Rhea americana | reverse complement strand
TGTGTGTGTGTGTGTGTATAAGAAGTAGCTGTTTTACAATTCCAGCATGCAGTAGATATTATCCCAAGTCATCACCTAGCAGTCTCCAATTGAAGAAGTGGAACAGTTTTGGAACCAAACATCTGACTGGTAGGAAAAACAAGGCCTGYCATGCAGAACTAGAAATGCAGTACCTTCCAGAGGAGATATGAATGAATAACCTGGCAACATACCATAGTTTCATTTCATGTTTTACTGTGAGATGTGTAATGACAGAGCTCCAATCGAGCTGATTCATCAGCAGTCTCCAGTTCATCGCCTGACATTTTGAGATGCCTTTTCTATAGCGACAATAGCAACCGAAGAAGCCACCGCTATGGTGGAAAACAGGAGTAAACAGTTCCCTTCTGAGAAAAGTATCAAAATACATACTTCAAGGCACTGCTTCTTCAAATATCCATCTAGCTCACCAAAGAAAAGCTTCTTATAAGTACTAGAGCACCAGCTGTGCTCCCCACTGGATAATCTTCAAAATTACTTTTTCCACTCTCTCAACCCCCACTCTCACCCCAAGGAGGCATAAAGTATGCACACCAGCTTCTGCTTTTCAGTATTTGACATTCACAGCAATGAAGCTGTCACAGAGACAATCCCAACCCCAAACAACATGCAATTGCTCAGTTCAAGAGGCTCTTTAAACAAGATGCCATAGCAGCATTGTTTAGGACAGGCAATGTTTAATTTAAACACAAGAATAATAAACCTTTCCACATTACACTTAAAAACACAACTTCCACAAGATGTGCCACTGGAAAAGTCTACAACAGTTTAACAGTAGAGTGACAGCCAACCATAGACTACATTTGCTTGAAACCAGCCATTCTCTTAAGGATATAAACAGACTTAGTTCCATCCTACTCTGGAACAGAATTCATAAGCCATTTACACTGTATTTCTAATTTGTTCATAAATTATTTTCAAAAGGAAAAAAGCAAATTTAAAATGGAGACAGGCATCTACCTGGAACAATGGAACAGAGAGGAGACAAGCAGGGGGAATCAGATATACACCATTTTGAAAGCCTTGATTACAAAGTTTACAAGCATTTACATCTTTCAAGGCTCTTTCAGGTCATCCATCCCACACAACAGAGTTTTCCAAATTAGATACTTATGATTGGGAGACAATATCTTTACTCCCACAAAACAGTCAAATCCGTTTTCTAATTGTAGGTACTGTTCAAGATGTTCATAAGTGTTCTGTAAGAAGTGGTGAACAGAGATGTTGCAGTTTAGAGATGACAGGCTAAGTTATTCAAGATAGCATGAAAAAAGGGGGGGGGGCGGACTGACTGCAAAAAACTGCAACATGCAATACCAAGCAAATTTTGGCTGTCAATTTATCACCTAATGCACACACATATACAGTGATGCACAAGGCAAAAATGAATCTTAACATTAGCAATCTGCTCAGAACATCTGAATTCTATTTAATGTGAACAAGGCCTTACTGTTCTAATAAACATTTATATGACAATATCAACTCAACAGTGGCACAGACCAGATTTTTAGAAACACAGGCCCAGATTACATAACTGGCCCATATCAGTAAAAGAACAAGAGTCAGCATAGAAATAAGTCTCATTAGATACAAGTCATGCACATATGAGACTATGGAATAATGTTCCATTACCATACCTTTGCTTTTTTATTTAGAATAGCAAGCAAGTCTTGCATCRGTACAGGGAAGATCAGTCTGACTAATTCCAGTTTCTCATTCTTCTAAAGTCCAAGTTTCACCTAATTTCACATAGGTATGGCATAAATATGTAATTTTTTTTCCATAGCAGGCCCCCTAGTAATGTTCCCAGCTTCATGTTCTTGAGATTTACCTACCATAAGTATGTCTACCATAATTTGTTTAGAAACAGTTCATTACCCTTGACTGCTGTTTTTTGTTGATTCTGCTTTAGCATATCAATTCTTGATCATTACCTAAAAGTTTTAATCCTATTGAAACTCTTAAGGGGGAAAAAATGTTTAAGTGAGGGAAGCCACTAAAATTGTAAGGTTTAAGGAAAGGCCACACCTGGGTCAAGAAACAGTTAAGCCAAATTCTGTTTTTTTTCACAATCAACGGATCTGACATTGAACACCAAAGAATCAATACTATAAGGACAACCTGCACCTAATCATTCATCTTTCTACCTTGAGAGTATTGTAAAGTTTTAATAGTATCTTTCTATAACTAGCTTTTTATTACATTTTAGTATTTGAGATTACCTGTCAACTTTGTAAAAACACGTCTTAAGCTCCAATCCAATAGAAGCATTATTTGAAAGCCTATAGTAATGCTTTCTCCCTTACACCAGTAGAAAACAGCTACAGCTTGTAATCTAACATCCTGACCACCGATCATTCCTTTCTCACCTGCAGAAGGCAGCTTTAACAGTATTGTAATTTAGTGGAAGTATAAGAGCAAGCCATACGGGAATCCTCAGTCAAAGCTATAAGTTCTGAGAGAACTCAATACAGAATAAGAATCAGTAAAAAAAACGTGTAAGTAGTTGACACACACCTTAAACAAAAACATTTGGGTGTGCAACTGACAGAGATCCAAATTCAGGAGGAGAATTCCCTGCATATCAGCCTGAGAGCTACTGCCTTAAGAAGGATCACAAGACTCTGACTCAGAATAAAATGAAACGGGGGGGGGGCACCCTTTCAGGACCCCCTTTGCATACACTACACAAGATTCAACAGGAAGCTCGTTCTGAAGAGGGACCCCGGAGATCCAAGACAATCACCTGAGCCCAACGCTGTAGCTACAGAAATCCAGCTGAGTTCACCATCTTCCTGTAACACTGGAGTCGCCTCAGGGAACATCTGTCCCCCAGGGGGGTTTAGAGGAGGAGCTAACCCCGCACGCAGCCTCCGGCACAACACGCACTCGGCGGACTGAAGCCAGGCCGGCATCGCCGTGGCCGCCCGCCGGGAACAGGCCGAGCCCGGCTCCCTGGGGTCCGCGCCGCCTCCCGGCCAGGGCCACGCGAGCCCCGCGGGGCGGCCCGGGCTGCGGCACCCCACAGGCCCCACTCCCCGCACGGCCCAGGCGGGCGGCACCCCCGGCCCCCCGCAGCCTCGCGCCGCCAACGGCCGCAGGGCCGGTGACGCCCGTCAGCGCGGCCCGCTCCGGCGGAGGAATGCCGGCGCCGCCCCCATCCCCACAGGGGCGGTGCAGGCCTGGCAGAGCAGGGGAAGTCGCACCGGCCGCTCCCGGRGGCCGCTCCCGGGGCCGCGGGGGGAGGGTCTCACCTGTGCCCCGGCGGGTCGGTCGCGGCGAGCGTCCGGCCGCTCCTCAGCGGGGTTTGAAATCACTAACACCGCCCGCACCTCGCAGTATCCTCAGTGCCCATTGGCTGGCGTCTGCCCCGCCCACTCCCCCAATCCGCGCGCTTTATTGGCCCGTTTGAATCCGGCAGCGGTGACGCGCTCTCCGCGTTCGCTGGGGGCGGCCGCGCGCCCAGTATCGCCCGGGACGGAGGGGCAGGGGCGGCGGCGGGGTCCGGCGCCGCGCCGCGGGGAGAGGCGGCCCCAGCCGGGTGCGCTCGGCCCGGGCGGCGCCGTTAGCGGGAGGGGCGCCCGCAGGGCGGCGGCGGCGGCGGCTGGGTTAAGGGAAACGCAGAACACGAGCGAGGAACAGGACCGTGTCCCCGCTGCAGCCGCCGCTTCTGGAAATGCCCCGTCAGGTGGGAGGGCAAAATCCTCCCCCGTGCCTGTTCTCTGACTGCTGAGTTTGCCRGCAGTAACTCGTCTTACGTAAAAACTGTGCGCTGGGCAAGTACTTAGTTGTTATTTTTCTTCAGTAAAGCAAGTTAAGAAAAAAAAAATCCCTTAGCAGCCTTTTCCAAAGTAAATAATCGGAATAGAGGGCAAGGCTGGTCCCGCTGGCCCACCTGTAAGAAGGGAGTGCGATGAAGATATGCTTATAAGGCCTAGATTAGAATGAGAAGGGAGGTATCAGGACAAGCTGCTTGCATTTTTGCTTGGGCTCAGTGAAATCACTTCTGCACTGTGCTTCAATTTAAGAATAGGCAGGAACAAGCTAAGATACGTAAAATCTTTTTGGTACTTCAGCAGAACAGGACACAAAAAGATTCACAATGGTGTTGTACGTCAGTTATTACTGAACATTTTGTTCATTTTTTCATTCTTGCACCACTTAGAATTATGAACAAAAGGGATATTTCTATCCTTACCCCTAGAAAAATAGTTCTTCAGAACTGTATTTTCTGCTGGTCAAAGGCACAAAACAAGCAATGATCCCTGTAGTATGTGTTCCTGTAGACCAGCATGATCCTAATAGTCTTCAAAAAATAAGGGCCATACTCTTCTGCTGTTGCCATGTTAAAGTGATGGGGGGGGGGGGAGGAAGCAAGGGAGAGGGGAATAGTGTATGTGCACATCGGCGTTTGCAAATGAGAGTGTRTAAATAGTTGGCCTCTAATCCTAAGCCTTAGCACCAGCAGCAGCAGGAGACTGTGTTGCAATCTTATCATCAAAAGAACACAAATCCATTCCTACCTTCTTGCTCGTCTCAACCAAAGGAAAGTTGAGGTTCTGTGCAAACAGGTTCAGGAGCTCCGCTTTCAAAGGACAGTCCAAAAAAACATGCATATTCACAACCAAAAGCCAGGCAGAGTGGTTAAGAAAAGCTAAATTTATATTAAATTATCATCAACCCCTAAAATACTGAACATAGTGGTTAAATAACCCCAGAAAGTCCAATGTCTCCAGTGAGTAACGTTAAAACCATTACACAGGAACTCAGGAAACCACTGAAGTTAGCTTAGGATGGGCAGGAGAGAAGTTTACCTTTTTTACACAGTAAATCAGTGCTCAAGGGATCATCCTCCAGTGGCCTTTCTACATTCATAACAGCCTAAGTGCAGTGAGGGTCTTCTATTCCCCTGAACTGGGAAACACAATGCACCTCCTAGGCAGCATCTCACTAGGCCTGTCTGCATGCTTTAGGAAAAATAAACTGATGTCTGCCGACCTTACTTGTGGATGTGAGGCTATGGGATTTTTTTTTTTTTTTTTTTTTTTTTTTTTTTTTTTTTTTTTTTTTTTTTTTTTTTTCACCTTAATCATTCCAGGAAGCAAGCGAGCAGAGAGCGGTTATGAATGGTGTTTGGCTGGAGTGTGCAGAGTCCCTTCAAAGAAGCAGCAGAAATTCCATCAAGGTGGAGATCACAAGCACCATTAATTGTTGAGAAGACTGACCGGATTTTCCTTTCCATTCTGCACTTGTGACTTGGACTGAACCTCAAGTGACAGGTCTGGGTAGATGTCTCCCCCTTCACCCCTGTCCTGCCCCAGGATTTTGGTGCACACTCAMATAGCTATTGCGGGTGGAGAGAGAGGGGAAGACACAAAAACAACCTGCTCTCCTGTAAGTCAGAACCTTCTTCCCCATCCACTCACTCCCAGCCCTCTTGCCCCTGCCCTATACCTGGTTTCCTCTCAAATCGGTCCTTCTGCCTACACTTGAGCTCTTCAATGTTCTCCCTGTATCAGGCAGCCTAGACAGGCAAGATCCACCTCAGTTACGTGCGCTCCTTTCCCAGTTCCCCACTGAGTCCACACCTCAATCCAAATGTACCCCTGTCCAATAAAAACAACGCTTCCCAGGCTGGAGTCAATCAAATAAATAATTAAATAAAAAAGCTAATTAAAAGAAAATCTCTCTGAGAGTAGGGAGGAGTCCCATATTAACACAGGGAAATTTCTAAGCCCTAACTCCAGTTCATTTTCCGCAGGAATATACACCAGTCAGCCCAATGGTGCAAGTCATGGACAGTTTCATGCCACCTAGCCATGTCAAAGCTGCAACCTTCCTTTGCTGCAGAGCCACCTCTGCTTTAAAGAGTATTGGCAACTGCTAGCAACTGTCATGTTTTTCCAAGGGTTGCAAGATCGTTAGTATCTGAACAAGGTTAGAACAGAATAGGATGGATTTTAATATTGTTTTTTACTAGCAGGAAAAGTCTTGTGTCTGAAATGCATTTTCCCCACAATTCTATGCCATACCCCTACTGTACACTGCTTTCGTCACACCATAGGTGGGAATGCACTTGGCCTCTTGCCAGGAGATAAAGAGGTAACAGTTTGCTGCAAGGGATTCTTCGCTGGAAAATTCTGCTTCTGAATATCTGGCATAAGGCTTCATATTTCACCATAAGTGTACCCACAAGAAACAGTGGCATCGTCCTCAAGAGTATGCAAGTCCCAGATGCTGCCAGGATGTCTGTAACTGCAAGGGTAGAATTATTCTCTAGAGGGTAAAGGCCTTGGAGGCCAGAGAAAATCTGAGGTTCATACAGCTGATGAGAAGAATGACTCTGCAAGGACAGCTATTTACTAGTAATAATGGAGCTGAATGTGCAATTCTATCTAATAAGCAACTATTTTAAAATGTCCCTTAAAACTTCATGATCATTGTCTCCTATTCTAGGTCAAACGGGCTAGTGATAAGGCAGTTCCTAACTGCCAGCACTGAGGATTTCCCTTGGGGGAATCAACCTAGGAATTTTCTTATTTTCCTCATCACTGTAATAAAAGTCATAAAGGCCAAGACAACTGGAACTTGTGAGAATTATGCAAAGAGTGTGTGCATGATACATTTTCTCCCATTAGCTCAGTAGAGCTAAGAACAATACTAATTTATTTTTTTCCTTGAATACAGGACTCTGACTCCAGTATCGAGAGGGAACAATTCTAAAAGGACCATTTGCTGACTTGTTTTTCCACAGTAGAAACATGTTTTAACAGGAATGGGGTGAACAGGAGCATTGTCCACTGCCAGCAACAGATACAGTGCTCCAATCCCAGAATTCATTAAGGTTTTTACTAGCAGATGGAAAATAAGCAGTGATGCTCTCATGAAGCAAAATCATGGCAAGCAGTTACTCTCTTTACACTCTTAAAAAGTGACTTGATACTGTATCACTGTTCCCTTTAGGCCCAAAGCATACCCCATCTATTCTGAGACGCTTCTCAAGTCAGAGACGCCACAACATGAAGTCTCAGAGTGCTGCTAGTGCTGGAATGACTAAGGGAACTTTTGTGACTGGGAGCTAACAATAAAGCAGCTCTGCTCTCTTCACAGGCATCAACTGCAAGCTGAACTGCGTGGGATTTGCAGGTTGCCAGAGAAGACAGGATCTGAACCAGACTCAGGCCAGAGGAGTCACTGCTAAAGTTAATGTGGCAGCTTCCAGGAAAAGGGAACATATAAATAAACCACAGACAGTGAAAATGAGCCAAAAGGGTCTCTGGGTTCCAACCCACCCATCCTCCCTCTCCAACCACAACAGGACAGTTGCCCAAGCTCCTTGCTGAAAGGCAGTCACAGTTTCTGCACCCCTTGCAAAGAGGCTACTCTCTGCACTCTTCCTTGCTTGGCAGGCAGAGTCCCATCTTTTTTGTGCAGAGTGGAGGCTAGGGAGGGTACAAGCATCTCCAAAGCAGTACATGCTTTAGACTTCGCTCTCTGTGGAGGGCTTGCGCTGGTGCTTCCAGCCTGTGTCTGGGAGTGAGCCACGCCGTTCAGGAGTGGCTGCTGCTGTGTTGACGCTGCTGCACTCAGACTGTTCTTCCTGTAGCAACTGCTCAGTTTCAGTGTCATCCAGCGAACCAGAACTAGCCTGAATAGAGACTGTGTCTGTCTTCATGCAGACGTGGTCTCGGAGAATCCCGCCTCGGGAGCTCCGAATCTGTTTAAGGTCATCCCATTCTGAGTCATCACTGGACAAAAGGCAAATCCCCTCCACAATCTTGATCTTCTCCTTGGTGTAGCTGTGATCAGGACCAGCCTAGGGAGCAGAGAGGCAAATGAAAACACAATACACATACAAAGAAATAGGGCAAAGAGCAAAGCAGAGCTGGAATAAAGATAGCGAAGCAGACAAAAGGCTGGACCTCAATGTAAAAAAATCACTGTCTCTGACTGTCACAATGGCAGAACCTGTTCTAAATGTCCCTTCAGTTCTTTACCCCCTGCATGAATTCTCCCTGCAAGAGCGCTCATTCCAAACTCCAGGAGCCTTCAAATCATGGAAAGGGAATGAAGATGAGGAAGCTCTAATTCAACTAAATATAATCCATGACAGCAGGGGGCAAAAACAACACTGAGCCTAAAAAAAAAAAAAAAAAAAAAAAGAAAAAAAAAAAAAAAAAAAAAACTTGGAAAGCAGAAACAGCCAGAAGACTTCAAGGTAAAAACAGGTAGGGTAGGGAGTTGATTATAAATCTGCAATGTTCTCATATTTAAATCACTCTAGATGCAAATCTCAAGGAAGCCCACCTGAATACCACTGTCTACTCGGGGCCTCACAGTGATACAAGAAAAGCAAATTATAGGGAGACAACAGAAATGATCAGAGAGGCTAACGGGACCACACTGAGATTAAAGTAGTAAAATCTGTATACCTTGGCTTAGTGACAAATAAGCAGCATTAGAATATCTGATGTAAACCCTGAGGAGAGAGTGGAGTGAGGGGCAATATATCTGGGAGCATTTAGAAGTAGTAAGATTTAGTGGAAAGGATTTAGATTCCCAGAGAAATCATCCTGGCTTATCCTTAGTACACAAGGCTAAAATGGCAGGGAAGTTTTGGAAATCTATTGGATGACACATTTGACAAACAAGGCCAGGGAAAACTCTCCTCTGCAAAAGTTCTGCCAGGATCCCTGCCAGCGGGACTAAGTGATTATCATAAATACTCCTACAGAAATCATCTTTTTTTTCAAGTCTCCTATACAAAGCAGCCAAACCAAGACCAAGAGATCTGTCCTAGAAAATGACCTCTACTTTCTTCCAAACAGTAGAGCTGGTTCAAGGACATAAAAAGCAGGGAAATGCTAGAAAGAACAATTAGTAGGGGACAGTGCTAGAGCCACACAACAGAGCTTGAGTGAGGGCGGCAGGATCGAACACATTACACAGAGTAGTGATACCTGACGTGAGGATGTGGACGGAAATCAGAAGAGGGAAGATGAGAAGCTATCTGAGTGATAAGAAAGCTTCTGAGGAGAAAACAGAGGAGAAACTAAGTGCTGCAAGATATTACATTAAATCCTCTTCACCCTGCCACACACAGGGTGGACCTCTGCAACACGTTTAAAGTGCTCATTTGTTAGGGGGCTCCAGTTCCCTCCCTATCCCACCCCTTTCATGCAGTGCACAGCCAGAAGCCATGTTCTTATCATTAAATCCTTTCTGGCTGCCTGATCTCCCTGATGACTGTCCAAAGCAATCTTGGGGCAACAGTCACTGAATAGCACTGTTTCCAGGGAAGATGATTCCCTCTGACTCCTTTACTTTGATGGCCAGTGCCCAGTGCTAGAGAAATACAGGACACCAGGAATGAGGAGGAAGCAGAAAGCTAAATGCAGGTATATGTCACGACAACTCACGGAGGGAGAAGTGCTGCTGGCTGATCTGTAGAAATCTGACTGGGCAATTTACTAGAAATAAATGCTGATAAGTTGCAGCATTTTCACGTCCTAAGGCCTGAAGCTCAGCAGCAGCTTTAGCCTGGTCCTCATGTCCTTAGTAGCAGCTCTTACCTCTTTTTTATAGCACAATTGGTTGTACATGGCTGGTTTGGGAATTGTTTCAATCTTCACCTCCTGGGTAGACGTCCGATATGATGGATTACTGTAGGTTAGGTTCCCCAAGCTAGGATCTGTGAACTTGGATTTATTATGCCTAAAGGAAGAGAGCAGTCAGAAAAGATGCATGGTCCTGCGCCAGGATCTAAAGTTCCTGAGCACTCAGCAAGTGGAAAGCAAGGAGCAAATTCGCTGTCCCTCAAAGTCAGAGAACACTGGTTTCACCAAGCTCTTCAGCTGCCAGTACACTCACTAGCTACCAGTGCAGCACGGCACTGCCATGCAACCCCAAAAGCAATACTGGCAATAACTGGAGAGACTATCTGGCAGGAAGCACATGACCTCACATATGTACTGAGATAAAAATATCTCACATCCCTGTCCATAATTCCCAAGCTCTCTGCAGAACATTCATCCCATAAGGAATGAAATAAAAAACGTGTATGCCCAACACTTTAAAGGAACAGGACTCAAACCTTGCAAAAAGTAAACCTTGCAAATAAAATCAAACACTGCTTCCGAAAAAGCAAAGACATTGTAAATCGCAATAAGGAAAAACTAAATATTCTTCAGGAGCTTTCTTCTCCCACAAGGYTACATTTTACCATGGTCCAGGAGAGGGGGAAGATCACTCACCTATATAAAATTAAAGCAGCAATAAGCAGCAAAATAAACAAGATGCTGAGAAGGCCTCCAATAATGTAGCTAACGTGCAATCCTTCCCCTGAAAGTGAAAAGCAAAGGTAAGTTAGCAATCTCCTTAAATTCCATGGGATAATACTGATCTAGCATAACACCTCTTATGGAAGTATGCAAAGTAAAAGGTCAACACACCAAGGTTTAGCAGAGGGGGTTGTTTGGAATCATATGAACAAATCCCTCCCTCCCACTCAGGCCTCAGCAAACCAGAAGTGAGAAGACCTTGGTAATGGGATCAGATAAGGATGAGTTAAACCTCCTTGCTGACAGGTTACTCCTGCTGCAGGAAACAGTTACCCTTGTCAGCCTTCTTCAATGTAACATAAAAGGGATAGTGGAAAAAGAGTTCTTAATGGAAAGAATCCAGTGGATGAAGTAGGTGAAAAAGGAAAAAAGCCATATTCTTCAGACAAAACAGTCATTTAGAAAAGTCCCCATGTAGGCTAACAAATGAGCATAACTGATATTCACCCTCAAGATACATTTTTCTCTGCTCAGAAGCATTTGAGGAATCCAAGTTTGAGTTTCAAACACTGGACTGAAATGCCCTGAGTACACCTGGAAGAACAACACTAGTGGAGGAGAGCAAAGGAAAGAAACTCACCCATGGTTGCAAGCACTGCCTCATTGTCACGGCTACACAAGCCTCGCCTGGCATCTTTATCAGAGCAGCTGAATGACAGAACGAAACATTTAGTACCCTGATACTGAAATTAGTCAGGTTCTTCCCGGGTATCAGAACACAAGACTGGACAGGCTAACACTGATTTTCCTTCCATTTCCAGCTCTATGAAGGGAACTCTCCTTTCTCTGCTCCAATATCAGTCTGTGTCCAGAAGGAAGGACCTTATTTATGTGTATGTTTCAATAGAACAGAACATAAATTTTAGCATCATTACCGAAGGAAAAATCAGAACTTTATAAAGTAAGCATAGAAAGATATTTCTGTTCAACACATCACTCCCCACAGAGGGGAAGTTTTACCTTAAAAATAACTCAACCACATACTACAGAATATATTTTTTGCTGGACAGTAGGAATAATGGGTTGTAGGGAATTAGCTGGGAAAAAAAAACTCTTCATTACCTGCACTGTAGCTTAAACATGAGAGTTGCAAAGGCCCTGTCCTGCTCCAAAAAAGCTGTCCTCTTGTGGCCAGGGTAGAACTATTTCCTCAGATGTCTGAGTCATGTGTGACATGTTTGAGAGAATTAAAATAACAGAGTCCTGTCTCTTCCCCTCAGAAATAAGTTGTTTAAATTAGGAGTTTGGAAATCAGTCAAATGAACAACAGAAATTCAAGAGGATTTTAACACTTCTTACAGTATAGCGAGCCTAGAGACACAGCTTAATGCAACACAGAGAAAGACCTCTGCACTTCTTGCCAACTCAAGAGCTCTGCACTCTCTTTGTCAGAATGGTCTTCCTCATTATTTACACAAAGTCTAGGGCTAAGGTCTCTTTTGGCCAGGGAGAAGTAAGTTTGGATGATGACAGGCAGAGGTGACTTCCAGCTCTTCAGAGACCTAATTGGTGGAATCTCATGGGTTAAGGCCCTAGAAGGAAGGGGAGTCCAGGAGAGCTGGAAGTACGAGTACAAAGTGCAGCAAAGGGGGCAGGAGACCTGCATGGGTGAGCAAGGAGCTCTTGGCCAAATTCAGACAGAAGAAGAAAATACACAGAATGTGGAGGGGACAGGCTACTTGGGAGAATTATAGGAATGCAGTCAGAGTATGTAGAGATGCAGCAAGGAAGGCTAAGGCCCAGCTGGAATGGAGTCTGGCAAGGGATGTCAAGGACAACACGAAGGGTTTCTTCAAATACATCAGCAGCAAGAGGACGACTAGGGAAAACGTGGGCCTGCTACTGAATGGGGCGGGGGCCCTGGTGACAAGGGTTACAGAGAAGACACAATCACTGAATGCCTTCTTTGCTTCAGTCTTCACTGCTAAGGGCAGCCCCCAGGAATCCCAGAGCCTGGACCTGGAGAGGGAGAAAGTCCAGAGAAAGGAAGACTTTCCTTTGGTTGAGGAGGATAGGATTAGAGACCTTCCAGGCAGGCTAGACATCCACAAATCCATGGGCCCGGATGGCATGCACCCACGGGTACTGAGGGAGCTGGCAGATGTTGTTGCCAGGCCTCTCTCCATCTTTGAAAGGTCTTGGAGAACTGGAGAGGTGCCTGAGGACTGGAAGAAAGCCAATGTCACTCCAGTCTTCAAAAAGGGCAAGGAGGAGGACCCAGGCAACTACAGGCCAGTCAGCCTCACCTCCATCCCTGCAAAGGTGATGGAACAGCTCATTCTGGATGTCACCTCCAGGCATATGGAGGAAAAGAAGGTGATCAGGAGTAGCCAGCATGGATTCACCAAGGGGAAATCCTGCTTAACCAATCTGATAGCCTTCTCCGATGGAGTGACTGGCTGGGTAGATGAGGGGAGAGCACGGGGCATTGTGTACCTTGACTTCAGCAAGACTTCTGACACTGTCTCCCATAACATCTTCCTAGAGAAGCTCAGCAAGTGTGGGTTAGATGAGTGGACAGTGAGGTGGATTGAGAACTGGCTGAAGGGTAGAGCTCAGAGGGTCGTCATCAGTGGCATGGAGTCTAGCTGGAGGCCTGTGGCCAGTGGTGTCCCCCAGGGCTCAGTACGGGGTCACATCCTGTTCAACTTCTTCAACAATGATCTGGATGAGGGGACAGAGTGCCTCCTCAGCATGTTTGCTGATGATACTAAGCTGGGAGGAGAGGCTGATATACCTGAGGGCTGTGCTGCCATTCAGAGACCTGGACAGGCTGGAGAGCTGGGCAGAGAGGAACCCCATGAGGTTCAACAAAGGCAAGTGCAGGGCCCTGCACCTAAGGAGAAATAACTCCATGTACCAGTACAGGCTGGGGGCTGACCTGCTGGAGAGCAGCTCTGCAGAGAAGGACCTGGGAGTGCTGGTGGATGGCAAGTTGACTATGAGCCAGCAAGGTGCCCTTGTGGCCAGGAAGGCCAATGAGATCCCTAGGTGTATTAGGAAGAGTGTTGCCAGCAGGTCAAGRGAGGTGATCCTGTCCCTCTAGGCTGCCCTGGTGAGGCCTCATCTCGAGTCCTGTGTCCAGTTCTGGGCTCCCCAGTACAAGAGAGACATGGAGCTACTGGAGGGAGTCCAGTGTAGGGCTACAAAGATGATCAGAGGGCTGGAGCACCTGCCCTATGAGGAGCGGCTGCGAGAGCTGGGCCTCTTCAGCCTGGGGAAGAGAAGACTGAGGGGGGATCTTATCAATCTGTACAAGTACCTGAAGGGAGGGTGTCAAGGGGACGGGGACAAACTCTTTTCAGTTGTCCCGTGTGACAGGACAGGAGGCAATGGGCAGAAATTGAAGCACAGGAAGTTCTGCCTGAACATGATGGGGAATTTCTTCACTGTGAGAGTGATGGAGCACTGGAACAAGTTGCCCAGAGAGGTTGTGGAGTCTCCTTCTCTGGAGATATTCAAGGCCCGCCTGGATGCAAGCCTGTCTAACATGCTCTAGGTGACCCTGCTGAGCAGGGAGGTTGGACTAGAAGATCTCCAGAGGTCCCTTCCAACCTTACTGATTCTATGATTCTATGTTGCATCTTGTGCAATCTGTGACTAACATATCCCAATTCCAAGAGAAAAAGAGCACTTACTTTCCTTCCACTGTTTCCAGAGACGTAAGAGCTTTGGTCGTTGAGGTAGTTACTCTGCCAGGCAGTGTATGACTTCTCTCACTTACACTGGTAGTTTCAGGACCAAGAGGCACCACACCAGGAACTAAAACAATGCAGAGGAAAATAAGAACCACAAATTTGTGGGACAGATGAACAAGTCTGGTAAGAAAAATTCTGAAATGGAGAAGCTTAGGAACCTATATCAGTAACTTTCTCATCCCAAACCGAGCTCTCAGTAGAAAGGACAGGGGAAGATTCTGTTTCTCACAACTGCTTTACATCCAGTATAAGACTTTTCAGAAGCTTTTGCACACTGGAGAACTTCAAATGCTTTGGTATCATAGGCATATGAATAATCAATGCATAATTAGTGGCTCTGACTTGCATACAAAAGCTACTACCAAGTGAAACCGTCTCTGAACCCACCTGTGGAACAGGGCCGCCCATCTGGTTCATCCGGACATGCGCAGACAAAGTCAGAAGCTCTGGCAAAGCAGAGATGAGTGCAGCCTCCATTGTTCACTCCACAAGCATTAGTACCTGGAAGGAAAAAGCAAGTTTTAAATCTGGAGCAGACAATTAGGTAGAAGCTCAGAACAAGAACCTTTTTTCCTGTTAAGCCAGAGATACTTCCTAGAAGTAGAGCAAGTCACTATGCCACAGAGTACATCTCAACATCTGACTCTTAAGAAAGTGATGACAGGAGCCAGACACTGGTTCGATTAAGGCAGTTTTGAAAGGAAGGCAGAGATCAGTAGAGAGGAGCCTAGTCAACACAGCTGCACAGACAGAAATAAATTCACATTTTTCTGTCACTTTTTTAACGCGGTGTCAGGTGAATAACTCAGAAAATGACATTTGCTGATCAAAGCTGTAACACAGCACAGTCAACACATGCTTGGCTGAAACMTCAGAGGTAGGCAAAGAATGTGCCCAGAAAAACTGAGGGAAGATGCACTAACAGTTTGAGGGATGCCAACCTTATTTAACGTCTACAGTAGTACAGTGGTTCTAGAGCTGTCTACAATTATCATTTGCTAGAATCAAGATTCTCCTGGTTACCTGTCTGTCTCTGAGGGGAAACCACGATGATATCCATCAGTCCCTCAACATTGGCCAGGACTGTTTCCTTATTCCGCCCAGAGTACTTGTCCACTCTCTGGATAGATTTGGTTTGCCAGTCAGTCCAGTATATCCACCTATCCTGCTGCTCAGGGAGTTAGCAAGGAGGAGAAATCACAGCTATTAGCATGTTTAGCCACATAAATACAGGATCCCCACCAAAAACATGTCCCAGTGACACAAGGCTCCAAACAAAGGCCCTTCCAGTACCTTATCTTCTTATCCTAAAGATGATGATTGTCTACATCTCAGAGCAGTTCAAACTTCTGTTAGCACCACTGGAGAGTAATGTACCAGTCCCTCAGTCATCTCTATTTCACCCAGACTACAACATTCCCCTGTTCCCAATGCTCCACTGTCCAAACTCAGCACAACTGGGAGATCAGTGGCAGGGGAAAAATCCTCTTACCTGTGTCAGAGCAAAGGGATGTGACACCTGGCTGACCAAAACTTGGCGTAGCTTCCCATTGAGATCACAACTCTCTATGCGATCAAGATGTGCATCCACCCAGTAAATCCTAGAGGAACAGGGAAAGAGAGAGGTGAGATTCCACCTATACATTCCCTCTTCACTTTTTAGTCATTCACTAGCCAAAATGGATCAGATCAATCAAAACACTTCAAGAAATCAAGCTCAGGCAGGGAAAAACAAAACAAAACAAAAACCCCAAAACCCAATACATCTCTTAATCCCATACTGGATTCTCTCACTGACCTCCTGGTGTCATAATCCAAGGTCAATCCATTGGGCCACCCTAGGTCAGTGTTGATCAGGATTTTACGTTCAGAGCCATCCAAGTTTGCCCGTTCAATTTTAGCAATGTGACCCCAATCTGTCCAGAAGAGGTACCTAAAGAGAGAAAAGGCAAGTGCAAAAGAAAAAGGACATTTCATTCAGCTCACATAAAGTTTTAATTATAAATTAAACCGCCATATCCTTCAGCTTCAAATAAAGCTCATATGGTCTGTAGCTTAATTCTCTTAAATATGTGCCCCAGCCTTCAAATCAACTGCCCAGTCACCTCATTCACTCAGCACTAGCCTTTTGGTGGTACCTGCAGATTCACACTGCACATCCCTTCTTCCTCTCAGATGCCCCTCCTCCAGTCTGCTTCTGCATAGCCCCTCTCTTTGCCCATTACATCCCACACTTACCCCTTCTTGGGAAAGACAGCAATGGCTCGGGGTTCATCCAGGCTGTTATTGATCAGCACTTTCCTAGAGCTTCCATCCAGCCTAGCTACTTCGATGGTGTTGCGTCCTGTATCTGTCCAGTAGAGGTTCCTGGCAACCCAGTCCACCGCCAGGCCGTCTGTCGTCTTCAGCCCCTGACCGATAACAGTCTCCATGTTGCTACCATTCAGGTCAGACCGCCTGGATGGAGATCAATGACAAATGGCAGTGAGGAATGGCTAGCTCCTGGAAAGCCTTTACCCCTCCACACATGACACCCATCAGCCACAGGGCCACTTCATACTGCTACTTTCGTAATACCTCCTTCCTCAGTCTCCAGCAGGTTAAATACACCTTCAGCACTTAGTTCAGCAATACACATGATACTGTGTACCACATACAGAGTTTGAGCAGCAGAGTACTGCCAAGACCTCATGGTCTCCCCAGCTTATTGGCACACTCCACAGCTCAGTGTGGCCCACCCAGCATGAGTGGCTAGGTAACCTGGACACCGGCCAAGTAGATGCCTGGCACCTACCTGATGACATCAAGGAAAACATCTGTGTAGTAAATCTTGCCATCCACGCTATCATAGTCCAGAGAAATTACATTGCTCAGCTCAGGGACAGGTATATGTACATCCGTGTGATCACTGGTGTCCAGTGAGATACGACGGATGGAGGCACGACTAGAGAAGAGTAGGTAGGTCTCTGGAGAAGAGTCACATGTCTGCTCATCTCTCTTCAGCTGGATGCCAGTGGGGCAGGCACAGGAGAAGCCAGTGGGGTGAGGCAAGCAAAGGTGGGAGCAGCCGCCATTACGAACTCCACATTTATTAAAGCCTTCAGAAGCAGGGAAAAGGTTGTTTAAGGATCTCTGTGGACCCAGAGACCAAAGCTTTACTTTAAAGACTACACACATGCACAACTTGCTAGCAGCTGAGTTCACCCTAACTGCAGCCTTGCTGAAAATCTACAGCCCTTCATACAGAGACTGGCCTCCCTCCCCCTCCAAGATGCATTGCTGGCATAGGCCCAGCTGGGCAAGGAGGACAGGAAGGCACAGTGGAAGTGGGAGCATTAGGAGCAAAATCCTGACCTGTATTCCTTGCTAATCACAGTCTTCCCATGGAAAAAGGAACAGCCAAATGCTGAGAGATTCACAGGACTGCAGTTTAGCTCTGTTATTGCTGCAAATAGTAATGCCGACAGTAAGATCCCACCCTGTGGGGAAGCAGCACGACAACACACCAGAGGCCAAGATGACAAAGAAGCTTCTGTTTTAAGTTAGCTGCACACAGTGGTAAATAAACAAAGGCATCAGAGAAGCCTGCTGTAAGTGCTTGACGTATTAGGGTCATATCTTAACTTCTGACTTTTTTAAAAAAATTGAAAAGTCAATATACTTTTATTAAGAAGGGATGAGCCTAGAAGACAGGTGCAGGGAGGAAGGAGGAAAGGCCACAGGGATATGATGGTTGGAGTTCAGGTTGGCTTAAAGTTATGCTGTCAAGGGTGGTGCTGTTAGGAGCCACAGGGGAAGCAGCACAGTTTTCTGTAAAAGAGGATATTGGAGGAAAAAGATTTCCACTGAAAGGAAAACAAAGCATACAGCAATAACTCACACTGAAGAACAGGGAGGCAAGATGAGGTTGTGTAGGTTCCCCAAAGAGTAGTGTAAGGACTCTGGCACAGAATAGTTGGAAAGGATGATATTTCAAGAGCCGCTAAAGAAGCGGACAGGAAGATGAAGCCTGAATAGTTGGGCTAAAAATGACTAGAACTTGAAAAAAGKTTTCAGTGACTAGCATAAGAGGAACAAGTGCCTTTTGGAATTAAAAAGGGGAAAGTGTCCAATGCCATAAACAGCTCTAAAAGCAGTAGATTCCAGTGAAGCCTAACAGGGCATGACTCATTGACACATGCGAGACGGAAAGAAGTCAAAAGGTATACAGTAATAAAAAATAAATTCCAGAGCTGTATAGCTTTGTAAACAGAGAGAAGTACAAAAATAGTTACATAAGAGGGAGGAAGAAAAGAAAAGCTGAGTTTGAAGGCAGTGCTCTATTTCCATCACTCATGCTTTCCCAAACGACCCTTTACAATGACAGTTCTTAAGGGCTCCCCTAGTCACCACAATCACACCACTGCCTCAGGAGCAGCCCAGCAACTCACCCAGAGGCCGTGCCCTATCAACAGCTTGAATGTCCATGAGGCCGGGCAGGTTTGCTCTCACCAAGATGACATTAGCACCAGTATCCTTGTCAGCCCTGTGAATGCTGCGAGTTTGCCAGTCAGTCCAGTAGATGTAAGAGTCCAGCAGAGTGAGGCCATATGGATGTTGCACTGGTGACAGCAGGGTGTGGCGGTTTGCACCGCTGAGATCTGCAGCCTCAATACGCTGGTGATAAAAAGCAAGCATGTTAGCCCCATGTGCAAAACACCAATGCTGTTAACAGCAAAGCAAAAAACAGAGCCTAAGCAAATAATGTTACTCAAGCTTCCATTCACATAAGCTTTTCTGAGAGCTTGGCCTAGGTACCCCTCATTCTTCAGACAGCTTGCTCAAAAGCTTCAGAACAGCCTCCATGCTATTATAGCCCCAGCAACGAGCAATGCTGAAGAACAGAATCAGACCTCAGTGTGTGCATCAGCCCAGAGCAGCTGGGACCCCGCCTTGTCCACTGCCAGTCCATTAGGCCAGCCCAGGTTGTGGCTGATCAGCACGACACGTCCTGAGCCATCCATCCCAGAGCGCTCCAGCTTAGCATTCTCACCCCAGTCTGTCCAGTACATGTACCTGGGGAAAAGCCAGCAAGTATTAAGGAAACAGCAGAAATCAGAAGTCTTCCTTCAGCCCCTAGATAATTTCCTGACAACACTAACCCCATCTCATGGTATAATGCTATCGCCCGTGGGCTGTCCAGGTTCTGCCAGACCAAGACTTTCCTCATGGAGCCATCCAGATTGCCCACTTCAATCCTGTTTGTTCCTGTATCTGTCCAATATATCTTCCTGCCAATAGCATCCACAGCCAGCCCATCTGTAGTCAAGAGACCTGAGAAAGCAGAAAGGTACAACAGTCACTTCTCATCCTTCCTACTCGGTCAGGAATACCYGATATTTGCTTTATGCATCAAGCAGTAAGCCTTATGACTCTCCATGGCCTGCAAAATTTAAGGAATCTTCCACCAGGAAAGTCAGAAGATCTCTTTTGGCAGGTATGTGGAGGCAGGAGGCTCCCAGGCCAAAATACCTCTTACCTGTGGTGATGATGTCCTCATACTGGGAGCCATCAAGGGCAGCCCGGCTGATCTTCCGCAGTGTACTGTCTGACCAGTAAACCTTTCCTGGACAGAAAAAGGAAGAGAAACTAAAGAATCAACAAAATCCTTAAAATCAAATCCAGGTCTTCAGGAGACAAGCATCAAGATTACTCTGACTACCAATTAGGCTATTCAGCACAGAGATCTAACAATACAGAAATAACAGCAGCACATGACTATTCAGCTAGAGCAATAAAACTATACAAAATCTCTTGTTCCAATCTTTCCCAGAAGCTGTGAGAGCACTGTCTCTGGGTAGCTCTCTGCTATTCTAACAAGGCCACAAAAATGTAACACATTACAAGCTAGCAGTATGGAATCCCACATCTAATTTTGGTAAGTGTTCCAAAGGACAGGAATCAGACTATCTACATTACTATACACAGTGGGTTTACATCCAACACAGCATCATATATTTCATATGAGCCAACAGCCCCCGACTCAGCTTTATTGCTATAGCAGACTCCACCGAGAGGCAAGCCTTCTTAAATCCAAGCTACAGAGGAACCTGATTCAATACAGTACACAGCTTCTTCCTCAACCCAGTTGGGGTTGTCTGCTTTAAGGACAGGACTGATGGGAAATGAGTATCTGCAGTATCTACTAGAAAAAAAGAAAAAACCCATCTGCCCAAGTTCTCAACCTACAGTAAAATCCGTGCCTGGGTCTTCACTCAGACATCTAAATACTAAAGTCACTTTTGCCTTCACAACAAGCAGTTAGATACACCAGGAAGTTCAGACCTTCCTGAGGATCCACTCCAATTGCAATGGTGTTCTTCATAGTGACATTGACGGAGACAACGACATCTGCAAAGTAGGGAATATCCAGAGAGACCATTCGAACGTCAGTCCTTCTGGCAAAGATCAGAAAGCTAGTCATTCCTGCAGAGAGTTGAAGATAGACTGGTATCAGCAAAGGACAAGTCCAGTCAACTACTGGCATCATCTACTGAACTTTCTGGAGCTATTCTTGCTAACATGTGTAAGGAACAGAAATTAGTAGAAGTCAGTTTTCCTGCTAAGATGAATAAGCAGATGTACTATAGCTTGAAGCCAAAAGCCCTCCAAAAAGAAGGTTGATAGGAGGAGTGTGTACAGATCTGTTAAAGAGTATAGCACTTTCTAGGTCAAAACAGAATCCACTGCAAAATTATGGCAAAAGTGTGGGGAAAAAGTGACACCTGCTAAGCCCACCGCAAATTTAAGAAAAATGTCCTCTGCATCAATCTAGACTTCCTTGGGTTACTTTGCTGTAATTCTCACTCACATGAAAGGTGCGAGCACTAGTGGGCTTTTCAAAGGGCAAAGCAGATAAATGAACAAAAATAATTTTCTCTAACTAAGCAGGAGTAGTAAGTAGCTGACATCCAACTGCAATAGGAACTTGCAGCGGGGACTCACCAGGAGAGCAGGTCTTGCCATCAGACTGCAGGTTGATCCCAGTAGGGCAGGTACAGCTGTAACCTTTTGGAAGAGGTGCCAGAAGACACAGGTGACTGCAACCTCCATTGCTAACTTCACACGCTGTGTGCACTATAGGAAGAGAGGAGAAAGAAATTCCATAAGCCAGTAGCACAGGCACAAACAGTGAGTGCAGCAGCTATAGAAATGCATTTTAGAAGAACATCCTGAAGAACAAATGAGAAAGTTATTCTTGTGCTCACGTATTCCACCCAGAGTCTTAAAGCTTTGAGGGCTGACAGATAGGCCAACTCCTTGCAGGAGAGCCATGCCACATATCAGAGCCTAAGCAAGCTCTCAGCTCAGCATGGCTTGGGGCAAGCTCTGTACCTGGTGGCCTGTGACGGTGGAAAACATGAATATCCATAAGGTTCTCCAGATTGTCCTGCAGCGTTTCCCGAGCCTGCCCAGTCCTTCTATCTGCGCTCTGGATGCTTTTGGCCTGCCAGTCTGTCCAGTAGATTCTCTCGCCATAAAGAGCAAGTCCAAAGGGGTGAGGTAGATTGCTCCCAATCAGCACCTGGTCAGATTACCCCCAGCCCCCAAAAAAAAGTTACTAAGAAGTCACTAAGGGCAATATACTTCCCTTGCCCCCTCTCAACATCATAGGAACAGTCACAGCAAAAGGAGAGGGATGGGGACTGCAGGAGTCCTAAAACAGAGGTTCCCTCACACAGTTTGCAGCTGAAGGGGAGTTCTTCTCTCCCAGTGAAAGCAGCTGAGCATGCCTTGATTTGGGGATTTCACTTTCAACTGGAAAGAGAGGCAGGGGCCATAAGCACTCTTTAACCTAGGACTTGCACCTGAGGTTCCCATGCTCCCTTGTCCAGGATGTTCTCCTTACCTTTCTGCTGCTCCCATCCAGGCCGGCATATTCAATGGTCTTCATGCCTGCATCTGCCCAGTACAAGCGCTGTGACTCGTAGTCAATAGCCAAACCATTGGGCCATGTCAAGTTGGAGGAGATGATCACCAAGCGGTTTGAGGCATCCATACCAGCACGCTCAATCTTCGGGTTGGCTCCCCAGTCAGTCCAGTACATGAACCTAAACACAAGCCCAGAAAGAAGTGAATGCCTACACTCCACTGCCTCTACAGCTAGGCAGTGTTAGAAAAGCAAAATAGCCTGGTGCCTTCAGCAGCTAGCAGGAAGGAGCATCAGACTAACACTGTCTTTATGGACAATCTTGGGTTCTTGTAACACTCATAAAACCTAAATTCCCTCTGCTGCCTATGTTCTGACCTAATTACAACATGGAGAAAAATGTTCAAATATTTACAAGGCCTAATAATTAAGCAATTATTTCCTACTCTCTGACATTGGATATTTATAYTCTTGCAGCCCTAGTCCTCCAGTAATCCAGCCAATGAAAATACAGCATACTCCCATTCAAGACTTTCAATGGTTCTAAAGCAAGGGCTGGCAAGCTTGGGCCTATTAACTCTAATCTAGCCTCAGCTCTTCAAATCTCATGATTCAAAAGCAAAAGCCTTTATTGAAGCCAATCATTTTTGTTACTCTTCTCAGGTCTGCTTTCCATGGCRCGATTGATCCCTCAGTGCTCTCACTGAGGCAATACTCTGAAGTCAAGAGGTCACTAGTATTAGAACTCACTCGGGATCAACAATAATTTACTACGGGAAATTCCTCTGATAGAACGGCAGTTGAAAAACAGAGAGCTTGAATAAAAATTCAACATAGATGTGAAATAATGGTACAAATGATCTAAATAGACTCATTCTAAACATTTTTACACCAGATCTTTAGTTACCAAATCCCCAGGATAAACAAATGAAAACACTGGCAAGGTCCTACAAGCATTACAGCTTAACATGCAATTTTCCCTGCTTATCTTTTTTCCACTAGCACCCCAGAACAGGTCTCTCCTTTCAGACTTTGGCAGGTCATAGAAAAAAAAATGTCAGAAGGAAAGGCAATTGTACAAAAATAGAGAAATCAAACATCTTCAGACACACAAGAATTGCCACATCATCCCAGAAAGAAGAACCTCCTACCCTTCAACAGGGTCAACCACGATATCTCTGGGTCTGTCAAGGTTCTCCCAGATCAGAACAGTCCTCATGGACCCATCTGTGTTGGAGACCTCTATCCGATCTGTTCCTACAAAGATTGAGAGAGCGAGTGAGAGAGAAATCAAAATCCTCTGGAAACATGAGAGATAAGGAAAAAGCATCCACACAGCAATGCATTCTTCTGTTCCATCCTTCTTCCTATCTAGAATGCAGGTAAGAAACATGGATCAAAGTACCACTTTCTACAAGGTCTGAGGTCAGCTCCCTGGTCGCAACTAGTGCTGAGCCCTGTATTCATCAGAATGATGAACAGCACTCTGCCAGGCCCCGAATGTATCCATGTAGGCATGAGAGAACAACTAGAAAAGAATCATCTTCCTTTACATCTGTCTGAACTATTAACCCTCAGGCAGGGAACATCCTCCAAATTCCACCTACTGCACCCCAAGATACACCGTTGGAACACATACACATGCACACACCTGCAGCAAGAAGACAGTGGACTTAAGACTTCTAAAACAAGCCTTTCTACAGAATTAGCATTGAGGATACCACAGAGAGAGAATTAAACAAAAGATTCCACATCAGCTCCCACTTAGTTAGGAACACATGAGACAAAATGTCATTTTTTGCCAGACACACACAAACAAATCTGGACAAGACAGAAGTGGAACTGTTACACAGCTGTTACTGAATTTTCATGATTAGTGAGGAAAACTGAACCCTAGGTAAAGTGGAAAATCCCAGTACCTGCATCAGTCCAGTACAGCTTGTTGGTGACCCAGTCAATTGCCAGTCCAGCTGGACTTTCCAGGCTAGTGTCTACCACAACCTAAACAAGAACAAAAAAAGTCACTAAACAGACCTTAAGGAAAGAGCACTGAGCCCAATGCACTGCCTGCTCACTAACAACAAAAATTTCAAAAGATAAAAGTCAAAGCAGAACAAGACCATAAGAGAGAGAGGATTAAGGACTTAAAGTTTTGTTTCAGTCTTACATTTGGAGTAATATCTATTTTGCAAGTCTATTCAAACTGCAACTCTGTTCCCTTCCTTGATGGCAATATTAGCCTAAAGCAAATGTGCACATAACAGTCCCAGGAAATGTGGCTCTTGTTCCAAGCGGGGTGCATAACAGAGGATGTAATACACCCTCCTTTCTGATTTTAGGACTACAACAAAGGAAGTGCCCACAGCTTGCAAATCAGTATGCTTCATGTCCCAGTTCAAGGTTTTCCAGATAAGCATGAATGTACAGCAAGCACGTGCGTGAAGCTTTTAGTGATTTCAGAGCTCTTCTAAGCCACAGCTAGGTAAGCTAAAGAACAAGTCACAACATGAACTGCACCCCCTTAGAAGGCCAGTTTACCCCAATAGCTTCAAGTCTGATGCTCAAAGAACCTGCTGGCTAGACGATCCCCACACATAGTTAGCATTGTACCTCTTGGCTTGATCCATCCCATTTAGCTCTGCTGATGGAGTCAGTGCTAACATCTGTCCAATAGACATAATCATCTTTTGAGTCCCAATCCAGAGCCACAGCACTGCGCACATCAGCAAGGGGAATGACATCATCTGACAGGTCATCTGTGTCAAAGCTGATCCGACGGATGTCCATCCTTCGGGCAAAAAGCAGGAACTTGTCAAGACCTGATCAAAGGTCGAAAGGTCTTCTTTTAATTTCTCTAAGTTCAACAACATAGCGGTAGACATAGACAATTCCCTATTATAGCCAAACTCCACTGGTAGGTCACAGCCCAGGATTTTATTTGTAGCAAGAAATGGCATCTAATGGGAGAGGAGGGAAAAGGAGAACAGAGCTGTTGGGAGCTGTCTCCTGGGGATGTCTATGTGGTTGGGGGGGGAGGGGGGAGGAGAAAGCTCTTCAAAAGAGTGGTGCAGATCTCTCTCCAAATCRAAGAGCTGTGCCATCTTTTGAGAATCCAGGAGACAGTTGGCCGAATTCTCCCATCTGGCTCTAAACCAAGAGTAATTTTGACAGTCAATAGGTCTGAATCTTTAATTCACCATTGACACAGCTCCTATGGGAGCTTTAGGGAAACAGTCACTTATGACAGGCAGCACAGCATCAGTAGCAGCCCTGAATTAAAGACTGAAGAACAAACCTACCTGCACCCCTACCCACCAAGCCAAGTAAGGGGAAAAGAGAACGTATCAGAAAGGTGAGGCATCCTCCAGCAGAGCCCCCAATGCAACCCCAGTCTCTCCTGTTGCATCCCCTTGGAAGCAACAGCTGCTGCTTACTCCCACTGCTGACCCTCTGCCACCCCCACAAACATCTGGGCATGCAGGCTCTGGTCCCACCTCACTTACTCTGGGCACAGGCACGGCTGCTGGTCTTACGGAAGCCAGTGGGGCAGGCACAGGTGTAATCCTTGCTGCTTGGCAGGCAGAGATGAGAACAGCCCCCATTGTTGGCCCCACAACGATTTCTCCCTGCTCAAGTAGCCAAAGGTAAAAAACAAAACAAAACAAAACAAAACAACCACGCATAAGGTAAAGAGTAAAGAGAATGAGGGAAAATGCCAGCAAAGGCAGAAGGAAAGTTCTGTTACCGGTACTGGCATGAACTTCCTCTTTGCTCATTACAGTGCCTGAGCCTCACACAAATAAGATAACTTAACTTGTCTACTCTGAAAAATTATTTGAGAATAAGAGAAGATGCACATTAAAACACTAACTCCGTTTTTCRGAGTCGACTTTGAAATAATGTATGTAACTCAATCGACTTCCAGAGTGGATTACAGTAATTTAAAAGGAGTAGCAGAAGTGTCACTCATTATTTGCACATCCTTACAAAAWTTTTTTTTCCAAAATAGCTCCTGTAGACAAGCCACAGATATTCCTTATTGAAAAGCATTCACTCTCAATGTCAGCAGGGGGAGCTGTAGTAACGTCCACCACCAGATTCCTGGTGCTGAAGGATCTAATGCTAAAGGCTGGATGCAGCAAGTTCCATGGGAGAACAGGACAGAGGTGATGGATGTGCCAGTGTCCTGGGTTCAGCCTTGTTATCTCCCTGCCAACAGTCTGGATGGTAGCTATAAGCCTTCCAGTGGCTCAGCTGGGTCTCTACCCTCTCTGCAGTTACCTGCTGGCTGGCGCTGAGGGTGCAGCGTGTGGATGTCCATGGGGAAGTGGAGTTTGTTGCGGATGATCTCCTGGTTCTTGCCTGTGAATTTGTTGGCACTGTTGATGCTCTTGGTGTGCCAGTCTGTCCAGTAAAGACTGTCCTCAAATACAGTGATAGCAAAGGGGTGTGGGAGGCCTGTAATAGAAATCCATTACAGGGACATTTCAATCACGTGTTACAGGATTCAGGCTTGCAGAGAGGCAAGGGAAAGCTCTTTCCATTGTCTCTTCAGCCTCAGCACAGTCAATCCATTAAATCCACTTCACGCCAAAGCAACAAACACTTCCCCTCTCCTGTCCACGGGAAGTCTGGGAAGATGATAGTAAAGCTCATCCCTCAGCAACAGCAGAATTCACCTCCCAGTAAAAGAATTGAGAGACATGCATGGAAGTGGCAGCCACCTTCAAGCAGGCGGTTCTGAAACTTAMTCCATGCTACTGTATTTTTTATGGCACTGAGCTGTTCCAGTGAGTACCTTGGCTAATAACAGCTTTCCTATTCCTCCCATCAAGGTCAGCCCTCTCAATGACATGGTGTTTGGCATCCACCCAGTACATTCGATGCCCTGCATAGTCAATTGTCAGTCCATTGGGCCAGAAGAGGTGCGTATCTGCAATGATGCGTCGATTGGAGCCATCCATGTTGGAATACTCAATGCGGGGAGTGTTGCCCCAATCAGTCCAGTAGATAGTGCTGGAGGAAGCAGRGAGAAACAGGTCAGGAAACTGATGCCTCACACACTGCACCAAGCAACACTTCCCATCTAGGGCAAAACAGTTATTATCCCTGTGACCTTGACCATAAGACTAGGCCATGGGAGAAGTGACAGCTAACAAGGCAACAACCTTCAGTTTTAGGCTGGTGAAACCTGAAAACCCTAGAAAAAAACTCAAGATCTGAAACCCCAGCATCTAGTTTCACAAGCTGGTGGTACCAAACAAAGGTTTGAGCCCAGAGGAAGCCTTTGTGACCAAGAACAGTCTCTTCATTGTTCACTCTTACATTTTTGTATGGAGGGCTCACAGAGGCTCCACATTCCCACTCACCCTTCCATAGGATGGAGGGCAATCGCTCGTGGCTTCTCCAGGTTCTGCCACAGAAGCACCTTCCTGTGGGTGCCATCCAAGTTTGCTACTTCAATTCGAGATGTCCCAGAGTCTGTCCAGTACAATTTGTCATGGATCCAGTCAATAGCAAGTCCACCTGTCTCCAGGAGAGAATTACACAAAATGAAAACAGGAACAGGCTCTGCCCAGAAAGAAGTTCCCATCTTAGCCTCAGGAGAGGCTCAGCTCAGTCTTTCTTCCCCCCTACCACCAGGCTGAACTCCAGAGAGACGCTGATCTTACACATACTTAATTCAGCCCATCCCCTTGCTCAGGGAGATGCACTCCATTCTGAACACCAGGTATCCACTTCTCCCTACTCATTCATCCCTGTTCTCACACCATCACCAGTTCCCCAGGCCTTTGTCTCTTTTGTGGTGACACACCTGGGCTCTCCAGCCCTGTGGAAACCACCTCTTCCACATTGCTACCATTCAGGTTGGCCCTCATGATGCGGTCCAGAGTAACATCAGACCAGAACACCAGCTCCTTGCTGTGGTGGAAATCAAGAGCAATGGCATTTTCCAGGTTGTTCAGGAGCAGCGTATACTCTGAGCGATGAGGCAATACTTGTCGGATGTCAATCCGATTGGCAAAAAGCAGCACTGGCTCTGGCCCTGAGGATATATACGAAGACAACATTAGAGTACTTTGACAGGGTCCTGCCTGCCATTCCCTCTCCTTCAAGTTCCAGAATATAGTTCTGCAGTACTGGCAACAGGAAGTCAACTCCTAGGTACAAAACACATCAGAGAGTTTTCACATTCCAAATATGCAGTCCCAACCCTGAGACGAGGAGATTCAAAGCACTTGGCAAACATTCACTCAGCAAGAACTGATCATTCCACGTTCCACCTGAGCCCATCTCACCTCAGTCTCTGAAGCCACACCACTAAGCAGACATCTGACAGTTAGGCTGTGGTTTGCTTTTCCCATATTCACTTCCCATCCACACAAACCCATATGTTCTACTACACCTTCTACACAGCTTACTGTCAAGGCAAGACACACACAGTTGAAGTCTGCTCAGTAGACATTTCCACTGGAAACAAAAATCCAAAATCTTTTACRAGTTACATTAGGGAAGCTGAGAAGTCAAGTTAAATGTATGGATGCCCTTAAAAACACCAGGTGTCCATACAGCAGCCACTCACAGCATTCAGGACTAGTGATAAACAAAGGTCAAATCAGGGCAAGGAAGTGTTATACAACCAGACTGACAAGAAAGCATCTGAGGTAGAATGCTGTTTCTATCCCAGAGTATGGGTCACCAGGAATGGCAAGGTAGTAAGGGACTAGGGAAGGGAAAAAAAAAAGAAAAGAAAGAAAAAAAAGCAGGGTTGTCCTGTCAGAGAGGAAAGGAAACACTAAAATGCCTCTCCATGGTCAAAATTGTAAAAAAATTCTAAAGGCATTTGCTGACAACCTGTCCAGATCTAATACAAACCTGAGTATTTCTTCTGCCTCACATATTGGCTTGGTGAACAGAACAATGCTGTCAATGAAGCATTAAAGACAAAATCAGGAGAACTGGGTCAATACACACACATGGACACACGAAAGGCTCTTTACCTAGAGCTTTGCAGCTGCGCTTGTCAGGCCGCAGCTCGTAGCCTTGCTCACACCAGCACTGGAAGCCTCCTTCACTGTTGGTACAGCCTTGGCTGCAGTAACCCTCCTCCGCACATTCATTCACATCTGCATGTTGCAGACAATGGGACAAAGTTACTACTATATCATCAGCACACCAGGAAACATCACTGATAGCTTGTTTCTGCTTTCATAATGTGATTTACACCCTATCAAAACCATTAACACCAAGCAAATCAAAGCAGCAGGGACCCACCTTGGCATGATCGTCCATCTTCCAGAAGCCTGTAACCTGTGTGGCAGGTGCACTGTACCATTCCTCGTACCATCTGGCACTTCTGAGCACAGCCACCGTTGTTGATATTGCAGTTTTCCTCCCCTGTTCGTGGACCTGTGACAGCAACGTGTGAACATAACCAAGCTGAAACCACAAGGCAGCTGCTTGTGTCCTCAGCTGTTAGGACAGCCGCTGCCCCTCAAAATAGGCTGAGCAAGAGGGGGAAGGCGACTTAAGCTGCCTTTTCTTAGTCATAATGCTCCCCAGAAGCCCACAGCCAAAGGGGATCTGCATCAAATGGGACCTGGACAACGGAGCTTGGAACAACATGCTTTGGGATTCATCATCTCTGCAAATCAATGTTTACATCCGAGAGTGTAATTTTTCCCCATTATTCCCTCTCTGCAGTCTGTAATTGGCAAAACCATCATAGAAGTCATTTGCCTCGGTTTTCAACCCATACTCTCCCATTACTGCAATCTGGGCTTCCCTCCCTACACATGTCCTTCAGTAACACCAGATTGACTCCATCTCTGACTATGCTTAATACTGAATTTGGAAGACTCACGGCAGTTTTGATGTGGGCTCTCATCACTGCCGTCTCCACAATCATTTGCACCATTGCACAGCTTTCTCTGGCCGATACAGCGTCCGTTCTCACACAGGAACTGGTCTGGGGCACACTGGGGGGTTCCTGCAGTAGAGAAAGGAAAAATTAAGCACACAGGCCACCTGATGGAACAACCGTCAGGTTAAAGAAAAGGATGCAGAATATTTTCCAAGATTTGTTACAATCATTACATATGAGCACAAATCAATGGTCCTCTTCCCTTGCATTCAGCTCATCTCGTACCCCTTAGTGATCCTCTCATCATTGTGCTGATTTAGAGGCCTGCAAACTCTCCTCCAGATTGAGTCTAACGTTGCTTTATCAGGAAGTTCAGCTATTTAGTTTCTCTCAGAATGACTGGAAGGTCCTGGCTTAATTCCCTTTGGTTCCAGATTCCACAACTCTCCTCAGCATGTCAGAGAGGAGCCAGTTTCTGACTTTAATCATCTGAGATGTCACCCCAGCATGGCTATGGATTTTAAACCTGCCTAGGAATGAGCGTCTTGTCCAACCCTAACTGCACTGTGACGGACTTGGAATGGGATTTATATGCATCCTTGAAATCTGAGCTCCGGGAACAGGATTTCACACATGAGCTACACACTTCAACTTCTGCTCTTGGCAGGGAGACTGTACAGAATATTCTTGTAAGCAAAGCAATGCCATTTGTAGAGATTCTTCAGCGATAATTGCACTATCCTGTTGCCTCTTATTTCTTGTACCTCTCAAGCTAACTCAGTGATTTCTAAATCACCACCCTCTCACAACAATACAGTAATCACAGAAAAAACAAGTAGATTGGTAGAATGTCCGTAAGCTGCATGGAAAAGGGCAGTTGTGAGACAATGAGCAAGAACTAGTAAGAACCAACAGATCCACTAACTGGAAAATGAACCACACAGAAATTCACTTTTCAGAGCACGTAAGCGGGTTTATATGAAGGATTCTGAAACTTGAATTGCATTTGTCATAATGACCATAAAGATCTTTACATGAGCTGATCTCCTAATGCCCTAGGAATTTTCTCACCATACATGATAAAGTATCAGAGATGACATAGGTTTTTAAACTCTTGCTACAGACACTAATAGAATGCACTACTTCTTACCAGACAAGCCAGTACACATTCTGCTAGGACTGGAAACTCTGTTACTTTTTCCCTGCTTTTTTTCGCCCCCTTACTTTGTTTGAATTTCAGTGACCCTGGAAGTTTGACTGGGCTTCTGGGCTGCAACTATTCTTTCAATGTTTGTTTTCAATACCTCAGTTATCAGCATGAAGACAATCGGGTTATCACCTTGCCTGTTAGTACAATTCCTGTTTTCAGGATCAGCACCATCTCTGCACACTGATGCTCATGACAGCTGACAGATCTAGAGCATCAGCTCTCAAATCACTACAAAGTGTGCCTCTCCAGACCCTCTGAGCTCATCTCTTTTTGTGCAACAGTCCTATCCCATCTCCAACAGGCCCGAACAATGGGCATAATTTTACAAAACCCTTTCATCACCCTTCAACTCAATAAAATACACAGATGTAGAATCATCAGTATGAACACTTGGGCTCTACTCACTGGGAGGAACTCACTGACCAGTACACACTTGCCTCAGCAAGGCCTTCAGATATCCTGGAGGAACTAAGGAAAATGGAAGACTTYAGACATTCCTTGAGGGCCACTACAACATTAGGATCTGTTGAAACCCTTCTCTTCTCCATATTAACCATTTTATGAAAGAATGGCTATATGTGAGATGATTGCTAGAAACAGGAAGAGAGGCTCCCGAGCAAATGCTTGAAAGTGGCTTGCACCCTTTATCTCTAGAATAAAGTCTCTATCTTTCATTTTCATTAAATGCCTGTTTTGATTCTATTCCCTTATAGAATCACTTGGCAACTTCATGTGGCAGTACTAAAGCTATCTCAAAATTTTGTGAAGAAACGAGTTAAACTCAGTCCATCAGACATGGGTAACAATTTGACACACACTATTAGTGTTTCAAAGTCTGAATGGAATTGTATCAGACATATGTGGTAATCCATAATGTGTGGACAGGTTAGGAAGATACAGGGATCTAGTATTTGACCAGAAAACACTACTACTTAAGTTAGTTTAAGCATACAGATCCAGATCTGTTTGCGAGTCTAGACTATAGCCTACAGATACTGTGCTTTGGGAAACATGAACAGTCTAGGTTGAACTCAATTAAGTCATCCAGGATTTCACCACCTACTGCCTCCAAGATGGAAACATTAGCTACAAGCAGCAATGCAGCAGGCCGTACCTGTGTTCTCACAGTTCTCCTCATCACTGTTGTCAGAGCAGTCATCTTCCCCATCACAACGCCAGGAGAGACGGACACAGCGCCCTGATCTACAGCGGAACTGGTCAGCAGTGCACATAGATGTAGCTGAGGAAAAAAAAAAAAGAGAGAGACAATTAGATAAGCAAGGAGGATCTAAAGAGACCTATTCCAAAGCTAATGCTCCCCCACACAGTCTTGCATCTACAGAAACCGAACACTCCCACCAATCCCCAGCACTCACTGCAGTTTCTCTCATCTGACTGGTCATCACAGTCAAAGTCTCCATCACACCTCCAGCCAGCATTAATGCACAAGCCACTGTTGCACATAAACTCCCCAGAGCGACATGGCTGGTGAGATGCTGTAGAGACAGTAAAGAATATAAAGAACAAATTCAGACTAAAGAAACATCCCCAAAAATTCCTCAGTGCCATCTTTGTGCTTCACTGTCATAGAACTTGGTTCTGAAAAGACCCCTTGTGAAAGGGTTTCAATTCTTGTATATGGAAGTGCCCTGACTACACAGGAACTCCCACCAACACTCCCCACAATCCTGCATTAGAAAATACAAAAATGAAAGAACCAGTTTGTGTGTCACCTCTAGACACCTGTCTACACAGCAGCCCTTCCCCCAGTCAATGCTAGATCCATTTAGGTTTGCAAGTCAGATGCTTGAACCAGTATATCACCTTGTACTAACTTACAGCAATCAGATTCATCAGACCAGTCCCCACAGTCATCATCCCCGTCACAGTGGTAGATGTCCAAGATGCAGCGTCCATATGCACACTGGAACTCCTCCAAGCTGCAGGTGGCAGCTGGAACGTCTGATGCTAACAAAGGAATAACAGGAAACACATCTGGGGTGACAGACCACAATCCAGTTTAGATGTTACCTTCTTCAACCTAATAATGGACTAACAAGCATTCACTGCAAAAGTGGTCAAAATTACTAGCCACTGCTGCATACCTCTATGTGACCTGCATTACAGAGAGGAACTTGAATGTTGGTTGTCAACCCACTAAAAAACTTACATAGGATGTTACTATACAACACAAACCTTCCAAGAGACAGTAAGCTGTAGATGAGGAAGCAGCTATGCAGAAATAAAAGGATGATGGTAAAGCTAGAAAGAGGATCTAGAAGTGTCGTCTTCTATCTTACATTAAAGGATCCTTTTTCTGTCTTACATTAAAGATACTATGGCTTAGTGCCCTCTGGAAAAAGTTTAAATTGTTTATTAAGCCTCAAAAAAGCAGATAAAAAAAAAAGGAAGGAAAAATAAAGCTATTCTTTGGGGTAGCTCTGTATTGGATTGAGGTATGTCAGAGTGTGAGATCAAAATATAGAAACATAATGGAACAATTCCTTTAAAATTTTAACAAAATTAAGCATTTGAAGAGAAAAGGAAGCATCAAGGTGCCCAGGTCTGTACCTGATCTTTGAGGCCAAAACAAATTTTGACTTATCAATAAGGAGTACTGTTAGACAGATGACCCTGGGCAGAGGCCAGCAAAGTAACAGTCAACGATCTCCCCACTGTTCTCTATTCAGCAGTACACTATGTGGAAAGTGATGAAAAATATCCAAGTCCTACAGGACAGATTCTGATACCTCTTCTCACACTGTCCAGAGAATGAATTGCATGTTTCAGTACATACACTCAGTCTTCAGCTGAGGAGCTCAAATAATAAATCCATGAAAAAAAAAGAAAAAGACTGACAGAACCTGGAACATTAGTCATGCCTGCATCTTCAGCCTAAAGCAGAGGGCAGAGGCAAGAGGTAGGCAGTTCAGAGATCCTGTTCAGCAAACGTCCAGTGACCAAATACTGAATAAGAATTTAAGTCACTGACTACATTTTCTTCTTGAGGAGACCCAAACAAACCTTTCAGATTCCTTTGGTGAGGCACACATTACGAGGCATTTTAGTGTTATTCAAATGTAAAAACAAAACAAATATCTGCCAACAAGAAAAGAACAGAGTGGTCCCACCTTGTCCTAGATGAACAAAGAGGCAGGACTGAAGACAAAGATGGAAACCCCATGGAAGACAGTAAGAAGAGAGAGGGAGGTAACCAAACTGAGCTTCTTAGCAAAGCGCCTATACTTAAAATGTCTTACAGAGTATAGAAAACAGCTAGCCAGGATCTGAGAAGCATTGCAGCTTTTTTTTTGAGGGGGGCACCAATTCTTGCTGTCCCCACACCCCTATAGGGGCAAGGTTGAAACATCCCCCCTCCCCTCCCCTCCCCAGGGCTTATCTTGGCCTGCAGGGAAGTAGCAGGCAAGGCAGGGAGAAAGGAGAGAAGAGGAAAAGAGAGGGAGCAAGGCTGGTTTCCTCTCAGAGCCCTTTCTGGCTTAGAAATGTTTGCAGCCCCTGGCTCCCTGCCAACTCTCATTATCTGGAGAGATAAAAGACAACTCCCCCATGCATCCACTCCCCCTGCCCTTCAGGAGCTGGCGGTCCTGATCTCCCTCCCAGAGCCTTTTGAAGTTTCCTGCTATCTAGAACAAATTCTGCCAAATGCCTTTGAGAGCAGGGTGGGGGAAGGGACCACTGCAACTTCCACAGACACTAACTGCTGCTCAGGGACATGAGAGAGGGGCAGCACGGGTTAGTAAGGGACATAATAGGCTCCTGTCCCACTTGCTACAAGCCTGTGAAGGTGGGACATAAAACAACTGTTGCGGGCTCTCAAAGCACCCCCCATCTCCATCAGCCAAACCAGCTTCCAGCTCACTCATCATACTGGTCCTTATTGGACACAGTCCTGAGTAAAGCGTCTGAGTGAGAAGAGGTTGGCATGGCAGGCAGCTCTCGCAGCATGAGCTGGGGATGTGCATTCTCTAAGGATGCTGTGAACGGGCAGAGCTCCCCAAAAATTTCTAGCAGGAACAAGACAAGAGAATAAAGAAGGGAATAGCTTTCTCCCCTTCCCCTGTGCCTTTCAGCTTCCATAGTTTAATATAGAGCTGTATTTACTAGAACATAAGCTCCCTGCTCTGGCTAAAGGTCACACTGCCTTGGGAAGAAAGAGAAAAGCAGCTAGGAACAGTCCCAAGTATTTCTGCAAGGTAGTACAAGAGACACACCATCCTCTTATGCCCCCCCGCTGAGGTAGATAAGACAACTGAAGATAGCATAGCTGCCTGTACAGGCAGGACTAATTCGTTTCTGATCACTTCTGCAGAAAAGATGCCAAACCCCAAGACAGTAGCAGGTCCAAAAGGCTATTTCCTGTGGTTACAMAGCAAACAGTACTTACGGCAATTCTCTTCATCTGAGCCATCCTTGCAGTCTGTATCACCATCACAGAACCAATGCTCAGCTATGCAGCTACCATCACTGCAGCGAAACTCCTTCTCTGAGCACTTTCTCATATCTGCCGAGACACAATGCAAATCAAGCCTTGACTTTCCTCTGTGTATCCAGGAAAACGACCATATCATGCTTCTGAAGCTCCCAGGGTGCCCTCAAACAACAAGATTGCCCATTAAACCTAACATGCCCATGTCATGCAGTACCTGGACAAACCCATCAATGTTCATTTAGCTGGTGCAGAGTGATGGATTTAAAGGAATCCATGGGAATTCACAGTGCCATGTCAAGGAGTAATAAATCTCAAGCCATTTTCATCTGGTAGGTGAGCCTCACAGCCTCATATCACAAGTAGCCATCTATGGGAAGGGATGGCCCACAGGGCCAGTCCAGACAAGCCAGCTGCAAGCCCTTGCTGTGCTAAAGGGGAATCACAAAACTGTCCACGTAGGAGCCTGTGCAACCCTTTTGCAAGCACTGGCAGGCCAGGTGGCCGATATTGTCATTCATTGCATTGGCAAGGCCACATTACTCACCACACTGTTCATCGCTGTTGTCACCACAGTCATTATCACCATCACAGTGCCACAGGCTACGGATGCAGTATCCATTCTGACAGGAGAATTCATCTTCCTCACATTCTCGTGGTGCTGCAGGGACACAACAGAGAGTAAGCTGAAGGCAAGACAAGATTCACTTTGCAGAACATCAAGTCGATCGCATGTCACAAATGGAGCAACATCCTCTTCCAAGGACACCACCACGCTGGAGTGTTCATTTCCCTTCCCCTAATAATATCAAGTGGGCAAAGTCAGATTCCTTAAGTGACTCTCTTCCACTCCAACTGCTAGTCACCAGTACAACAGGCCCTAAAACTCAAGAACATGGCTGGAAAGAGGCTTCTGGAACAGAGCAACAGAGCCACCCACCTTGTGCTAGGATTCTTGCGCAACCCCAAGCCAAGCTTAAGAGATCCCTGCACCAAAAAGCAACCCAGGCCACTTTTAAAAGAAATGAATAGGTCCTATTATTACCAAACAAATACTTGCTAGTCAAATTATAGCTCCACCTTCTTTTCACAACAATGCCAAAGCTATCTTCAAATGAAAGGAAAAATTCACTGAAAAGAGAGAAGTTTAAACTTCCCCATCCCAACTCTCCAGTATTTACAACTTCATTCCATGCTCTTTGTCAGACTTTTACAGAGGTTTGTCTGCAGGCCAGCATGGAAGGGAAAGGGACTGCAAAATTAGCAGCTGAGGACCCGGGTGCTCATCCAAGGGAAACCCTTTTATGGTAAGCACCTAGTCTGGACAACTCTCCAGAAGTCTCTTATTTACTGAGCCTTGCCTTCTCCCTTTCAATAGTCTCTGAATCTTCTGATCACACCTTTTTCCACTGTTGCCTTACATATGAGGGCACTCTAACCTGTTCTGAGAAACAGAAGACTGAACACACCCAGATCTATCTACCTTTTGTTTCAGGAGAACCACTGAAGAGAGACTGGAAGAACTGAGCTTAGTCCTGTCATACACAGCATCACACAGGATGTCAAACCTCTGCTTCTCCAGCCCTTTACCCAAAAGGATGAGAAAGATCAGGGGCATACCCACTGATAAGTGAATTAATTCCCATTCAAGTATTGCGTGAATTCCTAAAATGACACGGGATACTTTACAGACAAGACCTTTATTTTCTTTTTTCTTGAGATGTGGGTCTTCTATCAGGGCCACTCTGGAACACCATGCATGCAATTTTTGCAGAATTCAAGGGCTGCAGCACAACACCTATTAAGTAGCTGCAAGCATCACTACATGACAGCAAAACAGCTCTGCTCCTAACTGTAGCTTCATGCCAGCCCTAGCAACAAGTGCAGTCTCAGAGAAGCTGAAGCTCAAGTGCTACATAACAGACTGGCTCTCCGGCACGTGCTGCCAAGGACAGACTGGCTGATTTGTTGCAGGAAAGGGAAGCTGTATCCCTGAACACCCTTTGCTAATGAAAGTCAATCACAAGTAACCCTTGTCCTCAGCACAAAGGGGAAAGGATGGGGCTGAGTTCCAATAGCACAGGCAAAATTCTCTCAATTTTAATCAGCTTTACAGGCATAAGAGTAGCCGTAGGTGTGCCTACAGCTAGTGGCCCACCAGAGCATGTCTTTTAAAGTTGGGCCTCCCATCGTGGCAGACCATTAGCTTTCAGGTAACCCATCTCTATACAGGCAGCATCCCTACAGCACCTCTCCTCAGGGATTTCTGTCTGAAGAGAGAGGACACTGGGGACAGCTCTGCACAGCAGAAAAGTCAGACAGTGGAACCTGAAGCCACAGGAAGTCAGCCAGACAGGCAGTTCAGTTGGAAGGGGTTAGGCATTTCCACACACAGGAGTGCACTTGGGGAAGTGCTTCATGGGACATTAACTACCGGGCTGCAGGGTATAAACTGTTCTCCAGCTGGACAGAGAGGCATCCCCTCCCCCAGGACACAGAGCTGAACAGCAAGCCAGCAGCCAAGGCAGCAGCAGCGCCTCCTTGCTTTGAGACATCAGGTAGTCACCTCTGTCAGAGGCAGGATAGAGTTTCTACAAGCCAAAGGACTGAATCAGTGGATCAATTCTTACATTCCTACAACAAAGAGTTAACTTCCCCCTGCTATGGCAGGCAGGGACCACACCCACCCGATCCCCCCAGAGAGATGACTTACGGCAGTCCTGTTCATCAGAATCATCCTCACAGTCGTTGTCTCCGTCACAGACCCACGAACGGCGGATACACTTCCCATTGTCGCAGTGGAAGTCCAAAGGAGAGCAGGTGGGCAGCACTGCAACAGCAAAGAAATATCTCACTATGGAGCTGCAGCCAGCTTCCTTCCTGTAAGGGAAGCTCCTTTGCTCTTGGAGGAAGGGGACTACACCTCTTAGAAACAAAGATGTGAAATTTCAAGTCATCAGGAAAAACCATGCCTCTGATGGAGGGGCCACAATAGGTCAGTAGCTTGGCAGTCTCTCTTCCCCAGAGGAGCACTGACCTTTCCACCACAAAGTAGCAGCCACAATTCCCCACCGAGTTCCTTATTTTCATTCCCCAGCCTGTTATCATCTCATAACTGTTGTTTTTATAAAGAGCAAAAATACATTAACAACATTTTCCTGTGTGCTTCCCACCGTGCTCTGTTCCTACTAAACAGTGTGTTCTTTAGGGTGAGGAACYATCAGAAGCATTTTGGGCGCAGCATTTTGCAAGGCACATGCCATAATGTATGGTTCAGCAAGGAGACTCTATCAGCATGGTTGACTGAAGAACTTGTAAGGAGAAGCTTAGAGTCAGGAATCCACTGTTGAGGGTAGTTCGCCGTGCCCCAGGTATGTGCACAGGGGCCCACACTCTGCTAGAGGTCTTCAGAAGGGGCAGGGGAGAGGGACAGACACAGGGTATTTGCCAACACAGGAGCCTGCTGGCAATCGAGTGCAACCACAACTCCACTGCGTTCAAAGAGGCCTGAAGCCACAAAGCTGAAATTCAAGGGGGAGCATCAGCCTTATCCTTCTTGTCCTCCCCCTCGCAGATGAGGGAAATGCTCAACCACAGGAGGTTCACACTTTCAAGTACTGCCAGCTGTGGTACGGAAGGGGCTGCACATGACTCTGCTCCTGACAGGTGTGTTCTCCAAAAAACAACACTAGCTGGATGCAAAGGGGAACAAGCTGGAGCAGCTAGTGCCTGAAACCCTTTCATCCCAGCCCAGCTTGCCGACAAGCATCTCCCATCCCTCACCAGGTGGGCCAGCCCTGTTCTGCTATGCTACTATGTCTTTCCCTGCCAACACTATTCCAGAGGTGGGAGTGTATGTGTGTGTGGGGGGATGGGGGGGAGGAGAAGGTGAAAACAGCAGCCACACAGACAGGGAGGATTTAGTAAGGAGAGCAAACAGTCACATTTTCAGCTTTTGTAGCTTTCTCAACCCTCCACTTCCCCTGAGCCAAGGATTGTTGCCAACGTCCTGTGAAAGCAGCATGGATGAGGCTAGGCAGAATCGCACACAGCTCTTCGTAAGAAATGTTGGAGAACTTGTTGTAAAGTATCTATCCTAAAAGCCTCCCACCTGAAGAACACACTAGCGTAGTTAAGTCCAGACCTGCTCAAACAGACACACACTTTTCCTCTTCCTAACAGTAAATTTGGATTATCTCCCTAGCTATTCCTGCAATAGTGGAGCCATAGGCATCTCTGTACCTGTAATTCCAAAACGGAAATCTCTGAATACAATACACTCTCACTCTCTTTGCTGGGTAAGGATTTCTACACATCCGAGATTACATACTGCAAGTGCCAACTGTGCAGCTTTGACCAATTGGCCACAGCTCCTGGCCTCCTATTTTTCATCATTTGCCCAAACTCTGAGTATTCTCAGGTATTTGCAYGAGATTTGATTTGTCACTGAATTTTACGGCAGTACTATCCTTTCCTAAATGGCCCTTTCCAGTGAAGAGAAACCTGAGGAGAGCAAGACTTCCTTCTGCACTTAACATAGGACAAGGCACAGACAGAATTCACAGCTGGCAGATAGTAAAATCCGAGCTCTCATTTCACCACCATCACTGACAAGACCTTCTGTAATAGACATCTCCCTCACCCCAAGGTGGGATCTTACAAAAGGGATACAACAAGCTGCAACCAGATGAAAATTGGAGAGGATACATAAAACAAATCTAAATAAAAGCATCCTGTAAAGCAGGTCTCAGAAGCRAAATGTTACCTTTTTGGTGTAGCGACAATGTCACTGCAGATAGTACTGAACACTGCATTAGATGACAACACATCCAATCTGGCACTAGATCTTGGGAAAACGCCCTTCCTATCACTTCCAAGATGCACCATGCAGACATGTCCAGACCAGATCTAGCCCCTTCTAGTCCTTGGAGAGGTATAAAGAAGAAAGAGGCACACAAATCTATATTTGTACACCACAGATCTGACAGTATCCAGGTCTTCCAATTGCTAACCCATTTGCCTGCATGGTGTTCTCTCTTAGCATCCCAGTTTAGCTGCACTGAAATGCAGAAGGACCTTATCCTTCTTCTTCCCCAGAGCAGACAAAGGGGGAAAATATTCTACCTCTCAAACTCTGCTTCCAAACAGAACCAAGACAGATTTTTAGATTCAGAGTGTCAGTCTCTCAGATCAGCCCCCTCTCTCTCAAGTGCAACTTCCATACATTGCACACTGAGCAAACCTTTCCTGGCCTCAGCTGCAGCTTCAGGACTAAGACCATCCCCCCTCGCATATGCTTTTCTGTCTGTTCTCCCTAGTCCCAGCGTGACTAATCACCAAAGGACTGCACAGGAGCCGCCTGGAAGGGAATTTGCATGCTGACTCTCCAGGGGAGAATTCTTCAAGCTCCCAGAGGGTTAGGACATTAGCACTGGTTCAGAGCTGACACCATTATCCCATTGAACTGCTGCATCTCTTCATGAGGTAACTACACAAAATGAAATTCCACCCCTCCAGGGAGCAGTTCAGCCAATTTCATACTCTCCCTAAATATGAAAAATGGAGATTCAAGAGCAGGGGAGGGGAGAGCAGGGTGAAGAGAGCAAGACACAAACTGCCACATACAAAAAAGGACCTAATTCCCACCCCAGCAGACAGCAACTGTGTGCCAGCCCAGACAACACCAGGGGGAAGATAAATCCCCTTCAACAGGAGCTCTGCTTTAGAGGAGAAACAAAAAGAAAAAAAAAAAATACAAACCCACTTAAGACAAAAAGCTAATGAATGAAGCCTGAAATTTCACAAAGTATAGGAACTGCCAATGAGATCAGGCCAGCGATCCACGTAAACTGGTAACCTGAATCTAATAATGTTCAGAAGCAGATGCTTTGAAGGCAAATGCAAAAGATTCTGGGAACAGCTTTCATACRGGAGAAGTTTTTCCCTAACCTCCTCTTCCCAGCTCTTTTCATCCCTAATCCACAATCCCTTCTTGACATTAAAGAGCAAACTGTCTCTACACTGAAACATTCCTGCRTTTTCTTCTATTCGTTCTAAACGTGTCAGGATTCAGTTTCACTGTAAAGCCTTTTGTTCTGGGATTATTAATATTATTCAGCTCTTCTGTTGGTCATTTATTATTTCATGGTTTTACAAGTATATTCATAAGGAGTTAAAGCTGAAGGCATAACACTAACCCAGAGTTAATGTTTAATGYTGTTATAAATACGTCCAAACAATCTGTTTGGAAATTTAAAAGTTAAGAGGAAATTCAAACGTTAAAAGGTCGCACTTAGGAAAACGCACAGTATAGGATTCAACCAACCTCCACTGTTTTGTCGTGATGTCATGGAACAGCTATACATTTTGACAAATGCATTTTACTGCTTTTACTAGTTTCAAAAGCCACAGTTCCATGCTCTTCCTCCTATGGTCTGGAGAAAAGTACATGACAATACAAAGTAAGCAGTAAGAACTTCTGCCAGGCTCCTTCATTGCCATTTTGGGAGTAAGACCCTTCTGAACAAACTGAATTAACAGAAGACTGGAAAACAGAACCCCAGTGTTCTCTTCCCAGCATTGGTTATTGACTTTTGCATGACCGTGGGACAGTCCTATCTCTTTATCTCCTTTTTGCCCTCATGTAAAATTAAGGATATTTATTTTTTCCCAGGAAAGCTGCAAGCCTGGACAGTTTGGAGAGTTGGGCAGAGAGGAACCTCATGAGGTTCAACAAAGGCAAGTGCAGGGCCCTGCACCTAAGGAGAAATAACTCCATGTACCAGTACAGGCTGGGGGCTGACCTGCTGGAGAGCAGCTCTGCAGAGAAGGACCTGGGAGTGCTGGTGGATGGCAAGTTGACCGTGAACCAGCAAGGTGCCCTTGTGGCCAGGAAGGCCAATGGGATCCCAAGGTGCATTAGGAAGAGTGTTGCCAGCAGGTCAAGAGAGGTGATCCTGCCCCTCTACGCAGTCCCGGAGAGGCCTCATCAAGTACTGTGTCCAGTTCTGGGCTCCCCAGTGCAAGAGAGACATGGAGCTACTGGAGGGAGTCCAGCATAGGGCTACAAAGATGATCAGAGGGCTGCAGCACCTGCCCTATGAGGAACGGCTGCGAGAGCTGGGCCTCTTCAGCCTGAGGAAGAGAAGACTGAGGGGGAATCTTATCAATAAGTATCTGAAAGGAGGGTGTCAAGGCAATGGGGAATTCTTTTCAGTGCTGCAATGTGACAGGACAAGASGCAACGGGCACTAACTAAAACACAGGAAGTTCTGCCTGAACGTGAGGGGGAATTTCTTCACTGTGAGGGTGACAGAGCCCTGGAACAGGTTGCCCAGAGAGGTTGTGGAGTCTCCTTCTCCGGAGATATTCAAAACCCACCTGGACATGATCCCGTCTAACATGCTCTAGGTGACCCTGCTTGAGCAGGGGGGTTGGACTAGAAGATCTCCAGAGGTCCCTTCCAACCTTACCCATTCTGTGATTCTGTGAAGTCCTTCAGAGGCAGTTCTTCCACTGAGGAATCACAGACCGCACTAGCATATTCTCATTACTATGCATAGCAGGATTWGGTAATGCAGCGGTAAACACAGCTAAGCCTCATTTCCCCTTCCCCATTCAATTCCAGCCTGATCTCCACACCTGTACAGAGCCACAATGCTTTCTTTAAAAGGATGAGCAAAGGCAAGTCCTAGGACACAGCTGAAGACAGACAAATGCACAGAAGGGCAGCAACTCCATAGGCAGAACAGAGATACTGGGTGGGGAACAAGTACAAGGAAGAGGGATCTGCAGTAAGATCTAAACTGGCCAGCAACCGCTCAAGAGAGCACATTTGTCAACTGACAGTAAGTGCCACAAAAAGGTCTTTGAACTTCCAACCATTTCCCTGAGCTCATCCTTCAGTATGGTCATGCTGGACATCATCCAAGGTTTCAGCAAAGCTAGGTCTATCATAGGCCTGCTGTTCCTCCCCCTCTCCCAACTCCTATTACACAGGGAGCTCTTTTATGGCCAAGCAAAGGGGGGTGGGAAGGGAAAGGGCAAGGGGAAGTTTATAAGGTGGAACGCAGAGCGAATCACGTCCCACTGTCCTTTGAACACGTCAGCCCTGTTGCCTACAGTGACCAGGTTGCTTTATACCCAAGGACACTACTGAGTGACCAGTGTTCAGAGTTCAGAGCACATCAGTTTGAATAGCACTGCTTGTTTACACAGATAACCTCTTGGTCAGGTGAAGAACAAGAAGCTAATTTAAAAATAAACAGAAAATATTTTCATGCCATCTACATTAGAAACAACTGCAGATTGGCCCCAAGCATCACAGAAACATCTCACTGTGCAACTCTTCAGCTGAAGTTTCTCATATCCACACATAGCTACATGTGTGCACATGTACATACACACAAACAGATCTGTTTGCTGCTGAGATCTGCAGCATAGTGGGCAATAGTTCCAGAGACAAGAATAAAGGACATCAGTCCACCCTTGGGAAGAAACAGGAGTCACCACCTTTCACCAACCGTATTTTGGAAAATTTAGTTCCGAAATTACAGAAAATCCTATCTTCAATAGCACTGCTGAGCAGAACCACTGAACAACAGTATGCTGYTGGCAAATTAAACAAACTACTACAAGGTATCAGCACGCAGTCTTTCACAACTCTCTGATCACAAAGGCTACACCTGAGGGGGCAACGCATCAGTTGTGATGCCTTCTAAAGGAAGCACACATATACCAAGTCAAATAAAATATCTAGGTAATGAGATAAACTTTACTCACAAGGAACAGTAAACAGGGAACTGGTATCTTCTAAAGAGAAATCATATACCAAGTTCCTTTCATCTAGTCAAACTAGATACTTAGAAGTGAAGGTTCACCTGAGCGCTCACATCTAAGCTCAAGACTGGGGATTATGTGGAATAACTGAAGGGAAGAGTGGGGAGAGGGAGAGTAACTCTTAAAATTTCTATCATTTTTAACAGAACACTCATGAGATTTTTTATCCTTGCATCACCTCAAAAATTTTGGTCTGAGACTAATCAGCTTAGTAGGTATACTCACAGTCCTACTCCTGACAACTGAAGAGACCATCTCCTGGGCTTGAATGAGTTACAACAGAACAGGACCTACCCAATGGTCCCAGTGAAACAGGAATAGCAGGCCACTTTCAGCAGTTTTAAGATTCTCCAGGCCCTTTAAATAAGAAGTGGTACAACAGTGCATGGAGCTTAGCAAACAAATCTCTGTCCCAGGGAGCTACACATTCACAAGCTGAAAGCTCAGAGCACTCTATAGGGGGATAGTTAGGAGGGGATATGGCATATCTTATGAAAAACGGTATTATTTATCAGTCCTCAGGCCACATTTACTTAGCTATCCTCTCACCCTTACTACAGGAAGTTAGGCTCATTCTCATCATACTGGACTTCATGCAGAAGGACAGAATGAAAATCATTCCTCTGCTTACATGCAGCTTTCATTAGGAACCATCCAAAGTTGTTTCTGCTGGCACAAGGCAGGAAGGCAGCTGAACTACTTTGGGCATGTGCAGCAAAGGCTTCCAAGCTAGACTCTGTCAGCGAGCCAAAGAGCTGACACTTGAGAAAGTCTAAGAAGCTGGCATGACAGCTGGGAGGTTGCTTATTACTATTATTACTATAGCGTTCTGGCTTGTAAACATGATCCAGAGCAGGAAACAAACATGTCACAGAATAATTGGCTCCCATCACAGCAGGGCTTCAGATCTGCAAGATAAACAGATCCTGTAACAGCCAGGTAGGAAGAAGCAGAGTTCTCCCAAAACCTATAAGAAAAACCTATGGGAGATGCATAATCTGAGGACTCCAATGCAAGTTGAATATTTGTAGTCAGACTGGAGTGAGCAGAAAACATAACAGCTGAGACAAACGTAGTGTAACTGACTCAGATTCTCAAAGGCTTTTATTAGTGTTGTAAATTATAAAATAAATTCTGATGTTTTATCTCAAAACTGAATATCCCTCTCAAACGAAATAAAACATTTCCCATCTCTGTTCCTGCTTTTGGTTGGTGCAATCCCTCTCGTTGATTATCTTTCTTGCACAAAACTCATTTCAAGCCTTCTACCATTCTTTAACTGAAACAAATTATCAGTTCAGGGCTTGCAAACTGCATTATTGAAATATTTAGTAAACAGCAATCAACTAGTCAAGCATATATGCATTGCTGCTTAGACACAGATATAAGATTCAATCTTTTATTACTAAAGTAATATTCACATTTCCCACTCCATTGGGTTTCACTCCCTTGCTTTAATAGGAGTTCAGCAGTCCAAAGTTCTCCCATTCCCAACTCCCTTTACCAAAGAAGTAGAAATAACTCTCTTAGAATATCATCCTTGCCTTTTTTTCAGTAAACGCATGAGCTGATACACCAAAGGTAAAGCAGAGCTGAAAACAAGCATGGCCACAGCATTATTTCTCTGGAAAGCCTAAGCAGTCACAAGAGAAAAAACGAATTGCTGCAAATTCTTGTATTCCTGTAAGTATAAGACTAGCCTGCAGAAGACCAGTAGAAACATGGGATCCCTTGCAATCACTTATGTTCATTCTCCTGATCGGAGACATCTACTTGATGATATTCTAACTCCTATCCTTAAAACTCAGAATTGTACCTACACACATTGCTGAAAAACACTGCTGACAGCTTTATCATCTCAGAAGAGTCCACAGAAATGGTTGCATGAACTAAGTTTCATGACTCAGAACAAACCACTTGGCTCACCCCAACATGAAAACTAGCCCCACAGTTTTTAAGGAATCTCACTAATGTTTTAACTAGGCCTTTAATGTCCATGGGGGCTGCAGAATAACCTCCTCAACACAACCTTGTCCCTTTAGCTCAATATTTGTGTAAATAAGAACCAGAAAACTCACTGATTTCAGACCCAGTATAAATCAGTAAACAGAAAATAGATCACATCCAAATGAAGGAGGAGGCTAAAAATCTCACTTCAAGCAAAATACTATAGGCGTGTCGCAGTTAGATGTCCAGGGAAGGAAAAATCTACGAACTGAACATTCTTGTATGCTATTTGCAGTGCTGTTTCATGAGAAGCTTGAACTGATTCAAGTTTGAGCTGCTTTTCAGAGGCGTCTCATCCCACTCAAAGAGTGCTCTTGCACTCCTGCTGCCTTCTTTATGCTGGCACAGTCAGCAAACCGATCCAATAGAAAATTAATCCTTCAAAAGCATATAGCTTGAGACAGCCTAATGTGCCAAGCCAAAAAGAGGGACTTAGCACATGATCTGCTTTAGCCAAGTGTTTCAGGACCATCATGACCAGCAAGGTAGGAAATAGCAAAAACATGCACCAGGAACCTACACTGTTCAGTCAATCTAGTTCTTACAAGCTAACAGTATCATATATCAGGACTTGTATTGAGCAGCTACTCAGAGACTCAGCAGGCTCAGCTGAGWGAGAGTTCTTAGGGTCCCTTCACTGCAGTCTTGCACATGTGCATTGAAATCATGCATTTGGTATTTCTTTAAAGTCATTAGCCCCATTGTTTAACTTATATTTTTCCTTTTTTCTCTCCACTGTACTATACTTGGAGCACTTCTGTCTGTCACTTTGAAACAAAAAAAAAAAAAGTCTCTTACTTGTATTTACCTACTACACTGCAGTCTTTAAAAACACAGCTCATATTCCAGTCCCTCCCCATGACTCACTTTTCTACTCTGTGTAAATTTAGCTCTTTCTATCTCCCCTCTCATCCTGCCAATTCTGCTGTCCTTCTCTGCACATTCTAGCTTGCCTCTCTCTTTTTAAAAGCACAGAGATCTAAATCATAAGTAGTATTCTAAATAAGAGCTCTAAACATTCCCATCTCCAATTTACTGCTTTCAAGACAGCTCCCCTCACTTCAGGCTCATTCTCCCCTCTCCCTCATTGAAAAATGTAAATTAAATGAAGGCATGAGTTGAATCCAGTTCCTACATTCTCTGACTCACTTGGTTGTCAGCCTCAGCCTTATATACTTCCCAGCCTCCAGTCACAGGCAGACTCAGCAGGCTGAGCACAGTTCATGACTACTTCCTAGTTCGCACAGCTTTCATTTAAATCTACCTGGTCACATTTCCCTAATGTATTACAGATATACCATAACCACAGTTTTTTTGTGCAAGACCATAGGTCCATCCAGACCAGGCAATGGAGACAGGTAAGGATGCAATAGCGGATGTCAAGAGAAAAGTGTAAGAACATAGCATGCATGCAGTGGTACTTCCTCGGAAGACCTAGAATTTCCATCTATTTGTGATTCCAAGACTTTCTAAACAAGAGGTGGCATATTTGTATTTAACAGCCCTCAATGAATTTTTCTTCCATAAACTTGCTAGGTTACCTTTTGAGATTGCTTGAAATTTCAGCACCGTTTTTCTGTGGCAAGGAGATCTATGGGTTAAGTATATACTGTGTGAGAGATGAGTATTTGCTGTCAGTGTTGAACTCTCCCCTGCTAGTTGTACGCCACTGGTTCCTTCATTCTGGTAACAGCAGTCAATCTCCAACCATCTACTACACGGCTCTCTACCATAGCCAACTCTTAAGCTTACAGACTTCCAGGCTGAAGCATACCTGTTAGATCAATCGTACCTAGTGGGGAAGGTGACGAATATATTAGAATGGCCTCTGCTACACCTTTTCCAATTCTTCTATTAAAAATATGAGAGGGTGGAGAAGATAAACCAGAACTTCACAAAATATTTAAAGAGGCCATGCACAACGGTGATTTCCTCTTGCCCCATCCTAAAGATCACCAACATTCAAGTTACTTTTCTTAGTACTGTTTAGCACCAAGCCACTGTTTTCATGACATGATTATTTATAAACCCAAGATTCTGTTCTGAGGGGGAAGTACTCTGCTGAAAGCTCAACATTATGGATATAAATATGGATACAAAGTTGATACTGTCCCCTTCCCTCTACCCTTCCCCATGCATAATTTTACAATTAACTTCAGTGACAGGTGAAATGGAATTTTTAAACCCATGAGATCCCTCTGCAGTCCTTCACAATCAACCCTATTCCTTACTACACTGAAAAACTTAGTACTGTCAGCAAATGCTGTCACTGCACTGTAAGTAACCCAAGGAAAGGAATAAGGCAATTGAGCACTACAATAGGAGTAGAAGCTCCTGTTTGACCCCACTGATGATCTTTTCCACTGTAAGATCTGGCTATTCTTAGTTTCTATTCTCTGTCTTTTAACAGGTTATTTTCCTATGGAAGAGCATGCCCTTCCTCATGGCCACTTAGTTTAAGAACCTTTGGTGATGGGTTTTGTTGAAATATAAAGTAGACTATCAGCTGGGTATCTCATGGTTACTCACTCCTTCAGAGTTGTGAAACATGATTTCCTCTTACAAACAAACAAAACAAAAAGCAGAAAACCTTCCTCCGTGCTGAGACAGCAAAACCAGTTTAGTTATTGTACCTCTTTCCCCCTCCATCTCCATATTGCTGCTTAACTTCTTTTTCAGCATGAGTAATTGAGCTTAGCTTCTCCTCCCCTGCTCTTCTGAGGTTTTGATACTATTTCTTCAGTTGCCAGATCCTCAACACTGCTTCCTTGAGCATTTCAAGTTCTTAAATTTGCACTTTCTTCCACAAGACATAAACATGCAGGTTTTTTTCCCCACTATTCTACTTTCCCTTTGCTCCTGATTTCTCCAACTAAGGTCACTGTCTTTGCAGGTAACTCTTACTAGTTATCTTTATACCAGAACACTGATCTCTTCAGTTTGCTGGTGATCTATTTTTCAAGAACCAATTTTTCCTCCCAACGTTTTCCATGTTTCTAAGGTGTTAGAATTATAAGAGAAAAGAAGAAASAAACAAGTTTTCCTATAGCTAAGCTAAGTTCTCCCACACTTAAGGAAGAGGGGAATCCCCAAAACAAAGATAAGAAAAACTCTTTTTCCCACAGCAGGCAACAGTGGAAACCATGGAAGGTTATGGACACATCCAACAGAGGAAAATAAATTCCTCTACTCCGTCTACCAACAGGAATCTGAAATCTTCAGCTCTGGGGAAACTTTCAGGAAAGGTGTTTCATGAAACTGAGCCTTTTTTTCACCCTTCAATTCTACCAGTATCTGTGGAATCCAAAGAGATGAGGAAAGAAAACAATTTACCTGTGGCCCCAGAGAAGGAGTTTTCTGTTCCAATTCATTTATATTGTGGTAAACTGATTGAGAGTCACTTTTCATCCATTCTCATCTAACTGGGCTCAGCTACACAGATACTGACATCTGTGGCAAGACAACCTCTCCTAGCAGATCCCAAGACAAATGAATGTCAGTTACAGTGCTCATCTTCCTCTCCTTACACAGGGTGGCCAGAATAGAAACCAAAGTGTTCCTTAAGAGGGGAGACACCAACAGTCCTGGATAACTTATTCACATTGTTTAGTTATCCTATTACTAGCACAGCTATACAACCTGGTGTGCAGATATCACTTTTATGAGGGAGGGAAAACAGAGGTACTTCTCTCACCCTTTCTTCTCCCTCTAAAACACCCCTCACTCTTTCTTCTCCCTTAAAACACCCCTTATAAACATTTTTTTAAAAAAGATGCCAAATGCAGAGATGGGCTTTCACTGTGCCTTGTGCGAGTGGACATATACACAAAGGAGTAGTACGGGAGTCACTCAAGGGTATGCCATCTACAGTCTTACAAGTGTCATACAAAAACATGGATGGGCCTGTAAAACAAAGAGAAGTATCTGCAGGGAAAAGTGAAGACATTCAGCTTTCACAAACACAAATCCAAAATGGTTTTCTTACTGCAGCCATCTTCATCACTGTGGTCCCCACAGTCGTTGTCTCCATCACACTGCCACTGAGCAGGGATGCACGTACATTCACCAAAAGCACTGACAGCACAAGTAAAGTGATTACGTCCACAGGAGCATTCAGCGCTACTTGTTACACCTGCAAAAGAACAACAACAAAATTAAAAAAAACAGGGTATTTTGAAGCAATCCTTCTATTTTAGAGTGAGTAAATACATAAAATGCAACTATTCTCTATGTACACACTGTATGTATAAACACATACACTACTGCAAAGAAAACAGTAGTTTCCAGAAATGGAGGGAACAGCAAATAGCAACCTGCCAAAAAGAGATCTAGGAATCAGCTAGCCAGAAAATAACTCAGCATTGGTCACAAACAAATAAAAAAAAGTGCTCTAAGAACTGAGATTCCTTATTTTATGAGTTTAGTCCTCTCCTAGAACACAGCACTGATGCTGTTCCACGTAGTTCTGAAACYGCCACAGAAAGGGTATCAACGATTCTACTTCCGAGAGTTATTGGGAGGTCTTCTCCAGATCTTGTGCTTTCTGGATACAAACCTTCTCCATTCCACAGCTTTAAACACTTCAGATTCCAGTGAAGGACAAAAAATACATCATTTCCTATTTGTCTATGGAGATTAACCTGTAACATTACCTGCGCGTAACTGACATTCATGGAAGCAAGGGAAGAGAACTTTCAACTCTGCATAGTGATCCCCCTTCCCCCCCCCCAAAAAAACAGTCCAAACATCAAAATATAATCTCATAAGAATACTTTCTTCAGCTGTAAAGTTAGCGTGAGGCGCTCCCAACCTTCTTCTCCCCTCTCTCATCTACAAGGTGATACTGTGCACAACAACTTTCACACCTGTGCAAATGCAACTGTTTACGACGTTATCCCATACATTGTGTTCATAAATCTCTGCCTTGAGAGAAGACAGGCCACAGCCCACATCTCAAAATGGAAAAGGTCATACTTAAACTTCTGTCTGAAGTTAGCTAGACAAACAGTATAATCAATATCACTGTTAAACAAATGATTATCCTATCAATCAACAGTGCCCTCAGGCAACTCTGTGATTGAATTCTTTTTGCAGAATTTCTTCTTTCTGCAATTCAAGCAAACCTAAAGTTCTCAGATTAAGCAATAACAGTCATAAGGAAAGAATTACAGAGGGATGTGTGTACCAAATGGTAGTTATATACCCCCCTGAACTCTCTATTTGTGGACTTACTGATCTCATTTGTTACAGATCGTAAGTCTGGGATGAGCGAAAAGATGTAAGAACCTAACGGTAGACGCATAATCAAAAAAAAAAAAAAAAAAAAAAAAAGGTAGAGAGAGAGGGAAAAAAACCTCATGATTTCCTTACTTCCTTTTCTAATTAAGAAAAGCAGTATCTGCAAAATTTTGTGCGTGTAATTGTTCCACAAGCTTTCTCAACATCAGAATTCCCTCTAACGAAGATAACCACTTCGGCAACTTGAGCTAAGATTTATGTTTAGTGCAGTTGCATGTCTTCTTTGAGGAACAGTTCCATGACAAACTTCTGCAGCACAACTGGTTTAAAGGGGCTTCCACCAGCCCCTACCGCCTGCTCCCCCGCTACACTGCAGGCTACAAGCCCTCACAACAAACCAGTTCCCAAGCTCATCCACAAGCTGCTGAATTGGGCCAGCTGAAGGGGTTGTTACAGGTGCAATAAGCTTTTCATTCTTTCCTCTGACTACAGGTTATCTTTAAGAGGCTTAGCATAAAAGGAACATTTCAAGGCATTACTGTAAAGACTAGAGAAAGCAATCAATGTCTGATGTCAAAAACAGGAAGACTATAGGTTAATAAGAAGGAGAAAAAAAAGGAAAAGCAAATGGAAAGGGACAAGGTGATCAAATGCTCAACAGACTCATCAGATACAGCCAGAACAAAGGTTGATAGAAAAAGCAAAATTGCTGGGTGATGCAGACTTCCAAAGACAAATTTAAGTAGAGAAAGTCTGATGCGAGTCAGAGGCAACCCAGCACAGCTATCCATAAGAGAAAACAATGCATGATCTATTTAATACATCTGACCATTAGAAATAATCACAAGGAAATTCAGCAGAACCACACACCTTCACACAAAGAAAAAAACAAACAAACAAAAAAAAAAAACAGAAGTTCCTTCAAACTGGCAGCACAGAAAATTCAGGACAAACCACCTTCTTCTGGAACCTACCCCTACTTAGAAAGGCAGAACTGCCTGTATACTCTAAGATTGCTGTTGTTTTAAATCACCCTTTCCAAGATAATTCTTCTACCATTTTACTCAACAGTACCCCCAAGCACTTCTTCCAACTACTTTGAACTCCAATATTCTTTGCTGTTGGAGCACACTAGGATGATGTCTCRCTGCCTCCATAAAAAGATGGATATCACAGTGCAAGCGGCCATCTCTTTCTTACCCAGGCCCCAGTATGCCATGGGATAGCTTCACCGACAAGAAACAATAAACATCAAGGCAACTAGTTCTTAAATTAGGGGATAACATTTATTAAATTATTTCTGCATAAACACAAATGAGAGAGAAGCTGAGGGAAAGTAAAAGCAAGAGGTTTTTAGCTGCACAATAGCAGCACAGAAGCACAGCTCTGGAACAAGTAGAGGAAAAATTACTGTAGAATTACTTAAAATGCTGAAAAATCTGCGAACTGCAACTTAATTGGCTATGTTGCCAAACATGTTGTTATCTTCAAAAGTTACTACAATTAATATCAGATTACACACCATACGTATTTAATCTGTTCCTCTCACCTCATCACAATTGCTACGTTCAGCCATTTCTGGCTTGTGTTTTTAACATGCTACAGATGCTCTTGCAAGTTGAAGGATTCGTTATGACCCAAATACCAACACTGCTATATGCACTACCCTGAATCTGTGGTACTAATACATAAACTTACTTTGTTTAACTATTCTAAATTACGACCTTTGTATGTTGTATGTCTAATGCTTTGTGGTTTGACATCTCTAGGGTAACTAACCTTCCAGTCATTATAACCCCTGTCTTACATTTCGACAAGAAAAGCACATTACTATTCAGACAGCACAAACACTTTCCCCTTGAAGGAAGATTAAAAAAAAAAAGAAAAAAAGAAACTTGCTTTAACGTATAGTAACAAATTCCAATATATAACCAATACCAAAAGAATTAATCCTGGATGAGTTAAGTGAAACCTGTGACTCCCTGCAGCTAGCAGGAATTTTCTCAGTGATTTCAGTGGGGATAGTATTCCACCCTTGGTGTCCCATGCTTATTTCCCCACGCTCAGAGCTCTGGTGATGTCACCCTCTGTAACAGGAGATGGCCAGGAAGGATAAAGATCAGAAGCACATCTTCTCCAATCACCTCGAAGACAAGCGGAAGGAGTGCAGTTGGTGTGAGAAGTCTCAATGGAAGCCTTATTTTTGACGTCGAGCTCTCACTAAATATAGTGAGTGAGAGACAGAAAACTAACCAAGCATGTACTAGGGTGGAATGCAAYCCTCCTGTCTCACGTTTCAAGTCCAGTCAGTCAGAGGAATCCAGGAACAAGACAAAAGTCAGCACTTGTCCTTCGGGCAACTGGACCAACAATCAAAGCAGCAATATCTACTCAGGCTTCTGCACATTCCTCTAAAGCAGGAACAAAGAGGTGCCCCTCAGGGCTTAGTCATGACAAACACTTTCCTAAAAGTTTTCACCATGCTGGAGACTTGGACACTCTAACCAACCCTCTGTAATCAAAAATCATTTCACTTATACAAGAGGCAAAAAAGTGGAGATATTTTAACAATACAATACATATAAACAACACACAGAAGCTGTGCAGAGGCATTGGCAGTTGCTGAGTTAACATCACTCACCTTTCCAGGCCCATCTTGAGACCTCATACCACCATCATGCAAATTTCCTGCTCTCTGACTTGGCAATAGTTCCAAGCAACCAAAAATTATCTTCACTGTCTGTAGTTTGGTTCCCCCAAGAAGCAACAACAGCAGGATCCAGGAACCAAACAGTTTTTGTAGCAAAGTATTACGCAAACAACCTCAATAAACCTTCCTTAATACAGGAAGTCAGTCTAAACATAGGCATCATACTTAACATCTGTCATCACCTTAATTTTAGTATAGCATACCCACTTTCTACAGATTCCTTCTGAAGATCCTCTACTGTACGTTCTTCTGAAAAATGAACCCCCTCCGGAGGAAGTGTGCTCCCCCCCACACACATACACACACCCTTCCGAAAAAGGCAATTAGGCTCTTTGTAACTTGTAGGCCAAAAGCTGGCAAAACAGTTATGTCAGTTCTGGCTGAGAAGCAAAAGTACATAATCCTCTTGTTATTTCCGCAGCTCCTCTTTGCCTCTTCCAGGATGCTTCGTGGGGGGTGGGGTGTTGCTTGCTAAACAACAAGTTGATGCTCTGCTTGCCCTTTCCTCCCCCCACACCCCCCACCCAAGGGCATTTCATTAGATCAGATCAATATAGTAAAGTTGCATACAAAGCTTCATTTTGCAGACCGAGTCACAGGCAGCACTCAAGCTATTATGTAACAGCCTTGTATTTGCCACAGATTCATTGAAACATTGACATTACAAAGGAAGATTGAGAAAGCAGAATAGTCACTGAACTGAACTCTGTAGCCCTTATTTTGTTAGAAACAGAAAATTTTTAGAGGAGCCTGAAAATATTTGTTCTTTTAAGTCCCAATGGCATACTTTATTCCAAAAGTTGAGCTGCCAATTCTAATTTCAGTACAAATAACGAGGGACTGCAGCTCTTACTCCCATTTTACAGCAATTCCATCTTCAGAGGCTGTTGCTTCAGCATGTTCTTGCTGTTCAGAGTCCACCGCCTAAAGCTGGCTGCTCACCCCTGTCAAGTCCTGGTAGCATTCTGCAAATAGCAGAATTTTCTCGCAGTCCCAAAATATGGATGAAGTTATCGCAAAAGAATGCAAGTCAAGGATACTACATAAATAACTGCCAAAGATCCATAGGTATAGGCATCCATAATAAGTCCATAGGCAGCACCAAGCTGTCTTTCCACATGCTCTTTTATTGTGGATATCAAGAATYGACTGCATAAGGGACTCTTCCACTACCTTGATAGTTGTACCTTTTCCTCCTTTATCCAAACCTAAAAAGTTATTTTAAATATTATTTTTAAAGCAACAGAATTAAATTAGATGACAACAGCTTGCTTGTATGATCCCCCAGTTGAACATGTATCCAGAATACAGTAACATAGCTAATCATGTCCAAGTATCCAAGGACAGCAGTAACAGCAGGCTTAGAAAATCCAGAACTACTAAAACATTGGATATGATTAATGCTCTAGCCTGTTCAGTTCTGAATCAGAAGCACGTGAAAACAACAATCATTATTTTGGTCCAGACTGTGTAACACATGGACCTGCGTTCCTTCCCCTTTGTGCATAAAAGGTTCACTCTACATTTTGTGACCTAGAGAAAACCTTCAATGGTATGCAGAGGCACCTCTGACCACAAAGGACATAACCAAAAAGAGATGATGATGATATCAGATTTTATACTTTTTAATCCTACCACATAAAAGTCCCTTGCAGAGTTCAGAAGTTCTAAGCCGATATTGAAAAGGTGTGAAAATACAGTACAAATATATGACAGTTGCAGTGATAAAGAGGAACACACCAAGACTGTGCAAAATAAGTTGAAGTAATAGAATTAAAGCAAAAATGATAGGGGRAAAAAAAAAAAAAAGTCCTATCAGTGAGGTGCATAAGGCTGTGAAACTGCTTCCCAGAGAAAATGTGGAAGGATATCACCAAAAGCATTTCAGAACAATTTTGGACTAAGCATTGGAATGTTTTGCCCTAGCCTCAGTAATTCCTACATTTTAGGAAACTATGAACATCTGATCATTTATTTGGGGATAAAATTAACAAACCCTGTAGCATAGTCTTTAATAGACTCTTTAACACCTTTTTCATCTGTTGTTAGAAGGCCCGTGTCAGGTAGTGTTTTCCCGCTCTCTCCACTTCCCAGTTAGGCTTGCTTTTGCATCCCATACATTGCACTCCACCCACATATCTTCTGGAGATGAGGGCAGACCTTGGACATTTCAGATGGCCTTGAACACAGTTCAATTGACACATTTACTTTCCTTGTCCAGCACTTCCCCGAATCTATTTCTATAGCAAAACAGCTCAGCTTTCTTTGCTTGCCTATCTTGAGGGAAACTAAAAACTTTGGATTCTTCTCTCTTACCCAAATAGCTGTTCCCAGTGAAGGAAAGTACAGTTAATCCAGCTTTAGAAGATGGATTTGCTGACCATTGTTTAAGGCCAGAACTCCACTGGCAAACACAGCAAAGGCAACATTGCATTAAAACAGTCTGATGTCAAAAGGGGCACCACTCACTGATAAAAGCCAAGATGKTTTTTTCTTTTTGTACTCCTGCTGTGCAAGTATCTAAAATATCTTCGACTGCATACCCGCAGAGCTTCTAGGTAAATGATACCTGCCTAGAGTAAAGTTAACTTCTTCAAGTGCTACTAGGAAGAACACCCCRGAAGTTTTAAAAGTTTTAATCATAACTGTTTCAGTTTTGTTTGAGAAAGAATGCAATAGCAGCAAGGATAAAAAACAGAGAAGAGAGGTCAAAGTTGTTGCAGCTTCTTCTTTAGAAGAACAGACCTTTTCAGAAACTGAGTATTGTGTCTACTTTAGCAGTTTCCAAGGGAGGACAAGAGTCCTCTAGGCTTAAAGTTTCTCCCTTCAATTTGTAAAGGAGAAGATACCTCATTCACAGTCCAGCTGGTTCTCAATTAAATTTGTGGTGGAACAAAGTCTTAGGAAGAGGCACAACAACCCTTCAGTTCTCATATTCAATGGCAGAACAATGCAGGTATACCTGGAAAACGTTACACTTGATATGACTACAAAGAATAAGTATGAGGAAGAACAATTCTACAGGATGTCCACTAATTAGTATCTGAACAAAACAGGAGAAGGTGAGGGGGAGGGAAGAGAGCAATGTAAGCCCAAGATAAGTTAGTTTTTCGCGCAAAGTCTGCGTGTGTGTCTATGCGGTAGAAGACAGGAACAGGCGATGTTTTCCGAAATCCTAAATGGGTCAAGCAACGCAAAGCCTTTAAATCATGTTTTACTCCGAGTCCTAATTCTGATTCTACAAAAGTAAAGATTACCAACTCTACTGAAAATCTCATCTTGCACTGAGGAAATAGGAAAGAGTTTATAGAAACAATTGTGGTTAATAGGAAAAAAAGGGGGGGGGGAGTAGGATCTGAACATTAAAAAGACTCAAGAATCAAGATGCAATGGTTACAGTTCCTTCTCCCACACACATTGTCATAAATAAACACCTTGCAATAGAGAACACAGCTAGAACCAAGGCCTCTAAATACATATCCTAATTTTACCCGTATCTTCTTATGGCAACCTACCAAATTACTTCTCCTCCTCTACTCAGGCAAGTATGCTGAGGTTTACCTTGTGTTTTTAAACGTTCAGAGTCTTTGGATGGTACAGATGAAGTGAAAGTATTATTGACATAAAATCCTGCTCACAAAAATTAATTCAAATTGGGTAGGCTATGAGCATACCCAGATTTTTGTATTTATGTATCTGTTTAAGAACCATAACCAAAAGCTAACGAGAAATGGCAGCAAGTCAAGCTGCAGGGGGTAGAGACAGCTAGCAGATACCATAGAGATCAGCATTCGATCCAGACTCGTTAAATATCTTCATTAATGTTCTGGAAGACAGAGTAAGTATTATGTTAAAGGAGCCTGTAGATGATACCAAAATAGGAAATACTATTATGTCATTTCTGGCTACAAACACCTAAAAACACTGCAGAGGATGAAGAAATAATTCAAAGGGGACTTTGGAAGATTAGAATTATGGACAGGAAATTAAGATTCAACCTCTTAAAAAAAAAGTTAACGCATCTAGTGGAAAATAATTTGAAACAGATACTCAAAAAAAAAAAAGAAAGAAAGAGAGAGAGAGAGAGAAATCTGGAAAGCAGCAATGCCTGCAGAAACTAAGGAGCAAAAAAAGATAAGTTAGCCATGGGTATATATTATGATACAATATGGCAGCCAAAAATATACTTTTAGGCTAGATAAGCAGAGATGTCTCATCATAGAGAAAGAAAATTTCTCCTTATGCAGACCTGGAGTAAAACACAGCATTCACATCTCAGCACCATGTTAATATATGGAATCTGAACAAAATATTCTAACAGCAGCAACAAAATTTGTCAAGACAGGTTGATGGAGGAAAGACTGAAAGTTTCCATAGTACAAAGACAGCAGCCAAAAAATATTCATTTTCTGTTACCTCAGCAAACAAGGGGAAGGAAAGACGGAGGAGTGTTTCTAGAGCTGGGCGGATCCACCACTACTCATGAGTGCAAGAAGGGAATTACCATCAGTACTCTTAGCCCAGCACTTATCTAGTAAATACCATAGCTTTTCACACAGCATAGAACAGACTCAAGAGAAGAAGATTAATCAATGTGACTGACTCCATTTGCACATGTTAAAAGTTATCTTTTAAAAACACTGCTATTTGGTCAAATATATTGATATTCACTTTCTCAGGTATTTGAAATCATGAAATCCTCTCCTGGAGAGAAGGATGTCCTGTCACCTTAAAGTCTAAGATAAACTTTAGAGTGTAGTCTTGAGTTGCACTCATTCCCAGAGGTATTTAGATGTTTAAAAGAGACGAATTATAAAGGAGACACATCAAGTCTAATATACTAGAGCTCCTTGAGAAGGGCCTTGATGGAGAAGGATGGCTAGTGAACAGGCAGTGCTCTCAACGCAAGAGGCRGATATGGTGCAGAAACAAAGTTACCTATTTGTTTCACAGAGGATTTACAGCAATACCACTACCATAAGCTGTGGATGAGACTCTGGTATAGATAAATTGCCTGACTGCTGTTAAGGCATTAAAATTTTTTTTTTGAATATAAGCTGGCATTGGGGATCCAAGCATCTGCTACTCATGTCTCTCTTCCAATCATTTCCTTGGTATGGCATACTACTCCTTCAAGACTTCAAACTGATCTGTTGATTCAGGCTTCCAACTGACTGTTTTTTTTCCTCTGATCACTATTCCGTTCTTCAAATCAGGCAAAAAGAAACCACCAGTAATTTTGTGTAATTTTTTTCTATGTAGGATTTTTATGTTTTGTTTTCTGCCAGACCCCTCAGCTGCCAGACCACTCAGCTGCCTATGGAAATAGTTATATTGGACAGCCCACAAATTCCTAGTATAAAAAGAGGAACTCTTCAACTTAAGCATCAGTTATACAGGTTAAAATCTCAGCCCAAACTCTCCGTACAAAGGCAGGTAAGTAGTATCAGCTAGACAACTTCTATTTCCAAACTACAGAAGAATTCCAAAGGCAGGAGAGGCCCAGTCGAAGGAAGTATATCAGCGACTTTTTTTCCTATATTCAAATTCATATGCTGCTCTTCCCTGATAACATCAGGACTGATCTGTAAGAACCAGGTAAAACAGCCTGTCTCTAATTTCCAGAGCTCTTGGCTGAAAGCTGACAGTTCCATTATCCTTTACGCATATTTACTTGCCACTGAATGAGAGATGTCCCACTTTCCCTAAAGACAAGGTACCCCTCAAACATTTGTAGCTCATAGATGTTATCATAGGGCTCAAAATTACAGGTTGTGTCCTGTAGCTCTGCATGTATGCCAATCACTGCTCCCATCCAAGAAATCCAGCACAGTATCAGCCTTGCAAACCATTCTTCAGGTGTCACAAAGCTGAGGTAATAAGTCCAAAGACAATATAAGCAGACTTCTTTTAAAGAGAATTCTGAGCATCTGAAGAGATCACAGTTCAAAACAATGGTTTTCCCATTCTCTCTACAAAAGCACTCAAAAATATTAGATACTTGAGAGCATCTACTTTTACCTTCACAGATTCTTTGTAAAACAAAGCTCATGACAGAAGTTCAATAAACTATCTCCGACATTTTGCTTCTTACCACCAATGCACTTCCTGGAAGAGATCCAGCATCCTAAATCCTTTTATTGTATGTATTTACATTTTTGCTGTGTACTACTTCATTTGTCCTAGATATAAACTTATATTCCAAGGAGCAGAGAATTATGCTTCCAGCTGTAAAATTTCCTTCCTGTTACTATTAAAAGCATCCTTTCATGGTACATATTTGGTTATCTACAGATTTTTTCCCTCTTAGGTATAGACCATTTCATCCAAGTTGTCTCATGAATTGCAGAATGATTCTTGAAGGATGCCATCAAAAAATGCATTTTGTTGATTTTAGCCTGGAGCGGCTTTTCCTTGCATAGCTGAAAGCCCATGTGCAACCACACATCAATAGAGAACTACAATGAGGAAGCCAAAGAATAAGTCTAAAGTGTTCACACACAGTGGTAAATTACTTGTCATACAGGACCATTACACTTAAGCACATTAAACAGTAATGAAATACCACTTAAAAATGGATAGAATATTTAAAAAGTGGCTGCTGCATAATGTAGTTCAGAAACACTGCCATCAGCTCTAGAACAATCCAGGACTGCTTAGCTAGAACACCAGCCCCAGGAAGGCAGGCACTACGCCACTCAAATTCCTTCTAAACGTGAGTGCGCGTGCACACTCACACACACAATAAATGCTTCAAAACACTACCTTAAAGCTTCACAAGAGTTAAGACACCTCAGCAACATGAGACAAATAACTTACATTTCTTATACGTGCTTTTTTTTTTTTTTTTTTTTTTTTTTTTTCCACATGCTAACAAACTCCTTCCTTTCCTGTCCCATAGGGAAGAGAACAATCTACTGCTCATTTATCATGAATCAAATAGTATGGTAGACACTAAAAGTTAGCAGACAAAGTCCCAGCAGCAGAAATATTACCAGCAGGCCTTGAAGATACTACACTATTGTTATGTGCCAGCTAAAGAAACAATCTGCTCTTTTAGAAAGACAATCCATAGGAGAATGTATTTCTGATGAACTTGACCTACTGAGTAACTTAGATTTTCACTAGCGTGACAATTCTTGAGAATGAAGTTTACTGAGCAGTCCAGAATCCTTCTTTTACTCCTGCACATCAAAGTTTATGGAGATAAACTACAGACATGGATTAGGATGAGCAAAACAGTAGTTTATTTTCCCACTAACAGGATGGAAAATGTCAGTGTTTTAATTCCCAGCAGCTTTCCTTCAACTTTTCCACTACTGCTAGACAGAGGGATTTCTCTCATCTTTCTCTTCTATAGACACCTTAAAGTGAGCTTTAGAATGATACTGGCTCTACTAGCACATTCTCCATCTGTGATGTGGAAATTTCTAGATGGTCTTCTCACGATACATCTTCCTAAAAGCTCAACAACAACAAAACCAAGAAGATACAGGCACAGGAGCATAGGAATACCACTGGCATCTGTTGCAGAATACAAGGAACATACCAAAAGGGAACAACACCTAAATACCTTTGATTCATATGCATCTTGGAGGGTATTTCCATGATGACAGCAGAAGTATAAAACTGGGGAAACTATGAGACCCATAGCCATGTTGTAAAAACTAYGGACAATCCAGTCCTGCCTACTCCCCAGAAGGTAAGCACGACTTCAATCAAATGCTGCCACTTACAGCCTTCTGAAAGGGGGGTTTGGGCAAAGCAGGTTCTCAGCGAGTTCAGAAAAATTGACCTCACCCTTGTTGTTAAAGTCAGTGTCTGGCAAAAGAGCCACTTCAATCTCAGCTGTCTCTCTATGGGGTACTGTAGATTTACTCAAGTTAGTCTAAAGTTTGCTAACTTGGGTTTTGGCAGCAGTAAGGTCACAAAAGCACACTGCTCAATCCACCTGCAAAAGCCAGTGAAAGAAACTCAGTAAATTCTTGAAGCAAATATCCTATGGTGAGCTTTACACTTCCTAAGCTGCAGGAGCACCCAAACTACACAACAATCACAGCGAGGATGTACTCTGTCTCTTCCTAGAATTGACATGGAAGAATCACAAATTCGGAATTATTTTGCAAATCCTGAAGCTTYGTAATCCTTCCCCTCCACTGAGTGGAGGTGAATGCAAACACACTACAATACCTAATGAAAAACTGCTTGGTATCTGCTACACTCATAATAGTAATATRGGAGGACAAAGTTTTAATTTGCATTCATGCATTCCTTCCTTTTCTACTTCACTTCTTGTAGTTTAAGTAAATGAAGTATTAACTTCTAGGGCAAACAAACTTCCAGCACAGCTCCAACACTCACTAGTTTCTGCTCCTATTCCTATCATGTCCTCTTCCAAGCTGTGAGTGTCTTTGAGGCTTCACTAAATCCCTTGTTTAGCAGCTGAAGTTGTCATCTCACTGTGCAGAGTAACTCAATCTGACTTGGGCTAAAACAAAAACAAACAAAAACCAAAGAACTCTCCAGTTTTCAGGTTCATATAGGATTGCTATGTATCTTCCTGCCTGCATATGCTCTTGAATAGTAATGGCCTCCTACTCCTGCAGATGCTATTGAACTAGCAGTTACAAGACATAATATTAAGGAAAACTGAAATTAATGCTGATTTGCCTTAATATACTGTCTGTTAATTGCAGTTGTTTAACTGTAACTTCACAAGAAGAGACTCTTGGAGCAGTACCTCTGCTCCAGGCAATGGATTAGCTGTAATAAAGTTCTCCCTTCAGAATGATACCCAGCTTTACCCCAAAACAAGAACCTAGAWCATCCCTTGCTTCCTTCTCCCAGAACATATCAACATGGCAAGTCATGTACCCCTTTTCAGGGGACAAAACTCACATGTCACCAAACTCCCCTTTTCTGAGAACCTAACACTCTAGCTGGACAGCAGTTGCCCAGGCACATAGGGTGAGGAGAGGACAGGAGTTCTGCCTCAAGAAAGCCTATTTTGGCTTTTGTGGGTTGCAGTCAGATTCTTCCCATCATTATGGTGTGATATAGAATGGCCAGGTTCCTGGATAAGACAGACTGTTTCTTGCAGGGTCATTTTAAGGAGTTTATTTTGGTCTTCTTTAAAGAGGCCATCATAGTAGTGGTGGAGCATCTGAGCTTTGTAGCTCTCCAGTTCTCTGCCACACAAGAGACTTGGAAGCCAACCACAATAGCTTTGCTTAGCAGACGAGTTCTCCAGGGAAGGGATAGGATACACAGTGTGGTTTTGTGGCAATAAGGAGGCAGAAGATCATTTTTGCAAACCCACAGGCAGAAGGACTTCAAAAAGCACAAACCACAAGATAAACAGAGCTATCTTGGGATAGAGTTGTTCTGTACTGTCTTTTTTTTTTTCCTTCTTCTTTCTAAATAACCCCATATATGATATTATGCTACCCTCAGAGGATGAGCAGCAAAGGGGCAATTATTAACTGGCCAGACTGAGTTGGCAGAACAGGGATGGGCCTGGCGAAGAGGTACCGCACAACCACAGAGGCATCACAGCAACTGTGCTGCCTACCAGAGAGAACTGGATTAACTTAAAAGTAAAATAAAAAACAAAAACAAAAAAACAAAAAAAAAACTGACCAGTTAAAATTATTGGATTAAAAAAAAAAAAAAAAGTACAATACTAGTATGTTTTATGGGCTCAGATGGGACTAGTTCTTTCCAACAGAATTGCCAACAGGAGAAACAAGAACTTCAGTGGTGGGGTTACTGCAGGGCAGCTATGTTGTACATCAGCCCCTATCCAGCCCACCCGCATTTACTTGCTTTCTAGGCAGCTCACGAACCACTATTCTGAACCTCCCACAGCGCCTAGACTTCAGATTCCTTTGCAACATTTAGAAAGCAGTTGCAAAATTCTTCCTTTGCTTGAACTGTAAGTCTCCTCAACCCTCACAGTTCAGGTGCTCTGTCTCTACAAATCCACAAGCTCCACAGTCGATTCATGTTCACATCCACAAAGAATTACCACAACAGTGAAAAGCACCAGAAGATCCCTCACAGCCCATTTCATGCTGTACACACCGGGTTTCACCTTCACTGAAATAATAGCAGCAGCACTGAGGCAGAGGAGAAAGGTACAAAAAAGCAAAGCTGCCTAATTATAGAACCAAATCTTCTACAGGTAATTGTGCAGCCTCTGCCTACTACAGTGTCAGATGGCCTTTTTGTAAWAAAAAACCTAATTTCAGCACCCCTGGAAGCTGGGAAGTATTTTCTTCAGCTCAGRAACAGAAAATGGAAGCACACAAGCTCAGATCTGTGAGTATTTGGATGCCTAAAAAAATCAGTGGAAAATTAGACATTTAACTAACGTTACAGACCTGGGCCAAAGAGATTTAGACCTGGCTTTCAGTATTACAAAGTACTCATACCTCCCACCACAGCACTCTTCGTGCTGTGGAAAACCTGAGCCCTAAGTGACTTCCCAAAGAGCTTGCGGCCAAACTGAGAAATTAACATAGATCCTACCAGTCCCAGTCCACTTCTTAACCAGGGCACAATTTGCCCTGCCCTACCTAGGTCCTTACCCCAGAGACCTCATTAAAATAAACTCACAGGAAATAGAAGTCACTATTGCACAAATGTGGAAGGATTTACACACTCTGCTTGGGAAGTAAAAATAACACCTCCCGCTCCACTTCACCAGTCTGGTCCCTTATGTTCCCTGACCCAAATTAAGTAGGATCCAAGTCCTGATACCCAAAGGAAAGGTCAGAGTTAGGCTCCTGAGACTCTCCTGGGGGTCCCAAGCTCTTGTATTAGCCTTACAATTATTAAAAGACCAACATTAAAAGAAGTCCAGCCCTGAGGCCACTGTTGATCTAATAAACACTGGAATTAGGTTTCTTCTCAGTGAAGAGGCTGCCCGCCTGCTGGCACAAAGCCAACATTTAAATGCTACTGTTSCTCAGAGCCCTAAATTAGTTTTGGATCTGGGGAGTTTGCCTTGAGCTACAGCCAAAAGAAACATAGGAACTGGAGGGAAATTTGTTAAACGTTAACAGAGCTGCAGGAGAGGACTACAGCAGGACTAGTAGGTGGCAGGGAGGAAGGAGGGGGAGRCACAAACAGAAGAAACAGAGACAAGAAGCAAAATGTGGGAAGACAGCAAAAAATAAGATTTTTGTGCAGAAAAGTGAACTCCCAGCTTAGTTTTGCAAAGAGCAGACCTCTTCGCTCCCATTTTCTCAGTTTCYTACAACTACAGTGGATCTCCTCCACTTTCTTCTCTCTCCACACACAAAATACACGACAAGAATCTAAGGAAGCTCTGTTATTCCTAAACTCCCTAACTATGTCAATGCTGAGTTGCCATGAAACTCAACCCTCATCCTTGATCATCTAAGAGCAGATGGATATATTCCCAATCTTCCTAGTTGGGGTCTTGACAGGTCCCTTGTTCTTGGGGCACTGGAGGTTCTCTTGCACAAAAGAGTTGCTCCTGCAGTCTGCTAGCAAGCTCTCTTTTCAAAAAGGGAACACAGAAAACAGTGCAAGATCCTAACTGCCCAACTATTTGATTCTGAGTAAAGCAGGACTACCTTTCCAGCAGGTGCTAGGCCAAGACTCACTCTGAGATCCGTGCTGTTCTCCATCTTAYTGATGGACTGTATGGACTTAGCACAACGTTTTCCTCATCTTGAATACTCAAACACTCCATCTAATACAAGTCTCTACGTAGAAAGAGATGAGAGATATTTTCATCTATTTTGATTTCTTTTTTTTTTTCCTTTTCCCAATAGGAAGGAGCTTAGCATGGATACTCCTCCAAYTGTCAGCTGCTTCATCCAGAGCCAAGTCAGCAGAGAAACAGCTTGCACCAGTAGTATCTGTTCGACAAGACCAAGAATGAAGGACAGGTAAAAGGAAGATAGCAACTTCCAGCTATAAATCTTCTACTGCTTGCATCATCCCTTATTTACAGAGGTGAATCAGAAGGAATGAGGAGTTTTGGACAGCAAAGAGCAATCCCACTTTCAGGCTCCCAAAGGCCCACAAAGGACCTTTGTTCTCTCTCAGCTGTATCCCTACTATTTTCACCTCTCCAATGAAAAATTTCCAAGCCAGTGGGCACACACGTGCAAGGTTTGCTGTACGAAAAGATGACACAGCTGAAGAGTTCACTCATTAGAGGTCTTACATTGCCATCCCTTACTGTACCACCCCTAGGCTAGGGGGCAAGGGTACTTCCTCCTCCATCTTCCCACCTCCCCACCCTGCAGCACAGAGACCCTTTTCAAAGCTTTACGAGTCTGTCTGAATACATCGTCTGTGCTGCTCAATAGAAGAATCAAACTACAAATATGATATTAAAGAAGAAACAAAATGAACAGAAGCCATTCAATCATGTCTAGATRCTACACCAGCTTAGTAATAAACACATTAAAGAAAATCAGAAGTAATGCAAGGTAGACATTTTTCCTCTCATTTCAACAGAAATCAACGTACAATAAAAATTAAGTGTTYTCACTCATAGAAAAGGATGTCTAAGCAGCTTGAAATTCCATTCTACTGCTGCTGAGGTAATTTATGTGCAAGTGGTTCCTCTGCTTTCAATGACAACAGCAAGTCCTGAGTTTAACTAAACTACAGCTTTGTTCTCATGTAGAAGATTATAGCATTTTAGGATTTTATTTTATATCCACCACAGGGGTATTAATGTTTCTACCAAGTTTGTCTGCATCAATCCCCAAAGAGTCTGTGCAATTTTTCAGGTCTCTTCRTGCGTTTTTCCTATTGCTACATTCAGGAAAGCACAGAAGAAGAGACAGATGAACAAGGATTGCTAATTAATAAAATATAGCCAGCAACATCTGAGCAAGTTCTTTGCAACCACCACTAGCAAGTAAGTTGGTTATGATGAGGACTTTGAATAATTCCYATAGAGTTTTTCCACGTACACACTACCCCTGCATCCTATTTTCATTCTTCAGCCACCTGTCTTTCAGGAGATAGTCTGTTTACAGGTTTTCTACTGGGCATACAATCCTTTCCCCAAATGACAAGTCCTTCCCTCTCATACAAACACGTAAATGCAGGTTGGGCAATGTTGATTCTGGTGAGCATCCCCCTCCCCCATGAGCCTTGTAAAGGGTTAAGGCCTGGTTATCACATGCTGGTAGGCTGACAGCTTTATGTCTGTAACAGTTGATGTAGGTTTCAGACTCTCCCTTTAATCAGGTTCCATTGCAGTTAATCAGTGGGCTTCTTTTTTAAGAAAAAAAAATGATAAAAAACGACGAGCACTCTATTCAGCCCAATTCAATCTGTTCGGCCAAATCTCATGACCAGCTGGAATGCCCCTTTCCTAGCCTGCCCAGCAGGATGCCCAAGAATGGCGTGTGAACGTTTCTCCCCGCTCCTGCTCCAGCACTAAAATGAACAATAGTCCCTGCCAGTGTCATTCTTCAGCAATTCATCTCTTCCTCTCGCCAGACTCTTTCGTTCCTTCTTGCCCCTTCCACCTTTTTTTGTATGAAAAACAACAGCAAATCAGCAGCAATATAATAACATAAAATTGTATTTGCTTGGGAGACTTGGGGGAGGGGGCGARGAGGTGGCTGGGGAGATGTAGAGCCCCCACCTCCTTTCTGCAATGAAGACATAGAAGGGGAGCGTTCTCAGGCCCCAGCTGACCTGCTTCAGGCCTAGTTTCCCTACTGCAGGGAGCAACGAATTTGCCAGGGTGCTGGGGTGGGGGGGGTGGGGGGGGCAGGGACCTCTTCTTCTGGAGGATGTTGGAACTATAATTACAGAGAGGCAGGTTCCGAGTGGGAATTAACATGGATCTCAGCTCATGTTCCTGGTGTTTTTCATGTGCAGACCTGTGGCCTTTGGTCAACTCTGATTCATTAGGGAATGACTCTTAAAAAGAGAAATAGGCAGTACAGAGTTAGGWGGGACTCAGCTCTCCTCTTCCTGAAAGAGGAAAAATAGGAGGGAGATGCTACGGGGCAACTCCAATACACAAAGATATCAACAAGGGCCCATAGAAATTACAYCTCTTATTCAGCTGCCAAGATGGGAATACATCAGTGTAAAAAAATACGTACTGATGAGTGCTCAATGAGGAACAGGCTAAACATTGAGGCAGACGTGCAGTAAACACCATGTTAAGAGTAGAGACACTGTGACTCCAAATTACCAGCCCACTCTCCATAGTAGGGAAGTCAGGAGCCAGGTCAGGTACACGAAYGGCTACAGAACCTGGAAAATTACTTTTACAAGTGCGAAGTCAAAAGAGTTGCTTCCTGGTACGCAGAAATCTTAATGGCAGGACCAAAGAATAGTATGGCAAGTACAGTATCCTGCAATGCATGCTTTAGAGGAAAATAAATCCAGCTGCTATTGATACCACAGGATATGTAAAAATATACTATAAGCAAATAAAACAAAGAGTAATTAATGAAATTCTAATTCTAAATTCACTTGCACAGCCTTTAACAGGCCCCTTTTGCACTTCGTGACAGTCTAATCGATTCAAAATCACCACATTACTTACAGCACACCAAAGTCCTGAACTGAACACAGAATTATTAGAAGGGTCTTCCAATGGCATTCATSTCCATAACAGGCAATCCATGAACAGATTCATTTATCTTCATGTTTTACAGCTGTGAATACTTTCATCAGCTCCAYTTCATAGACTGCAAACAGCCAGGGTCCTAAGTCAAAAGCCTCTGCGTTTCTAGGTGTCCAACCTGCAGAGCTGGGGAAAGGTTTGCAGAAGTGCTAGACATTCACAAAACACAGCAGAAGGAAAGGCGAGTCACACAGGTGATGCTAAAAGTTCAACAGCGTGGCAAATACATCAGCCTCAGCCCTGCCAAAACTGCCAAGTTCTTTTTTTTTTTTTTTTTTTTTTTTCTTTCCTGTGAAAAATAACAGGTAACAGAGAAGAATCAAAAGACATAAGCTGCTCTGTGGGGCAAGCCATTGACCGTCAGTCTGTTTTTCCTGCCTCTCAATAGATTTGTCCTAAAATAAAAAGCTAAGGTGCATGCAGACTGCAACTTGTTCTTCACATGAGGAGGGTTGTAAGACCCAAGAAAGGATGAGAACRATTGTATTGGGAGACAGCAGCAGACCACAGAAGAGTGGGATTTGGGGCAGAAGGGATAGGCAAGATGTAGGAAATGAGAGTATGAGGCAGCATCTCCTATCTCCCACCTGCTACCCAGACCACTCCTTCTGTCCACCCATATTTCCTCAACCCTTTTCTGTCCCTTAACAAGCTTCTCTACTTCCATATTCTAATTCTTTTCTGCTAATCTCTCCTCCTCAGCAACTCCCTTCTATGTAGCTATAACATATCCACACTTCAAAAAATACCAGAAATATAATATTCACACTACCATGGCATTTCAAATGGGCTAGTTTATTCTGCCTTCCCAGTAGGGCAAGGACAATATTCCATTTTCTATCAGCACCAAATCTGTTTGCCTGAACTACCCAAAAATTCAAACTTAATTCCAATCAGGTGTGATCATAATCACCTTTCTCCCTGTTCTGATGGAGCACACACTGCCTGTGTTTACACCAGGTGCAAGATGACTCCAAAAAACAGCTGAGTGATTGAGATCAAAAATAGATAGCAAACAGTTAACCCTATAAAACCATCTGAAAGAGTTTGACCAGGCAGAGACTTTGTATTATTCAGTATTTGGCATCACACAACTGTACTGTTCTAATACACTGGTTTTACTGTCTTACGTGATGACAGACTCAACTCCATAGAGAGTTCCATGTTATTTCTAGTATTGTAAGACAATCTTCAGTATCACAGAGGCACATCCTACACTTAACTCTGTCTTTCTCGTCCTCCTTCTCACTGCCTGTAGGCCAGCAAGGGAGCACTCAGCTCAGAAGGCAGCCTCTCAGAAAGCATTATCTAGACCATGGCTCTTCTGGCAGCCCTTCACTTAGAGGGATAACTGAAGCAGAGCTCCTGTTCAACACAAGCTTGCCACTGGATATTCAATGTCCACYGCAAACAGAAGATAAAGAGTCTTTTGCTGTCACCTTTTTTTAATTTAGCACATACAAACAACAATTTTCAAAGACTTACAATTCTACCATGCTCAGGTGAATTTCAGAGAAACCAAAGAATCTTTGAGACCCTTCTAGTATTTTGTATTTCTGAAGTATGGGAGGCTTAACAAACATTCTCTATACATAAGCTTCTCTGCACTATGGCAAGATTTTAAAACATTCAAAATGAGATTTTAAAAATAAAGTATTCCTCCTCTGTCCTTATTCCCTAAGCTCACTGAATCATTTGTAGTTGAAGCTTTCCAGAGTTTAAAGTAGAGATTCTTCTTTCTGTCTCTACTTCTTCCCTTGTCCYTGGAAAAGCCTGAAAAATTAGAAGTTGGTCAAACTATGAACAACTGAAAAGAGACTGGAACTAAGGACTGTGGCAGGCTTGACCCTTACAACACTTCCTCTCATACATCCCCCTCTGCTCCAGAGTTATATTGTACCTTCTCTCAAGTTTCTAGCTCATTAACACAGTCAAGGTGAACTCAAAGTAATTGTTTTCAACTTCTACTTAATTTGAAGGTTGAGGCTTCTCTTTCAGATTTCAAGAGAAACTTGTGCTCTCAAAGCGTGTCTTTTTTTCAGCCATATTAGTCGGTTTAACTAAAACTGTTTCATTTTCCTACAAACCTTGCCTCACTTGAAGTTGTGATGGTCAAAGGACAAAATATCGCTACACATATTATATTACGTATAATATAGAAGAAAGATGCAGCCATCAGATGCCAGTGGGGATAGGGATTCTCAAGAATCTCCATAAGGAAAGCTACATACATTCTTTTGACTCTGGTCTGTATTTGGTGTATTCATTATTTCTTCCTAGAAAGAAGGACTTACATTCTACCCTCATTTTCAGATGAGTGGACAAGATGTCTCCCATTCAAAAGGATTCACTATATCTGGGCTAAGAACCTTACTGCCAGCTTTACCAAAGCACAGCAGTCTTGCACTACCCCACCCTGCATGCTCACCTGTGTGCTGACATTGAGCAAACCTTTACTCACTAAGTTTTGCTAAACTATTGGCGATTGAATTCAGTTTGGAAATTCTGGTGGGATTTAACTGAACGGAAATGGGAGATAAGCCAGGTATCAAGCAAAGAGTCAGGTAGTTCAGTCTCCAGTGCAGCTGCTGGTTATGCACAACTTAGAGCGGCTGTGGAAAAAACAACCTTTGAGAAGACATATTCCCTGCTACAGGAGCGTGCTGATGCAGGTGAGCATCTCCTGCATCTCACACGATACACCTGGAACAAAGATGAGGCTTCTGGCATCACTCCTTCTAAACCAAGAGCATCAGTTCTAAGAAGATATCTGAACCTTTAATACAAAGCAAATAACACATGCAACTCAGCTTAACCAGAGAAAGAATTTAGCCCCAAACTGCGGGCACACTGAGCTTGTTGCCAGTCTTGCAGGGATGGAAAGGAACTTTTTAAAGCATGCTGCCCCATTATTTTTTCTCCATAATGCTACAGAGAAGTGGGCTTATAAGGTCTCTTCTTGTCAAAAACAAGCAGTTTCACATTATTTAGACATATGCACTTCAGCTTTAGAAAGAAGGGGTAAAACCAGTACATAAATATGAGCTCACTGGAGTATCTGAGGACTATGGCAATGGGCTCAAGGAACTACCAAGACCAAAACCTAGTAGACAATCAAGCTGCAATAGTTTGCTTTAAACRGACATCATCTCTCTGATTTCTTCCACATCTGGAGCAGGGACACAGACCAAGGAAACTAGAAACCGAGAGATAGTTCACAGGTAGCAGAGGAAACATGAAATCAAGTATAAAAACATGCAGAACAGAAAGCAGAAATAAGGTAGATGCRTTTAGCACAAGAAAAGCCTGCACTTCCAGTCTACACCAACACTTTGAATGAAACCACCCTGAAGGTGCGTGTCAGCTAGGGTCTCCTTTTAAAAAGGAGAAAGACAAAAAAAAAGGAGAGGGAGAGAGAGGGAGGGAGGGAGGGAGAGAGAGAGAGACAGAGAGAGAGAGAGAGAGAGAGAAGGAAAAGAGACAGACAGACTGAGCCCAAACCATTATGCACTGTCTCTCTCTGCCTAAATCTCAATTCTCCCTCAAATCAAATAGTGATGGCCCAGAAACCCTCTAGCTTTAACAAGGATGCTGACAAAGGCTTCCTTTAGAAGCCTGGACCACAGAAAGCTGGAGATAAATCCCTCCACTCATCTCCACGTTCCCCTCCCTCACATATACAAGTTTTCTCCCCCCACCACCTCTCAAACCCATCTCACCCTCCTCCCCTCAAGAGCGATTAAGGAAAAGCTGTAGAAATATTTGCCCAAAGCTAGAGCCTGTTGCTGGGCCCAGCTGCATTGTTGGTGGGAATAAACATGGCAAACTTGCACTGTGAGGAGCCCTGCGGGATTCCAGGCGCTTCGGGGAGGCTTTGTGAGCCCAGCTCTGCAGGCACTAGCCAGACTATTGTGAAAGGGAAACAGAAAAACCGTTACAAACCCAAATGCTCCCCCACTCCCATCTCCCCCGCCTCCCCAAGTGCCCCCCTTCCACCAGCCGCTACCTTCCTCAAGACAAATCGAGAGGGGAGGGGGCTGCTTCTAAAGAGAATGAAAAGGTTTCCTCAGTTAGATTTAAGGCAACAAGTCAGAGCCGCACGGAGTCCTTTATCCGCCAGGGAAGCCTCCCACTGCTCCCAAGCCGGGATCCTGGGGACCAGCTTTCTGAAGGCTGCCATTGATTTGTCACTGGTGATAAGTGAGGCCAGGGCTGTTCCCACAATCCCCTACAGAGGCGAAGATTCTCCCACAATGCCCGGCGGGGGACAGGCGCAGCAAACCGAGAGAAACCACGGGACTTAAAGGTCRGAAAATCTGGAGGGTTTCTTTTCTCTAACGAGCAGGAACAAAAAAAGAGCGACTGTTCTGAGACCCAGGCAGCGGAGGAGAGCCAGCGGTTCACACGGGCAGCGCAGCCGTGCACCAGCCTCCTCCGGGCAAGATGCAGCAAATAAGAATTCGTCAGCCCCTGTGCGATGGGAGGGACAACTTCACACTGTATTTATCCCTAGGAATTGCACAGTATCTCACCACAGATATCGCATCTGCAAAACAGGTGGAAAGAGGAACTCCAAAYTTCCACAAAAAAGGCAGGAGAAGGAATTCCACAATGTCACCAAAACCGGGCTAAGTGCAGGGTCCCACACACTGCCGCCAGCTGACTAGCCCTGCTCTTGTGCAATTCCCCCGGCAATTACCAGCTAAGCACTTGACTGTGACTGCAAACACAAACACCGACACAAACAACACAAACCTGTAAGTGGGAACCTGAAAGGGAGAGCCCTTTAGGCTCTCCGGCACAGACAGGAGCTCCTCTTAAGGCGGGACGCCACTTAAGAAGGTTACTCCTTGAGGTTGAGGGATWCCTACACTCCGTGAATAGAGGTAAGAGACATAAACATAACTTGATCCTTAATCTATACTAAGAGTTAGCTAGATAATGATGCAGCGAGTGCTTGASTGAATACCTAGTCATCAATAAATCCTACAATGGTAACCATCCGGCGTGGTGAGTGTAATTCCACTTCTGACACCTTGTCTCCAAAGAGCATCCTGGTGCCAACTCCAGAAAACAATATTCCTTCAAAAATTCCCCAAGTGATCCTTTGCCAACAGTGGGAGGGTTTTTAAATCTGTTCTATTTACATAAAGACACTCTTCTTCTCCCAAACAGATGCTGCTGGAAACTCGTTCTTCTGCTTTTTGGAAGGGGAATTTTTTTCTCACAGTGATAAATAAATGAGAGAGGCTAATGAAGCACCATGTCTAAAAGGTGAATCCCCAAAGCAACAGGAGATCTTAAAGAAGTGCCACAGCTCCCCTAGGGAAAGTACAAATAGCCTAGCAGCTGCCTGGGCAAGATCAGATGCAGATGGGTGAAATGAAAGCAAGAAAAGACACCCTCCCCCAAAAAAAATTTTTTTTTTTTCTTTTTTTTTTTTTTTTTTTTTTTTAAATACAAGGAGGAGAAAAAGAAACACAAGAGTAAAAGAATAGTAAAGATCCCTGGTCTTTTCTGATGTGGCTAATTTGGAACGATCATCAGAGCTGCTTCAACTTCCATGATGAAACATCTATTCYGTGCTCTGAGATGCAGACAGGGTTTGGACACAGGATGTCTTTTCTTCCTTTCTTTGCCTGTGGCAAAATCTCTCAGCTTCAATTCTGTCCAGACTAAGGCTGAAGCACACAGGCCTTGTAACATGACCTGAAGACCAAGAGATTCAAGACTTCACAGGGAAAAAGAGCATCATGCCTGCAGCCTCCTTCCAATCCAATCAGACTTGATCTGGCAATACAGAGAATCTTATCTGGCAAGATACTACCTTAGGACAGTTCTGAGCAGCTCCTGAAGCATCAGTTTATAATCCAGCACACTAAAATAAATGGAAGTTGCCAGTCTGTAAACTGTGAGATTCAGCAATATTTTACCTCATATTCAACCACGCCTAAAAGAGGTGCAAAGCAAGTCACCAGGAGCAGCAATTACCTGAGATATCCTAGTTAAAACTCTTTTGCTTCAGGAGGGAACACAGCCTCAATTGACCCTTCAGAAGGAGCACAATATGATATAGATCTTAATGATAAGATCTAGTCTAAAAATTTCACAAGTTTAAACATCAATAAAAACCAAAACCAGTAACAACAACCACCACCACCTCTTATACTCATCTGGGAACAAGTCAGCAGTCAGTTAGCTCAGAACATGGGTTGAACATGCTTCTTGCCAGAAATACCACCCTGCAGCCAGGCAGCCACATGCTAAACCAGTCGAGGTTTTTGAACATTCCTGAAGTGCAACCCAGGCAGAGCACATTGAAGTCTTATGCTTCCTAATGAGAGAGGACTAAATATCTCCTGAGCTTGATGGCCTAACTACTGGGACCACTGCCATTACTAGGGAACCTGGAAATAAGATATCTAGCAAGACTCCAACTTGCAAGCATGTGTAATCTTAACAGTTACATGAGAAGCAGAATTAACAACGCAGTTTTGTACGGATTCATCTCTTATAATTAGTCAATTCTGATGCGCCTGTGGCCAAATGGAAAGAGCAAATTTCTGTGGTAGGGAAAAAGGCCTCGGTGTGCAGTTTATATCTCAATTAAATTTGTTAAATACTTCTGGTAGCATGCACTCTCCTTCCCACATGCTATAAGAACAGAATATTTATTCCTACAGCAGGCAAACCATTTTCTAAATAAGAACATCTGGCACATCTGAACCTTCAGCCAGCAACCCTTGATGAGTCAGGGTTGATATCTACTGAAGTCACTGCATGCCACTAAACTACACACCATTAATATGATAACATGCATTTCAACTTAGTACAGGGGCTTCCTCAGAGAAAGGGCTCAAATAGCTTTTCCAGTTCCYGGTCTCTTTTTTCTGAGCTTGAATATCGTCATTCAATTTCAGATTCTAGCAGTAGCGCTTAGAGGTTCACTCCTCTCCCTCCATCTCTGATTGCGCATTATCAAACAGTACGGAATTACAATGAGCAACAGCATTCTGGAAATCGTTGCCATGTCCTCCCATGTAACTGCACAAACATTTGGCAAACTGAAATATATACTAGATGACTTAGGTCTCGAATCCTCAGAACTGCATGATTATTTTCGATGGAGAAGATACAATCTTCTGTCCTTCACACTATAACCTAGTTTCTTGATTTCTTTGCCAAATATCCTCCCAAGACAAACCCTCCTCTGTGCCTGATAAGCAGAGGACAGAAAGCAGCTTTGATTTGACTGTGCCTGAGTGATAACACAGCTCTCAGGTCCTCCAGAAACACAATGATGTTTACTCAAAACAGGAGACAAACTTCAAGGCTTCATTAGTTAGTTTCAACCAGCTTAAAGAGTTCCCAGCCTTCTTCCCTATTCCCAGCCCCGTGCCAGTCCCACAAGTGCTGGCATAGTTCATTGTGCAGCCTTGTAAAAAATGGATCAGGGAAAGAGGTCCAGCAGGTAGCATGTGAAGGAAGAGGGAAAAGATGCAAATTCAAGGGTCTTCCAATTCCCCCCTCCTCCCCTTCCAGTCTGATTCCTCAGTCTGGCTCTTCGCTCATGGAACCACAGCCTCAGAAACAAACGGCCAGGAGAAGAAGCTGGGATCATTTCCTGTTTAGGGCTTTACAGACTTATTTACTACAGTGGCTCAGGAGCTATTTTCTTCTTATGGTCTGTTTACTAAGTGTTTGTACATTTACGAATAGAGCATGCATACTGCTGTGCTGAAAATTCTTATGAAAAGGAATAAACATGGTGAATTAGATCATTCTACACTTGAGTACAGTAAATGTTTAAAAATGTAACATTCTAATTTGGGAAAAAGCCATTGACTTCAGCAAGCAGGAAAAAAAATAAAAATAAAAAAAAAGAGCTCTTAAGCAACCAGCAACYAGTCTCCATGGTACAACTCTTTACCTTTGCAAGGAAAAATTTTGCAGCCTCCAAAATCAAGTTGTTAGTTGCCCTTAAAGAAGAAAATGACCTGGCCTTTAGTATGCCTGGACCAGCAATCATCAGGAATCATTAAGTCATAGTCTGCAAGTCCAAAGTAAGTTTTGCATAGATGTTTTTCAGAGGTTCTAGGGAAAAACATTTAAGCTATTAGGAAAATATGGTCACAGAGGCCAATTACATGTTTACACAACTCTACCCAGCAATTTAGCATGGTACTACAAAGCAGGAAARGGAACATTTAATAATTGTTATTTGAAGCTGGCTGCAGCTAAACTATTTCAAATCAAGAATTCAGGGTTTAACACTTGGATTCCAAATGAAGTCCAAATTATGCTTTTATTCTTAAATTTCTTGACCTTTGGGATTACATGGTTAAATACCTATTTGCAATCCATATTTACTACGTCAATCACAATTTCATTGTTTATTTTGTTCTCTTACTATGTGATTTGTCTGTCAATTTATTACACGTGGAAACTATGAGCTCTTCAGAGCAGGGACTCTCCTTATTGTATACACACACTGCATATAATACTGCAAAGCTCTAATTTCCATTAGAGTGGAACTTTACATGATCCAATTGACAACTCATGTGTGAGATTCAGCCATGTAGATCTTCCCTTCAATCTGCCACATATTCACTCAGGGAGATGGAGTATGACTGTTTAGACAGCTTGTTTCCAAACAGCTAACTCTTTCTTCCTGTGACCAGACACTTGGAATTAACGCTTGCATTTTTGCACATTACCCCATCAATGAAGCCTGAGGACCACAAGAAGCAAAACTGTCCCGTAAACAAAGSTCCAAAGATCTTCACCATGCATCAGTCATTTAAAAGGAAAGACTAGGACAGAAAATCAAAGAGATAGCAATGGGATAAAGCTTTTCCTATTTAGGTTGCCAATCTTTCTGGCAGCAGTTCAGAACTTAAGTCTATGTTAACTGAAGTAAAACAAGATAGTAGGTATTCCTCCAAGTTCTAATGAACAGATATTTCCACCACTAAAGGTATTWCCAGTTACTGTAGTGCACCAGTTCTTACATCCATAGGCTGACCTTTCATTGCACTCTGACACAAATGCAGCAATAAGACTATCATACACAGGTAATAAAAAGATGCTTATGCTTACATGCCACAGAAACTGAATCTTGRCCTTGAATTCTCCCCTCTTGCTTCCAAGGCAAGTCTTTCCAGATTAAGGTTAAGGCAAAGTAAAGTAACAGCAAACCACTGTCAAAAAAGTTGGTCTTGCCCCCCTCCACCCTTCAGGTTCTGCCCCCTTCTTTCAGTTAGGTCTATACTGATCATGCCACTGAAGGGCAATTCTGTTCCACTCRCTAATACCACAAAAACAGTTTTTACTGTTTTGTAGGTTAGCTCTGCGTCAGATCAACAAGCTGAATTCTTCTGGCAATCATACACGTACAACCCTATACAAAGAGGCAGGGGGTGAGACTACTCTCCTAGGGGCAGCCCACAGTTACACCAGATTAGGTGTAACACGAAACCACACCCTCTGCGTCAAGGAAGATGTGTAGCTATCAGCCAAGCCGCATATATTCCAGGCAGAGAACAATCCTCGGCAATGACAACATCCCAGCACCCCCACCAAAAAAAATTTGCTCGCTCTCTTTCAGAGAGGTATCAAGTTTACTAAAAGCAAAAGGCAGCAGGAAAAAAAACAAAAAACAAAAAAAACCACTTCTCATTCTGATATTCCAAAATATGGGCTTTCAATTACTGTAAAAGTGCATTAAAGTCACCCATAAAGCTAGATTATACTGAACTCTACTCCAAATCAATAATGTGTCCTTACAAGTCATTTGCAGTTTCATTCCTAATGTTATCTGAAACACGCCATTGAATATGTTTCAGGCAAGCCACATCTCCTCTGTCCAGCCTCCTGTTTAACCACTTTAAGTACTGTGTTTAATTTACAAAGTTTAAACAGGAAGAGAAGACTAAGTTTATAGAGATTAAGGAATAGAGGACAGCAAAAATTCATGATCCATACTTCATTTCTTCTAATGCCCCTGCAAGAGACATGGATCTGCAGGAAGGCAAGTGGGTGATAATTAGGGACAGTTGGGAACATTGTTTATTTCCTCCTGGAGAAGGAAGCAGCAGCTCAGGCCTCTAAGGATAAATCAGATTTCTTAACCAGATGGAAGACATTTCATTTTCAAAGATAAACTGTACAACAATGGACCACAGAAAGGAAGGAGCCAATTCACAACAGCAACAAGAAAACAAAATTACTCGTACAGAGGAGTTCTCATCAAAATCTGCCCTTACAAAAGAGCCTCATGTTGCATCAGGACTTGCACCACATCCCACCACAGTCAATTAAAGATACTTTTATTGGCAAAACAAGCTCTACAAGTGCTACCCACATGTAAGAAACAGCACACTAGTTTCTCCCAGAAGAGGATTCAATATATGAAGCACCTGCCTCCACAAGGGTTTCAACAGACACAGCTACCCGGCATGGAGTCACCTCTCCAATAGTGGCAATGAAAATATTCCCAGGTTAATAGTTTATTTCAGGTAAGATGAATATTTCTTGCTCCCTCTAATTTTCTTCTGCATTTTACTCACRGGATTAGAAGACTTCCTTCCCAGTCTCCCCCCTCACTTCTCTTTCCCCATCATTTAGAGTTTGATTTATGAGGTTCTCCCTGTTCCCAGTCAAAGTTGCACATGCCAGTTCAGTACTTTGTAAAAGTCTGACTTGGTTTTGGACATCTCATTAGGTACTATCTGCCAGCACAATACCTTTATGCAAAAACTTGTTACTGTCTGGTTGGCTACTAGGTTTGGACCACTCTTTACAGAAACTTATGCTCTGGTTTAGATTTAGACTAGTTTCTCAAGCACTGTTTGATTTTGGATTAAGTTACTTGCTCCATCAGTCTCAAAAGGAGCGCCAGGTCTCAGAAGCAATGTTTTCATAGGAATGGACAGCATTTTTATTTGGTTTCAGTGCATGTTTCTCTCGTATGTTTCGATTGAGGCAGGTTTTGCTGCTTTGGCTGAGGTAGTACCAGAAACAAGYCTTTTTATGCAAACAGCAATGAAAATCCTCCCAATTCTACTCTGTAGCTATCACTACACAGATATTATATAGTTTTACCATGCCTTTGCAGATCTGAAAATAACAAAAGTTTGTTACAATGTGAGAATATGCAGAGCTCTGGAGTTCATTCCCATGGGAGTCAATGTTTAATTTACCACCAAGTAGTAGAGCAGGAAAATCTATATTGTATTCACAGATCCAGGGTTTCACTATTTTAGATGTGGCTCAGTTGCCAGGATTACCACACAACCAGCAGAGCCACACAGACACAGAGGTTTCTGTGTGCTAGGGCTCCTGAGGCTGAATAGGGGGCTGTAAAGGGACCCTGCTGCATGCCTAGCTCAGCCTAGCCCCATCCAGCAAGGGAATAACTCTCTCTCATGACAGTTATCGTCATTTCCCTCCTGTGAGCCACTCCTCACTGGTCCCCTCATCTCTAAGGGAACAGCCATATAGCCCATACTTTGAAGACTTCGGCATGCATCTTKCAAGGTCAAAGGCTTTGGCTCCCTAGGCATATCTGGTCTTCTGTGGCATAACTCAGGTGGCTTTCCTTCCTCACAACACTTTAATAGGCAGTTTTAGCATTCTCCACCACATTTATTTTAAGATCCTGAAATACATGATGTAGAGCAYGTTGTTATGGTATCTACCAAGAAAAAGCCCCAAACAAACCCAGATATCACTCCACATCTTTCCGAGATTAACCTCCAGGACCAATGCATTACWGTACATCAGCTAGCCAGCGTAGGTGTTCTGGCAGCTTTCCCAGTCACTTAATCAGAAGCTTGAGCTCAGAGGTTGTTTTGCCTGAGTAGGTAAGTCAAGATGTACATCCTGAAGATTTCATCTGTCTCACTCCCTTCCTTGCTTGAAGGCCTCTGTCTGATTTCATTTTTATTCATGTTTATTTTTATCCTGCAGTTGATGAATTGTACACAGGTTTAATTTGCTCTGTATCTCCTGTTAGTTCCATACTGTAACCATGTCAGTTAGTTCTGAGTGCCAGAGTAAGCCCAGCAGGGATTCTGGAAAGTGTTTGAAGTAGGCAAGCCTTCTTCTCTGCCAGACTGTTCAAAAGCATCTGCAACATGAAAACTTGTCATGGGTCTTTTCTCAGAAAGTAAGCATCTGAGCCTCTCTTCTCCCCTCAGCTCTAGTGTTACTGCTATCAAGCATTTGTTTCTCCAGCAGAACCACCAATGAAGGTGGTTACTAGGTAATATTGTAGGAATTCTCCTAGTTTTTGAACACTCCTTTCTAGCTTCAGTGTTTTCTTCTTATCTTCTGAAGAGTCATGGGGTGAAGAAAGAATCACACAAGCAAGAAGGAGGTTTAAAAAAAGACTAGGGACAATGTTTGGAAAAATAACCTAATAAATTTGCTTATTTTGTTTTTTTGTTTTTTTTTTTGGAATTTGCACTAATAGCAACAGATTACAGTTTTTCATCTTCCAGTTCACAGAAGGCAGGTCACAAACAAGAGAAACACAGAGGAAAAAAAATGGCTTTTCTGTGAGCAGATGAGCCATTTCAAGCCAAAGGAGTTTGGCTTGAAGTTCATAGTGGTTGCAGAAGGCAGGGATTAACAAAGTTCTGCTTCAACAGAATACATTGTTGGGCAATAAAAAAAGCCTTTGTGTACTGATAACATAGAAATTACTTAACAAAATTGCTGAAGAAGCAAAGAAGATGAGTCTGCCCTTCCAGAGTAGAGGCACAGGCAGTGCCCAGAGTTTTTATCTGCTCCACAGATAAAAGAACCTTAGGCCTGAAAAATAATTAATGTCTAAAAGCTTTCTGCTGTTTAAGGTAATTCTGACTGCAAGTCTGAATTCTTTCTTACACCCCAAAATTGCAGTGAACAAAAGCCTACAGAGGGTGTTGATTCATGAGCAGTGACAGACCAAATTAGGACAACAGAAGAGGTTACCACCCTTGTCTCCTTGAGTAGACATCTTAACCACTCATGAATCAGCTGCCCATGAGTCAACAGCCTCTCACAGCTGCTGTTCGCTCCTTGCCTACGTACAGGAAAGAAGTCAGATCCAGTCTTCTGGATCTGAAAACAGCAAAGACCAGTAACTTCACCTATCAGCCCAATTTAGCCCTTTGCTGCTTCCAAGTCAACACCCAAGAAAAATTCCTTCATCAGTTCAACTCTGCAGGGACACAGCCTTCAGCTCAAACTGCTCCTTCCTTGTATTAAACTTGCATCTGTTTGCAGGCCACCTACAAGCACTCTTGTCAGGAGACTCAACCTTTCCGCCAAGTTGTCCTCTCCTGTCCTGCTGCAAGAAGCTGCAGCAGAACAGTTTGCTCAGAAGTTGCATGCTGATGCAGCGATCCCTTCAGGCCACAAGCTGTTTGGGCCACAAATGCCAAACACAGGAGTCTCCATTCTAAGGTGACAGATAAAATCATTGATGCAGCTCTCTTGAACTGTTGTTAAACATTTCCAAAGGGTCCTCTTCTATTCATACAGCCCAGTATGCAGAGTTGTCAGAGATCTCAATAAGGACTGCTTTGAAATCTGTATAGTCTCCCACCCACCTACTTCCACTTTATGCCTTCTAAGGGTTAGGCACAGAGTACTTCATTTGGGATCCATGACTGGAATGCACACAGTCCACCAGCATTCCTATTTGCCAGAGGCTATTCTTCACTACTTTTTGGCTGTTGAAGCCTCCAGAACAGTAACCTCCAATCTATTTCCCTCACCCATACTCCGCACTCTCCAAACTTCTTCCACAAACAGAACCATTACGTTTTTCCTAATGCTAGAAAGTGCTATGCCCAATCTAAGAGTAGCAGCATGTCCTCAAGCAATAAGAAACTCACCTTAGACTTTTCAAAAGTAAGAGGCTCCAAAATCACAGTGAGGGGAACAAAAACCTCTGAAGTCTAATAAAACCTCTTTCCTAGGTTTATCAGACCAGAAATAGTTGCAATCTCTGAATTACAAAGAAAGGACAGGAATAAAACTGTCTTGCTCTTATCAAATGCAGTTTTAACTTGAAGATTATTCCATCTCCTGGTTAATCCCCCAGAGGCTCAGAACAGAAACAGCAAATGGTAATAATCCTGAGATTTCTCATTTTTTGCCCTGCCCTCAGAGTTTACAAAGAAAGGATTTGACTATTCAGCATTTATGGAAATTCAGAAGTAAAGTTGGGTGGGAGTAGAAAGGAAAAAAAAAAAAAA
>NW_028185062.1:858076-865405 GCF_003343005.1 Rhea americana | reverse complement strand
GAGAGGAGGAAGAAAAAAGAGAGGAGGAAGAAAAAAGAGGGGAAAAAAAAAAGGTGTGTCTTTGTTTTATTCTAATCCTAGATCCCATGAGATACTTTTCCACTATAGAGAATGGCTACACCTTAGGCAAGAGCCTCTTCCAGACACCACCAGCTGTCACCAGTCAAAGGAATCAACAGAGCTGGAGGTTCAGTCTAAAAGAGCAGATTGCTTACTCTGTTCTGACCTTCTTAAATAGTCACACAATCCTTCTTATGATYCTTTCAGAGAATGAGGCTGGAAATACTGCATATCTGTGTTGTAACAGTTTTCTCTGGTAGCCAGCCCTTCACACAGTGACTCTTAACAGAGAAGAGGAAGAGAGGCAGCAGCCTTTCCCAGGAAAAGCGTTGTTTTCTGCCACCAGTCCTGTTGCTTCTGTATCCAGATTCCTTCCTAAACCCAGGGTAACCTCCTGTTCTTACTTTAGGCCTTTTTCCAGTCAGTCATCTCCAATCTTCTGGCTTCTCTCCTTGACTCTGCTCTCTCATTTCAAATACTCTTCCAGGCAGGACTGTCCTCCAAACATCTTCCTGGACATCCCACTCAAATTCTTCTGGCTGCAGGCACTCCCAAGCCCAACAGCTCCCTTATTCCACTCCTGCAGATAGCTCCATCACTACCTTTATCTCACAGGCTCATCTTCTGTCTCAGTAACTATGCCAATGTCTCCCTTTCCACCTTTACCCTCATTGCTAAGCTCCTGATATTCTATAAAATCTCTCCATGTGGACAGGGACTCTACTACTGTTAGGGTCCCTAACAAGTTGTCTCACTTTCCTTTAAAGCATTACTAAAGTTAATTCTTTGTCCGGCTCAACAGTAAAATTCTGATCACTGCTCCTCTCCACTTTTACAATTTCCATCTTTTATACTACCTGATTAACAACAGCTCCTGCCATCAGATGCCATATAATTTCTACATTTCAATTTATCTGTCTCTTCTGTTCATTTCCCAGTTCAAACTCTTCAATCTCATTTCCAAAATGTCTTTCTTTGCTTCTGTAAAATCTGTACTCCTGTAGAAGTCTGTACTCCTATACCCCCTTCCTTACTTCTCATGGTTTATGCTACCCTTACATCTGCTTCCTAATCTTTATTTTCCCATCAGTTTTCTGTAGTCTTCCATGCCATATTCTATACACAGGAACCTTCTCTACCTTTGTTTCAGGTACTGATTGGAACGTAAAACTTTCAGAAATATTTCCCATTAAACCAAATCTAAAGGAAATTTAATTAGAAGGTTCTACTATTTTAATATTGGACCTTATTTATCACACTAGAATTATCATATCCTTGATCTTTATCAGATGTCAGGTGTCTAATTTAGCTACAAACCCTTCAGGGCAGATGTAGCCTCTTCCTCCCTGTTACACAGTCACTTAGACCCCTCCTTAAGGTAAGGAAAAAAAATTGCTCAGAAATTTGAACAACTTGTTTTTGCCAAGACCAGCTCCACTTTATACAGCAGGACTTGGGGATGACCAGAGAATTTAAAAGTACTCATGCTTTGAAAGGTCACAAAGGCAACAATGTTGGGTTCTCTTTTTTTTTTCCCCCAAATAGAAGTAATGTCTCACCACATCTGAGAAGAGAGAAGCTGCGTATAGATTGTACTTCAAAAGTTTTTCCATGGTACCTCTGGCCCCTTCCTGTCTCAAGTCCCCAAAGCCATCACTTATCCCCTTCAAAACAGCAGGAGTGTCGCTTCTTTTTTCTTCCCTCTCCAGAAGAGGCACAGCAGAAATAAACCTCAAATGATAAATTATGCACCACCTTTGTGCTGCTGCCTCTTGGCCAGACGGGAAATTTTTCTCCCAAAGCCTTTTGTTTCCAGCTTTGATCCCAGCATTGGATCCGCTCCGTTCAGCACTCCCTCAGCACGGAGGTGAAGGGAGAGCCGACACAGGCCAAGTTCAGGCTTACTGCAAGTCAGTCACATCTTCCATTAGCCTGGCTCCCCTCCCCCTTCTAAACTGGAACTGTTCTCGAGTTTGTAAAGGTCCTATTAAACATTTTCCAGAGTGCCTTACAGAGGATACATTATTTTGATGGATGCTGGGACTAAAGGAGGAGGATTTCTAAGTACAGGGAAATAATGGAGTTTGTTCTAATGGGTTTAAGAGATGCCCAGGGGCACCAAGTAGGTTTCTTCTCTGCAAATCAAAAACACAGAAGACCAGAAAATGGAGCCGAACAACTAAACGCCAGGAAGCAGGGAAATCAGGCTCTATTTAACTGCTGCTCTTGGTTACAGCCAACTTCAGGCTGCTTGGAAAAGCAGCACACACACACACATCACTGGCACAAACTTAACAGGAGAAAACAAAGAGACAACAGGGGTCAAACTGGGGGTGGCAAGTAGGAGAAGGAGGCAAAGCTGGGTCCCCACCCCCTACCAGAGAGTTGGATCAATTATCCTTGAATACTAACAAGATTTCTGATTAAAGAACTGCTGCTATGCAATAGAAACAGAAAGCTCCAGCGGCCAGGAGGGGCTGACAGGCAGTAACAAAGAGACACAGAAGACTATGCCCTGCTAGGGCATATGGAGGAAGTCACCATGCTGGTAGCCAGGAGAGGGGTCTCCCTTCCTGAAGTCATGACACTGCTGATGACTAACTCCAAGAGTAAAACTTCACCCAGACACTATAGAACTTGGGTTCTGTTTTCAGGCAAACATATTCTCTGTTAGAAGTTCTGCTGGCCAACATTTCTTTGAACCACCTCATCAGTACAATGCAGTGAAGTGAATTTTATTCCCATCCTAACCTGTCTGAGGAAAATAGCTGGTGCATCTTTGCTCTGAATATTACAGCAACACGAGGAAACTGCTATTAATTTATTTTTAGCTTGAGAAACAAAAGCCTAAACTGCCTTCAGTCAAACCTCCTTTTTGACAAAATTACAGTCTGCAGTAAAAACATTTAATACACTTATATAGTRCTATCCCTTAAACTTAATGGTTTGTGACCTGCTGAGTATTGGTTAAATACAAAAAAGATCGAATGCCCTAAGAAGAATCCCACAAAAAACAGAAGCTTCTGCTATTCTTACAGCCCAAAAGCTGTGCTAAAATTTAAGCATCCTGATACAGGTATGGATTTTATGCCATCAGAATCAGGCCCCTGACAGTTCAAGCCCTCTTTGGAAAACAAAACAAAACAAAAACAAAACAGAAAGAGAGAGAGAGAAAGGAAACCTCATTCCTTGWTTTGGAGAGTTTCAGACACCTACAATTTAGCAAGGCAAAACTCCTGAAACACCAGCTCTGTTTGATGTTAATGAAGTCTTTATGAACACTTCTTTTCCTGCCCTTATGTAGCAGGTATTCTTTCATCTGAGTTCGTAACAGTCAAGAAGGAGTTCTGCTCCTGGCAGAACCACTAACTGCAGCTCAAGAGTCTCTCAGACTAAATGCACAAACTGGACTACTTAGCATTTAACAGGCATCCTGCATAACGGAGGCAAAAATGACTGCAAAGCTGAAAAACCTGAATAGAWAAACTCATCCACAACAGGACAGCAGCTACATGCTCCCAAAGTAACAGTCCCAGAGCCAGCAGGTATACCGAACGTATAAACTTGCAAGCTTGCTGAATCACAAGTCCCTGATTCATATATTTATTATTTCTATCTTCAGTAGAGGGCAATCCAGATCTGCAGGGAAGAAGATACAAAAAGAAGATATTCAAGAAACAGCCTAGACAAAGTATCATAAAACAGAAATGCCTAAAATAACAGCCATGTCAAAGAACCACATCCACTGCAGACCCCAAAGCAAGAGCCTAACCATCAGGCACACTAGATTCACGGACGACAATTACAATTAGTATCCTCCAGCAAGATCCGTGTGAAATACAGACAGCCACTAAATACAGTATGCCAATTAATGCGGAAGGTTTGCTGCATGCCAGAACTCCAGCTCTAGATGTTTTATCAGGTAAAGCCAGACAGCTTTAAAGGGAGATTGTCAGCTTATTTATATATACGTGTGTGTGTGTGTGTGTGTGTGTGTGTGTGTGTGTGTGTGTGTGTGTATTTCACCTTGTAACATAAAACTCTTTCAGAAAACACAAAAAATAACTAAAGAAAAAAATAACAGAGGACTAGAAAAATAAAGCTTCCACTTTTATGATACACTGACTTTGACAACACTTTTATAGATTCACCATTTCCAATGCAGAGTCAGTGAAATTTCTGATTTTTTATGGATGTTTTGATCATCCYCAAGAGAAGTATTATTAAAAAAAGACATAGCTGCAAGAAGTGGCAGAGTAATTCAGTGGATGTGTACGACATGCACTTTATTTTAACCTATTTTTAAAATCTTAACTGCATTTCAAGATAACATCTCTTTATCAGCTTTTATAAAATGTTACAAAGCATATATTCTATTGTGTTCAATGGTAAGTTGCATTCTAGGGCAAGTGGAGTTGGCCTTGGGCAAGACAATTTCTGCTTCACTTCCCACATCTACAAAATAGGGATAATATTTGCCTATTTCACAAGAGCACAGGAAGATTCAAAAGGACTATCAGACTAGAGATTGTTCTTACAAAATTAATGTTTTAAATTATTTTTATGTTAATTTAACCAGTCTGGAAAACTAGCAGTTTTTAGGAGTAAAAATAAAATACATGCTCTTTAATTCCTTTTCCTAATTAACATACAGCAAGACTTGCATTCTGGTTTGAACTAAAAACAATTTGATAACGTTCACATACAACCACATTTTCTTTTGTAACTTCAAATTGACAGTAGAGAAACAGCTCTAAGTTTTCTTAAATCACATTTTGTGGCGCACATGAACAGACTATCCCTCTTCAAGGTTCAGAAGACAGTCTGGAAATACAGCTCTTCACATAACTAAGTGCCTATTAATGTTGTTACTGCATACACCCACACTCCCAGGACACAAGAAGGGATTCTCTGTTGCAGAAAGTAACGGTAAAGCACGTAACTGAAAGCATTCAAAAAGAGAATATAAAAGAACGCTGCTCAACGACATTAAATAAATGAAACAACAACGTTAATTTCACAGCTGAAGATTATGCTTTTCCATCACTGCTAGCATGTTCAGTACAGCCAGAATTGTCAAAAACAGACACACAAACACACACAACCCCCAAAGCAAGCCACAACTGTTTTGGCCTGCAGCATCTACTCTTCACTTTAGGAGCGCATCTTCACCATTTTGACAAAATGATCACTCAATCTAATGAACAGTAAAGCCGTGGATCCTCAGTACACCCAAGAACGAGAACATTATCAGCTCCAGATCGACAACAGGAAAATGAGCATTTTGTGACCGGCTCAGAACAGTAGAATCAGTAGAAATGCCAAGCACACGCAGTAGAGATCTCAATTCCCAGTGCATACTGTATTTCTTCTACGGAGGTATCATATTCAAGTTTGGCTCTCCAAAAACATAGTCAAGAGGTTTGGCAAGCAAAACTCTGAAATTAGCCATTTATTTTTCTGGTAGAGATCCAGGAGCTACAATGGTAAGCACATCACCTGAAGAGGTTCGGTGACATTCTGTATTTATACTAATACAAACCATCACATCCTCAGACCCTTCTTCTTCACCAGGCACCAGCACWGCATGGCATGAACTTTTAAGTCTCTCTCTATATATACATATATATATATGTATGTATGTATGTTTATAATTTTTTAACCTGAAAGGCACTTTTCCAAGAATTCCAGGCACCAACAGATCTTTCCTGGCACTAACTTATCCAGTTTTAATGGCTACCACCAACCAATCGAAGGTCAAAGCTCAGTCTCATAAACTTGTTTGCTAATGCATGCCTTTACATTCCCAGCATGGACATACAGCGATAAATGACAGAGTCCTTAACATTTGTTATAATTTACCTGTGTGGCACCCTGAGTTCTGTGGGCGTAGATGCTTTATGACAGTTAAGCCGTWTACCTTCCCCACAGCTACTGCTATGGGATAATGATGAAAAAGACTCTGCAGGAGCTAAAGGGTGAGGACTAGAAATACCAGTCATCATAGTYTTTGGCATCTTCTCTGCCACCTTCACCCTGCCACCTCCTCATCCTTCTCCTTGCTTCAAAGGACAACATTGTTCAAAAATTCTGTTTTTACTAAAAAGCATACCTTCTTGTGAAAGAAAGAAGATACTCGCACAGGCAGTTAGCACATCCCATCATAAACTCGTGTTCGCTTGACAAGAAGATACACAAAAAGTGCACTGATGGGGAAACTAAAGAGAGACAAGYTGCCATAAACAGCATCCCAGAGACATCAAGGCACAACCACCTACTAGCAAACCTGCACTTTACAATCAGACATCCCCCACATGGCTGTTAACAGCCCAGACACATTAACTAGGAGCACCTGGGTAAMAGCTAAAATGAAAACACATCCAGATCTGCACCTACACTAAGATCTACAATTTAGATCGTTCTCATTCCTAAATAGCAGCTAAATAAATACCTGTGTGGCACCTGGGAACTTATAGTACTTCTGGTTMCTAAAAAGCAGATTTTCTGATACACAGAAATGCAATTCTGTACTCTGCCTTTCCAAGCTGGTTTAACACCTTCTTCAAAGCTGCATGCAATTAGGTTTCTCACTAGAAAAGAAACAGCATTATTTGAAACCCAAACCCCATGTGATTGTGCCCCAGAGGCAATACTTGCAGAATGATGGAGGTCAGCAGCACTAGTGCAAATGCTTCCTGTAATTTCAGAGCAGCATAGGAGAAAACGGATGGGTGAAATTATACAGCAGCTGCCAAAGGAGTGAAGGGAGAGAAACGAGGTACATACCTCCTCTTCACTCAGCTCCCCTCCCCCAAAAGCCTTCCAACTTCTTATGAACAATGCGAGAAGTGTTTAGATGTTTTCTCCTCTACCGGCCGCACTTGTAAAATAAAACACTACTGCACATGGAGAAGAATTAGCAATTGCTTTTCGGTTACTAGAGCAGCCACAAAGATAAGTTTTCCCGGGCGAGACTTCGCGGGGCTGCTCCTCTGCCCGCTGATGCTGCGGCCAGTCCCTCCCCCGGCCCCTTGGCGACTGTTTTCGGTCCCCCTCCTCCCTCAGCCCGCTCTGCCAGGGCGCTCCGGGAGGGCTCCCGGGCCGCGGCGAGGCAGGTAGCCGGGGGCGCCGCCGCGGAGCCGGGCTGCGCCTTTAAGGGGCCCGCGGCGGCGGGTGCGCGGCTGCATTCCTGCTCCGCGGCGGCGGCTGTCCCGACACGCCGGGCAGGGCAGCCGCCGAGGCAACCTGCGCGCCCGGCGCGGCGCTCGC
>NW_028185062.1:716961-857443 GCF_003343005.1 Rhea americana | reverse complement strand
TCCCCGCCCGCGCGGCAAAGCGCCGAGCGCCGCCGGCTCCCTCTAAGCCGCTGCCGCGCCGCCCGCTGCGGGCTCTCGCGCGGGTCTCCGCCGGGCGCGGAGCGACTCCCGCGGGCTCCACGGCCGCTCCGCGGCTTGCGCCAGCTGCCTGCACCCGAGGCACAGCCCGAGCCCGAGCCCTGCCCCGTCCCCGTTTGCCACGCACCGTTCAGAAACTCGCAGCATCCAAAGCATCTCGCCCCCAGGTCCTGAGCCCAGCGTGCGCCCGGGTATCTACGGGAAATGTCCGAGTTTGTTTGGTTTTTGATTTGGTTTTTTCGTTGCTTCCCCCCCCCTCAGTTTCATGGCAAATGTTCTGGTACCTGCTGTCTGCAGACAGCTGCTTATGCAAGAATCTCAGATAATCTTTAAAAAAAAAGGCTAMGGTCATAGCTCCTATGAGCAGAAATTAACACTTGGACTATTGCCCTATGCACCTTCTGGCTCCTGTGCTGCGTTTAAAAGCAGACAGGCTTTCACTGGGTATCACCGTTAAAGCCAGTTTCACGATCCTCTATGGTGCGACTTGACATTTTAATGTAGAAGTCGGCAAYGCAAGAAACTTTGGTCAAATAGTTAATCTGAGTTGATTTCAAAGTACTAATTTGAACGAAAAGCTGACTTAGGCAGCCTAAACCCTGGACCACAGGGGAAGATGGGAATTTTGTCAAATTGACACCAAAAGGCCAGTGTTAGGAATGGGCTGATTTAAAGCCTTCACAAAGATGAATCCAAAGGAAGCTGCAATTATTCCTCTCCTTTAAAGAATCGCAGGAGCAAGTAAACAGCACAGCATGTGAGTGAGACAATTCCACCATTCCTATTAATTAAGTGTAAAATAGTGAAGACACAGGATATTATTTAAAACATCAGCAGACAATTAAAACAGTGATGAATTCTTAACAAACTAAGCTCAGTCTGAAAAAGAAATAATCCAAAACAGAGATTCACTGCAAGGGAGAACTCCCAAGAGCAGGAATTCCATAAGAAACAGGAAGTAGCAAACCAAACAGAAGTTTACAATATATGGCTCCCAAAACTAAAAAAAGTAGTCTTTTTGCTTTTTATGCAGCATCCCTGCATCAAGATAGCAGTATGTCCCCTTTTACGTAGCATGAATGAAACTGCCCCTACAATATGGCACTGAATTCTACATATTTGTAGACAAACTCTACGAAGTTGCAGAAACATAATAACAAAAACAAATCACCAGAGGGACTGATTTCGATGGAGAGATTAAAAAAAATTCACTTGCTAACTTTGACTGGGAAGTAGTGACAGAATGAGCCACGAAAAGAATATGCAATTACTGTAAGGGAATAAACTCCAATATACCAGAGCTTAAGAAGACACAAGTGTCAGAGAAAGAAACATCATTCCGACTGAGGTTTCGCTGGCCGTCTTGTTGGCTAACAAGTAAGACCTTTCCATTGTTCCATCTCCCTAAAAATACAGGGCAATGTAACCACAACTTAAATAAGTTTATATTCTCTACCAGTGCAAGATCCTCAGGCAGCATAAATCAGAGGAGCCCTGCTGAGTACAAGCTCACAGAAGCCTGTGAGAAGTTTAGATGCCTAAGTACTGAATGTAATAAAGCACAGACAGGGCCCAGAACTCCCCAACAACTATATTCTTAGGTCATGGAATAGTTTCCAGCAGTTGAGATTGAGTGTTTTTCTGTGTTTGAAACAAAAACTCATTGAAAAATATTGTCATAAGTGCAAATAAATTTGCTTGTTATCTCTTCTGTACTTCTCTTCCCCAGGGAACAAATGTTTTTATCCACTTGTGTTTGTTAAAGTGTGTTTACTAGTCCCCTGCAGCTTGCGCTGTATGTGACTCTGACAAATCACTTCCCTCTCCATGTTCAGCTTCCCTATACCTCTGTCTTCCAAATCATTTTGAAATCCCATTGTGAAATGTTAGAGAAGCACAAAGTATTATTTTGTCTTTCACAACAATTTCCTAAATAGGCCAGAGCAGAGAAGAAGGAAATATATGCTATAAACTTCTCAACTCCCTCTCTGTTGATCTAATGGCATGATTGAATACAGCCTTGATTCCGTGCGGGATCTTTGAGGGATAACTGTAAGGCAGATCTATATAGTGTAAAATAGATATTTTTTTGGTGAAACAAAAGTAGAAGGATTGCTAAATRCTGTTGTTAAAACGGAATCACATGCTTAGGACTTGCTTCTCTCAGAACAGATACCTTAAAGAAAGACTAGGTAAATACCAGAATGCACTTCAACCTATATGCTAATATGTGCTTGCTTTTACCCCCACCTGTGAGGGAGGAAAATTATTATGTAACTTGTAATAATTTATAAATTGCTGATAAGGGATATAAAACACTCATAAATGTTATAAAAATAAGAAAGATATATGTAATTAAAATAACAACTTATATGACAACAAATTTAATCAAAAACAGGCATTATAAAGAAAGACTATTATCATAATAACCATTTTCAGATATACTGTTTTCCTTACCTTCACCCTTAAAAATAGATACATTACAGAAATAAACCAATCCAATGTGAAAAGATAACTACTATGAAATAATACTAAAAATTGGCATCAATTTCAGAGCAATTTTAAATAGCAACCCTCTATCGGGAAAAATAGAACTAAGGATATGGGGTCACTGGAAAAAGAAGGAAGAAAGGAACCAGAAGCAGATAGGATACACTTTCACTGTTTTAAAACCACAGAGAAGACCTTAGAAAAATGGCAGAAAAGGAACAAATGGGGAGGGCAAATTTGATCTTACCTGTCAAAGTGTTTTTAAAGCATTCATATGAGACCTTCCTTAGGAAAGTGCTTCTCCGCACCTCAGTTTTTCTAGAAGAGAATGACAGATCAGACAGCTTAATCAGGGTGTCCAGAAGGGTTCTGAATTATCAGGTTTTTAAATATTTAAGATAAAATGAAAAAAAGCACATGGAAAAATATGCAAAATGCATTTGTGTCAAATCAAGTTCACTTTCTTTTTTAAGCATTATTTGCTCACTTATATTTTAAGGACTAGCTTTTGACACTATTACATAGGACATACTCATAGAACAATGTTCCAGATATAATCAGTAGAAAGTGTGTAGGCATCTGATAGAATAAAACTGTAGTGGTCGATTAGCAGTTATTTATCAAAATGCAAAGGTACCTCCTTACCTTTCAGGGTTTGTCCCAGTTTGGCTCAATGTGTTCACTGACAACTCACATCATGCAGTATTTATGGTGGTAAAATCTGTGCTAAAAAGCGTGAAGACCTCAAAACAAGGGCAGGGGCTGCAAACACTATGAAGGATAAGACCAGAAGCCCCAACTGCTATTGACAAATTGGATGGATGGTCCAAAATCAACAAGGAAAAAAGTAATAATGAGAAATGTAAAATATTCTTAGGAAAGAGAGATCAATACACAATGTAAATTTCTGGCTAGACAGGAATACAGAAGAAAAGTTCTGAGGGTTGTATGAGTAACATAAATTAACAGTGTAATGCAACTGTCAAAAAATGCATTCATTCTGGGATGTGTTAACAGATGTGTCTCATGCATGATGATTTGTTTGATTTTTTTTCACTTCACATAGTGCTGAGGCCCCAAATGGCATATGGTGTCTGGTATTGGCAGAACACCTTAAGAAAGATAAACACAGCTTGAAAGAGATAGAAAATAGTAAGCTTAAAAAACAGACCCTACGAGGAAAAGTTTTATTTGCCTACTCAAGGATTTGTATTGCCTACTCAAGAAAAAAGCTTCAAGTGAGATGCAGCTTTCCAATATGTAAAAGCTCATGATAAAAAAGATACTGATCAGCTTTTCTCTATGGCTCCATTGGAAAGCCATGAAAGAGTCAACCTAATTTGTGACAAGAAATACTTAAAAGATTTTGCTAATAAGCATTCCAACTAAGGATTTTCTAACACTGGAGCAGACTGTCTAGGGGCCTTGTGGAAACTCTTCCACTGGAAGCTTCAGAGAACAAAGTTGATAAGCTTGCAGGCACTACCCTTGATATATTTAGTCTTGCTGCAGTGCAGGCTGGATGAGGTGATCTCTTAGGGTCTCTTCCAAACTTGCAATTCTACAATTAAAATAATTCAGAAAATACTAACTGGAAAGACCATTATGAACTAGGCATTTTGGTTGATCAGAATGTATATTATTAGTGAGTTCTATTAACTAAACAGAAAAGCCAGGGAAAAAACCAAGCTGCTCCCAACAGAGCTCTGGGTTCAAGACAAACTCATAGCTCTTGAGCCATCAGAGTGCAGGATTTCCCAATGCCCTCTTTAATTTCTAATATTATTTAAATACTACATCACAAACCTGTGTTCCCTCTTCAATAGTGAACTGAAGAGGCTGTAGCTTGAATGCCTGGAAAGTTAACAGTCAAGATTTTATCCATATATAGGAAGACTTAGATACATGGTTGGGCCTCTGAATTCACTGTTGAATATATAAAGAAATGGCTTAGTTTTCTAAAGAGCTGAGGGACCTACAGCTTGCATAGCTAGTGACCTAGTTTGTAAATGATGGTCTCTGTGCTAAATACATTAAATGAAACTTTAGCATTGATTTATATTTTATGCTACACTATCATTTTCTCCCCAGCTGCCTTCCCTTAAGTTTTCTAACTAGTGGCACAACTACTCTCTACCCAGATGTGCTTACAGATGTCAACATAAAACAGCTTTCAACTGTCAGCACTGTGCTTTACAGCGCTTCTCAAGCACTGTGCCCACTTATTCTTAACAAAATAATGTTCCATATGCCATCTTCTGCAATGTTGCCACAACTGTTTTCATTTACAACCAAATAAAATTGAGATTAGTAATTCAGAGATTATGTGTTAAATTACTGTCTTCACTTTTTGTTTACTTGCTGCCCTCTAAACATTGCAGTTGTGTATATATTTTGGGGAACTTGTGATCATCTGATGGACCACCATTAATTCTACTCTGCTATGTGAAATAGCAAAACTAAAGAAGCCTGCATTAATGCCTGAATTCAAAAGCTGAGATATAAAGAGTCTTGTAAAAGTCACTTTGTAATTTAATGACCAAAGTGCCGAAAACCCTTTGTTTTTTGTCTGAAAAGATGGGACTGAAGCCAACCTGCCAGGCTGTTCAACTTTATACTCTGTGGGGGGGGGGGAAGACTTTCAAATTAGGGAGAAAACAAAACAAAACCCTTCTTCATGTTTTCTTTGAGATAGGAGGCCTTCCTGGGTGTCCTACAAGCTGGTTCTGTTCTCTTTTCTGTTCCCTTACATTCTCTATGTAAAAATAATGCAAATACACCCTCTTCTATTCCTGATGAGACTCCTCCCTGCAGTAAAATGGCAGTTACCCAGGCCTTGCACAATGTCTGCATTGCAAAGGTAGCCTGTGGCTTAGCCTTAGGAAAAGCACAGTTTAATACCTTGACTCTGGCACAGGAAAAAAAAAAAAAAAAAAAAAAAAAGGAGAGAAAAGAGGAAGAGCATAAAAGGAAATTGTTCCTTTAAAAGCTAGCAATAGCACTAAAATAATTCAGTCTGAAGATAGAAGCCTAACCACCTCTATTTTCCAAAGACATTCAAATGGATAAGCAGCAAGTTGTGGTCCTATATTATTTTTTAACTGCATAAAGAAATGGTTTGAAAGAACTGAGGACCTATGCCTTTCTTTTATTTCAGGCTATTAATGTAGTTTGTAATCCATAATCTCTGTGTTCAGATAAAAAAAATTGTGGTGGAAATCAATCACACAAAAAGAAAGGTTACTCTAAGCCTCAATATCTGGAACCTCTCTGATGAGCTGAGTTTCTCAAAAAACAGACTACATGAATTGGGCCTGAAAGAGGAACAAGCAGTCATGGGAAGAGGAATGAAAGGCACAAACATTTCTCTCCCTCAGCTTAAAAACCTCTCTTGTTTGCAAAAACCCAGCAACTATGGAGATGAGTGACATGCAAAAATGTAGACAGACAGATAAAGAGTGTTTTCTTTCCTGAAGATGATTCAGTCCTAATACTTTACTGGCATGATGGGTTAGGCAAGTACCGCCAGCACATACAAGACAACCCTTGAGTCTTTCTGATAAGCGATATAGCATGACAACCATCTGTTTTCCTATCAGGTGGCTGAATCACAGACACTTCTTAACACCTCTCCCTCGCTTACATTAGCGATAAATGTGAATGAGGGAACAAATTAATTGCTTCTTACCACCAGTAAGTGAGTGTGATAGGAGGGACAACTTCACACTGTATTTATCCCTAGGAATTGCACAGTATCTCACCACAGATATCGCATCTGCAAAACAGGTGGAAAGAGGAACTCCAAACTTCCACAAAAAAGGCAGGAGAAGGAATTCCACAATGTCACCAAAACCGGGCTAAGTGCAGGGTCCCACACACTGCCGCCAGCTGACTAGCCCTGCTCTTGTGCAATTCCCCCGGCAATTACCAGCTAAGCACTTGACTGTGACTGCAAACACAAACACCGACACAAACAACACAAACCTGTAAGTGGGAACCTGAAAGGGAGAGCCCTTTAGGCTCTCCGGCACAGACAGGAGCTCCTCTTAAGGCGGGACGCCACTTAAGAAGGTTACTCCTTGAGGTTGAGGGATWCCTACACTCCGTGAATAGAGGTAAGAGACATAAACATAACTTGATCCTTAATCTATACTAAGAGTTAGCTAGATAATGATGCAGCGAGTGCTTGASTGAATACCTAGTCATCAATAAATCCTACAATGGTAACCATCCGGCGTGGTGAGTGTAATTCCACCTGCAACAGTAAGACCTGAATAAAAGAAGAGGTAAGATCCAGAGTTACACACACCCTTCACATCAGTCTGAGATCAGCCGCCCACATGTACACACACACATCCAACCTCCCTTCTATCCATATATACTTATGCCCATTTAATTGCAATTTGGGGATTTTAGTGTACACAAGCATTTCATTTTTATTACTGTTATACTAATATAACATTCTAAGAATTCAAGGTAACATGGGTTTGTGTACTGCATTTTCATTTATACTTCATTCTAGGTCAACAGAGTTGATAGAAACTACATCAGTGACTTCAGTAAGCAGAAAACCAAGCTCTTAAAGGAAAATGAGAATTGTTACAGAGACTGCAGGTTTCTCTCTCTCATAACTTAGATCACATTAAGTGTGCTTAGAAAAATCAGAAATGGAGTAAAGTCACAGAGTTTGAGGGTAAGTCAGATCCACAACTAAACTTTATAAATRTTCAAGAAACAACAACTCTCCTTTCATGGACAGTGTGTAAGGTTTAACACAAAGAGTTGCAACTGATTGTTTTCAGCATTAGGGACATTTTCTTACTATCTTTCATGTTATTATCCCTTGAAATGGGGAATGGTCAATCTATTTTTTCAGAGTTTTAGAAGTTAACATGATAGTGAGTAAATCAAATGATAATCTTGAATATACTCCTCAGATAAACACTATCACTAGCTGCCATATTCTGGAAAATGTTCCATGCTCCCTCTATTCTGTTTATAATTAACTATTGTGATCTTCATTTGTTTGTTTCTGTCTCCCTCTGGTTTTTCTTCTCCCTCAGAAAGTGATCTGCATACTATCCTTTCTACCTTCCATCTACTACTCTTCAACTTCTCATCCTACTTTCTCCAATCATTACATAATCTTCTGGTCTCTACCTTCTCTTCTAGCAATTCCACAAAGTTGGAAAATATCTCAAATATTATATAACAAAAGGGAGGGAAAGAACATTCTTCACTTTGTCCTTTTACTTTACTAAGTGAGTGACTGGGATAGCAATGTGTGTTTTCACTAACAAAAATAGAGAATTCAGCTCCTGCATAGCTGCAGTGTTCTGTAGTGCTTCCTCATGATGGCCCTAATAAATACTCAAGCTCTCTTTTATGTACCTAACAAGCAAACCGAGGGTCATTTTGTAAGAATTTCACAATTTTAATGAATCTGTGATTTTTCTCTTCCCTGTTCTCTTTTCACTTTCATCACCTGCTTTCCCCATAGATGTTTTTTAAGACAGAATACTTTCAGAGTATTGTGAATGTGCTAAGCCTGTTTTTCACACAGAAAGTATGTCCCTTTCCCATGAGAGCTGGTTGGTACATCCATCAGAGTTACCGCCTCATTCAGTCCAAGAAGCAACAGTTCACTCCTACACTGACATACCCGTTTTCTTGCAGACACACATAGGGCTTCATTTACTTATTATCATTTTCTCACACACACACCTGGCCTTCGACAACATACTCTGGCTGCTGAAGTTTAGAAGGAATATTCAGTGAGTAGGAATGAAGGATGAAAACTGCAGGCCTTCTTGGGTTACCCCCCAGGATGAGCTAAACCTTGGCTGTCAGAAATGTTTCCCATGCCAGAATTTCACAGTGATATTTATTTTTACCAGGCATTTTAGACTTTTTTGTTTGGCATGAAAGATCCTGCAAACTCTGCCAGAAATGGCTGTTTTTCTTCTCTGCATCATTAGTGGGGCGGCATTCCAGCAGAGAAGGGTCACTCACTTGCTACTTAAGTACTTTTAAAGATGTTGTCCTTTCCTTCCCAAAGAGATAATGTGAACAAAAACTTAAGGAAAGTCTCTCTGCAGTTTGCTGTTATAAAAAAAGGCCAACTTTCCTTGCTAACAATGAGCTCAAAGACAATCAGAGCTTGGACAATGCATTTAATACTTGCTAAGAATCTATCATACAACTTGCAGCTACCCTTGATTTTGAAATGAAGATGTAGCCTCTATAAGCCACAGAACCTAGCATGTAATATTCTTTCTTCTTGTAAGTAGAATTTAAACCCAGAATTTAAAACTATGCCTATGACTGAGGAATAGGAGGATGTTTAAAGTATTTTTTTTTCAACAACTCATATTTAAGATATAAGGGTCCGGGAACTTACTAAATCAAATCCTCAGGTGAGCATAAATTTCAGCAACACATACAAACCTCAAAATTAGATCAGATCTCTACTTGAATTCCTTCTATCCACCAGTTTAAGGGAGCAAAATAAAATTCTCAGCAACTCAAAATACAGTTAAGCAAGTAAAGAAAAAAAAATATTATGCTATTATGTTCCCATGCACAGTTTCCTGCATGCTTAAGCCATCTTGCCAGTCAATTATTTTCTTAATTTTAGAATTCAAGGTACAATTACAGGTATTACATCTAAGCCCTTTATTGTACAAATACTGGCTATTTCAGAGAATTCCTTCATTCATCACATCTTACCATTAGCTGGAAAACACTTGCAATGCTGTTTCCAGACTCAAACTTGTGGTAGATATTAGACGTAAAAAACTTTATGAATCTTATTTCTATAAAATCCCTTGACCTTTAAAGAACAATGTCCTATCCATATGTCTAGGTTTTACTTGAAGAGGTAAACTACAGCATTATTAGAGAAAAAAGATCAGTTTACTTGCACTAAATCTCTGTGCCGCACATGAACTAGACAAACAGTTCAGTCAGCTTGAGAAGGTTCAGATTAAGATGAACACTAAAAGTATTGGATCCTTCTCCATAACTGTCTCCTGAGGAATTAACAACACGAAAATATGGATTTCATAATATAATCCATTGTGGTTTTGGCTGACCTTTTCAATTAAGATAATCTTAATTTTACGGAATGTGTTTAGAGAATTTGATCATAATTCATAAATATAATTATTAAATCAGAAATTCAATGGCAAGTATTTACATCTTCTGTAACTGCCTCACAAATTAATTATTTTGCTTCTGCTCTATTGATTTTTACATCTTGCATGATGGAATCCTAATTTTACTTCTTGGTTTTCCTATAATATATGTATATAATAGCATGTGAAGCTCTTAATCTCCATTCTTTCAGATCTCTTCTCAAAATTTATCTCTACTACAATGCCTAAAATTATAGATTATCAGTGAAGATAGATAGTTCTTTCTTTTTATTCAATATTTTTCTCCTTTCACTATAATTTGCTTGCCAGCTGTCTTAAAATAATCATGTTTTATTATCACACTGGCAACAGTATTAATTGTCATGTACAAGGTAAAGCTAACCTAGCAAATGTGTGGGAGGCCTCCAAAAACACAAACCACCATCAAAACCCCGAAAGCGAAGTATTCCACAAGACATACTCTTAGCTAACTGTTTTAAGATAGGAAAAGACTACGGAGATTCAAAAGGTGAAGAAGAAAAGCAATAAAGTTTCCTTGTGTTTCTTGTGAAACTGACTTACATTAATTGCACAGAAGTCAGAACTGGAACAGCAGGGAAGATTCCCCACAGCCTAGCTTTCTGTAAGTCTTAGTTGTAACACTTAAAGCAACAGCATCTCCAACTGCCTTCTGGAAAAAGGAAGAAAAAAAAGAAAGAAAGAAAAGTTATTCTTTTTCTTCCAATATGTTTACGCTTTATTGTAGCTACTTTAACAATAATTAATAAAATTCTAAGCAAATAAAACATTTTATTCCAATAAAAGGTAATATGAGCCAGACAAAATGAGTCAATCTGTCTAAAATAAGGCATTTCCTCTGGAATTAGTTGCTTAATATCTAATCCTGTTTATTATTCTATACAACACTCTTTCTGAAAGAGGAACTGCTTCTCAGGAGACATTTAATTATAAAAGGGAAAATATTTCAGATCAACTTTAATAATATTATGTAGAAAGGTGAACATAAAAACACTCAAGACGATTAACATAGTGGGAGTTAAGTATGTGGGAACAAAGGACAACAACAATCTGATCTAAGCAAAATGCTGAGAAACACATGCAAAACTGACACAGCCTAGAATTTTTCAGTCCATGCATTATAACATCATAATGAAATTATCTTTCATAACACATAACTTTAAATTACACCACTGAGTATTTTCAAACTTGTGGGCAAAGGGTATAAATTGGTTCAATTTACCTAATGGTATGAATTTTGAAAGACTATGTAAATCATACTTTGAAAGTGAATTAATATAAATCAGATCAATGTTACTTCAATTCTGAATGAGTATGTTCCACAAAATAAATCAATGCAGTCCAACTAATACTCTTGAAAGGCTGATTTGGATTCCTAGATGCCCCTGGGACAAAACTTGATCATTTTTGCTAAAGAATGTAAGCACCACCCGTAATTCTCTCAGTAGGCAACAACCCTGGGAATCTACTCCATAGGATTAAGTCCTCAAGTGAAGGCTATACATCTGATACTGTACTAAGGGGTTGCTAACAAAGAAAACTGCTATTTTTCTCACTGTCATTCTTTCAGATGATTCCAAAAGAACATTAAAACCCTGTTTGAGAGTTGCCTTTCTTGGGGCACCTATTAAACCCACAGATGTTTTTCAGTGACTCAGAAGAACCTTCTCGATATAAAAAAGCCTTTTATTAAAATGCAGTAGTCCAGGGTCCTAAGATCAATATGAAAAAACAAAGATTATAGCCATGGCCAGACTGGCAGAATCTTTCCCTTTGCAGATTATGAGCTTGAGAGAACAGGTGAGTGCTGCAGTTCATCTGTTTCGTCACCTAATTCTGGCTCTGGCAAGCCCAGACATAAATGACAGTAAACAGGGAAAGTCTATGAATGGCTCCAGAAATTACATACTGTTTTCACACAGTTTTCTTTGAGTCATTAACAGTCAGGCACCACTACTACTGAAACTTATCATTATTACAACCACAAATGGGCTTTAATGTCCAAAAGGATTCCCTTAGCTGGTTTGAGAAAATAACAAAGTCTAATCCATACAGAACAAAAAGTAACATGAGAAAAATCCCAGAAAGAATGAGAAATAGAAATATTACAATATTTAAAACTAGACTCTTGTAAATGAATGCTCCAGATGCTCATCAAGGAGAAATGTTTTACAGACTCTAACCAACAAAATGAACAGTGCACAACCTGTGGAAGTCTTCTACTAGCCCAGCTTACCAGAAGTTTAGGAGAGGAAAAGCTTTTACATTCGGCTTTTCAACAGCAGCAAAACAGCCTGGCTGATGGTAAAGGACTCTGTTTACTGCTTGTGCAAACAGAGATCTTGATGTTGGTTTTAACAGTTCCAGAACTACGCTCTGAAATCTAATGATCACAGGGGGGCTACCAAATTCAGTCTCTCTTCTYCAACAGCAGCTAGTACCAGATACGTCATCCTAAAGTGCCAGAAACCTTACAGTAGGCAGTTACAAAATAAGCTTCATGTAAGGAAAAATGTTTTTCAAATCCCCATCAGTCAGATATTTGGCTTCACTGGGAAGTATGATAGCTCATACTCCTCCAGACTTTGTGCTTTTTTCCATATGGTTCAATTTGTAACAATATAACCCTGTATTTTTTTCATTCTGCAGGAAAGTATATACTTCCTTTCTAAAGTCTGCTAAATTCCTGGCCTCAAAAATATCTTGTTTCAATGCATTCCGCAATATTACTGTATCTAGTATCAAAAAGTTGCCTTTCCTTTAAATTTATATCCTTTAAATACACATAATTTTCTGCATTACAAAAACTGAACAAATATGCTGCTGTAAACTAGCTCACTATAGCACACATCATCTATATAACATTATAATTTTCTACGTTATACCTATCTTCTTTAAGACAATTTAATCCTTTTTTTTCGATCATGCCTCACATTGGAGTGTCTCATTATCTTTAATATATTTCTACTTAAGTCATATTCTTTTAAAGGCAGCACAACCCAAGGACAGCAGAGTGGTCCAGGCAAGACTTTTGCGAATAAACACAGGGTAGTTAGAACATCTTGTTTGCTCGTTTTAACTGTGGCTGTCCTCTGAGTAGAATTTAGTTGATTTGCCAACAGGACAGTCTGCTCTTTCCTCTAGTGCAATAAAAGCAAGTTACATCCATGCATAAGTAGCTTATTTAATTTCTGTTCTTTTGCACTTGTCAGTAAAAACATAGGGTTTCTAGACTTCATCAGTCCTTCCCTTTTCAACTCCTGGGATTGCATCCTCAGCTAAGCTGTTTCTAATGCTGCTACAAGTAACTGCATTGCTTTGGGAACATTGACCCCTGGAGCTTCTAAAGAAAGTGAGCCCAGCAGGGCTGCTTCCAGCCTCAAGAACAGAAGCCTCTCTGGTCCCCAGGGACCCAGGCCATTTCCAGTGAGCAGAAATAGCCTCTAGTTCAAGACTCTCCTGCTAATTTCTACCTTCCTGCGAACAACACACAATTCCTGGTGCTCCCCATAGCCCCCTCCCTGGAGTACCAAGGTGGGGAAAAAGGGGGGCAGGTGCAGGGCAACACTACACACAGAAAGACTGAACTGGTGGCCCTGGTTGGTCCCCGCTCTCTGGGGCAAGGTTGCTACACAAGGTCCTTCAATAACGTATCATTCACCTTCAAATGAGGCTCTTTCCCTCACTGTTCTTGTTCCAAAGTTTCCAACACCTCTCTGGTATTAGGGGCCTTCTGATTTTCAACCTAAATTTAACCAGAAAGGTTATTTACACATTTGTCCTTGTGCCATTGTGGCTCTTCAGCATCATCAGCTCTTCTTCCCCTGCGTGTCCCTTGTCCCCGCAGTGCCACGTCGCCCCACAGCCGCCCCTCGTGGCCAGCCCGCCACGTTGCCTCAAGGCCCCTGCCCAGCCGCCATGTCGCCTCGGGGCGCTGCCCCAGGGCGCGGGCTCGCTCCTCTGGAGACCCTCCCCACGARGTGACACCCCGCTTCCCAGCCTTGCTTGAAGCCTCGGGCCTGCGCTGACCCCGCGCTGCGGGGGGCCGCCAAGAGCCCGAGCTCTGTCCGAGGAGGCCGGGGCCAGGCGAGAGGCCGGGCCAGGCTGCGGTGACCACCGAGCCCGGGCGCCTTTCGGCCCGGAACCTTCGCGGCGCGGGCGCGTGTTCCCAGCCGGGGCGAGCGGTCGAGCAACAGCCGGCCCTGCGCGCGGCGGGAGCGTCGGGCGCCTTGGAAACGGACGGAAGCCGAGAGGGGGGCGGCGGCGGCACCGGCGGCGGCAGCGGGAGGATGCTGAGCCCCGAGCGGCTCTCGATGCCGGGGCCCGAGTACCTGGGTGAGGAGCGGGCCGGGCCGGGCCGGGCCAGGCGGAGCCGGGGCAGCCCCGCGGGGCTGAGGGCAGCCCAGGCGGGCGGGGGGAGGCTCCTGTCCGCGGGCGCGGCCGCGGGGCCGCGCGGTGGGCAGGGGAGCGGCCCGGCGGAGCTGCGAGGAGCCACCCCGGGAGCGCGGAGCCGCCCTCAGGGCGTGAGCCGGGGGCTCCTCTCCGCTCTGCTGGCGCCGTACGGTCAGCGAGGCGCTGCTGCTGTGGGGCCCTGGGGCACGCTGTAACGTGATTTAGCCCTTTGTGTTTCATCTTCTGCCTCATAACGTGGAGATCTTTTATTTATTTATTTATTTATGGAGCGACAGCTCCCTAATGGACCATTTCTTGTTAAACAATCTCCAGCAGAGTTTATGTTACTGCTTGCTACTCCACTGAAATAAGGAGCAAACTGGTTTGGTGTTAGTCTGTTAACTAAAAATAATTATGATGGAGCAAAGTCAATATTATTTAATTGCTAAAGACAAGATTAATTGTAATTAATAAGCCATTGGAACATGTACCAGTCAACATTTTTAAAGTGAAACTCTTCAGCCATAACCTTCTAGGACCAGCAGGCTGTCTGGAAATAAGTTTTATGAATCTATACATATTCACTGTGACTTCTTCATTCCAAAAAATCAAAGAATTAGTATGGATTAGTGTGTGCTACTTGTTCTACTATCATTTTACCATCTCCAGTAAGTCAAAATGAAATAAATATAGAGAAACATTGCTAGCTTCCAGGAAATGTAAAACCTGCCTTGAAAGGGATARACTAAAGACCTTAGTTTGTTTAGCCTAGCAAAACTGTGATTGAGTAGGGATGCAACTGCTCTTTCAGCATGCAATATCATAATACATAGTGATGATGGAAGAAGACATATTTAAGCAAAAGAGTAATTAATCCCTCTGTGCTTTTCCTATTAGACTGCTGTTACAATTCTTTGTGCATGGCTGCATAGCTGCAATGCTGTTCTCCATTAAGGAAACTCAAGCTAGAAATCAGAGCTTATTTGATACTCGGTCCAGGGTGATATCTCAGAAGACTGACTTTGATGAGGTTCTTATTACTGATTTCAGTTTTGGAGCTAGTTCACGTATTTGAGAACAGCACCACGGTGTGCCATGTAGATACACCCTTTAGTTTTGTACTACTCTATCACTGCGTCAGCATTTTCAACCTACGCTTTATTACAGAGACTCATAACTATTCCACGGAGTTGCTCTAGGCTGAAACTTGCAAAAATTTTTTTAATGAGCCAACTTGGTTTTAGGTTCGTTTAATTGTTTTTAATGAAAAAAGTTGCTTTTACTTGAATGAAACTTATCAGTAAGGATTGGATCACTCGAAACAATCCAGAAAGCAYAGACTAAGAATTCTTAAAGTGTAAGAATAAATAACCAGTTTTCTGTTTTATTGAAATCTGAAATTGAGAAATGAGACTTCTAAGAGATGTACAAAGCTGCTAGGTACAGGTAGCTGTAATAACCTCCTTAAACTGGATATCCTTTTATATCTGTCCTACACGTTACTCTACTTTTCCCTTTTAATTTTCCTAAAACCTTTAAATTATTCTCACATTGGGATCAAGAAAAGGCATATTCATGWCAGGTTGAGCAATAACTTGTGTAAGAGCATATTCTGTTGATCACATAGCATGTCCTTCTGTTTAAGTTGCAGTATTCATTGKTTAGCAGAGGAAAAATGCCCACTAGATGATGATGTTTTTCTCAACTATAAATTTCACCAAGAATATATATTTTTTTCTCTTCGTGAGACTTTTTAACTTACCAAACTGCTCACAGATTCTATTGGCTGAAAACAAAGATCTTATTAGCAGAAAAACATTAACAAAAAAAAAAGAAAAGAAAAAAAACAATGTTTTCATAACATCCTTTAATGTTTTCTTCATTGACTTGACTTCTGACATCACCATTCTTTGGATTAGGTGAGAAGCCGTCTCCATTTGTCTATTGTGTGGCCCAAGGTCTTGTTAATACCATTGTCTGATGTGGGACTGTAAGCAATTGTGATAAACAAGTTTCACTGTCTGTAATTTCACTCTGAAGTTTTGTTGCCCCAGGCTGCTGCATAATGTATTTTCTGCTTCTCCAAAATCAATTGGTGCTGTCTTTCCTCATGTGGGATGGACAAACTTCACTTAATCTGTTTTCCTCCTTTCTTTTCTCAAAACCAAAAATGGACTCATGAATAAAATGTATACCCAAAATAACATTACATGGCACTGGCTGTGTTACATTTTTTTTTTCCTATTTGAGATCATTCTTTCATGTCCAATTTGGATGCTAAGAGCAATATGTGTTTAAAACATGTTCTAAGGCAAATAAAAGCAGTTTTGAGTTAAAACTGAAAGGAACGAGGAGAAACAAATCAAACATTTGCTAAAGATGAAAAATAACTACAAATTTTTGGTATAGCAGAATTCCTAGAAAATAAAAAACAGGGTGACACTTCTAATGCCACAGCGGTTGTAAGACAGTAGGTAGAAGAACAGAGATGACCARTACTCAGTGACAAGAAAATTGATGGGCTCTGGAGGATAGGCAGAAAGGCCACTCTGAAGAAGTTGTAACAACTGGGATATTTTAAGCAGCATCTTCACTGAATAGACAACATCTAGTGTTTGAAGTTGGGGAGAGTGATGAAAATGTGTTTTACGTTTGATGGATGAGACTGGAACTACAGTAGGCAAAATTAAGCCTATCTGAGTCATTCTTATCCATGCCTTCCTCATTATGGTTTAATAACTGCTGATTGCTCAGTTATTTATAGCAGGCAGTGAAGCACTTTGAAGACAGTTGTACGAGTAGAACAATAAAGTGAAGCTTCAAACTGTAGATTTTTTTTCCCCCTTTCTCTTACATAAAAAATGTAGTAGTTTGAAAATTTCTAAACTTTCATTTTCCTCTGGTTTCTCCCTCCTCTCCACCCCCAACTCCAGAATGTGCTTTCTTTTTTCTCTCTTTCAATGTATGACATGTAAGAACACAAATATTCTGCTAGGGAAATGCCTGATCTGTAAAGCATGGGTCTGCTGAGTGCCAACTAAGGTTTACTTTTCTTCTGAACAGTATTAAGAAATAGTAAGTTAGGAAGTCTAAGTGCCATTGTTTTCTTTAACTGAAATAATCAATGTATGTGCTATGTTAGTACCCAGACATCTCAGCTGGCACTGAATCTCTCTGTGTTCTGGCTATTTGACGAGTCTAYGTGAGGCACTCTGGCTTAAATAGAAGATAATGCCTGTTTTTCTCTTCACCCTGTAGTACAGATAAAGGAGCTAAGATGTGGAGCATAAGTGACTTCTCCAGCGGTACACAAGAGTTTGCTTGTAGAAATACTAATGTTGAATTTTCTTAGACTCAGTCTAGTACTTTCACTGAAAGCTTCYGGTTTCATTCCCAAACCGGCAGTTGCACTACAGAACTTACCATCTTAACTGAAAAGATATCAGSTGAAATCTGATCCTGATCAGGTAGAATTATAGATTATATATTAGGCTACTTAATGCCCTTATAACAAGCTTTGACAATGCTACTAATACACAACATAAATTCAGATGAGAGGATAGCTCAACAATTTTGCAATATCYGAAATAAGATGTTTGCATTTTAGAGCAGCTGGACATAATTTTACTGTTGTATTTGTGTGTAGTGAGTTCAGTGTTAAAGATAATATGTGCAGTTATTTTATTTTGGCTTTCTGCACTTTGGCTAGGATCTCGAACAATTCTACACTGAGGCATTTTTACTCGTCTATTTGCTTTATTAGATTTCTACTTAGCTTATTTATTTCTGGTATACTAGTCACGATGGTATTTAATGTCTGCCTCTTTACATTCCAAACCATAYGACTTTGCTACTTAGTAGAAGGGGGAAAAAAATCCCACCTGCTGCTTCACTTTGGGAAGAGTGTTGTTAATAATGTTGAGACACTTAAGACACCAAATATAGAGTATATTGACATATGCTATATTATTAGTGCTTGTGAATGCTGATAGCTACAATCAAAGCTGATACACCAAAATAAGCACGTCTTCTCAAAGTTTTGAGACCCCTTTCGTCTAGGATTCTGCTGACTTGTCACACAACACCAATCTATAYGCCCCTACATCTTTTATGCTTTCAAGCAAAACCCACCAATCTTAGCAAGCAAGGTAGTAGGGGGTTTTTGTGATATGGACAGTGTTCATCAGCATCTAAGTAAAGATAAACAAAATTCTGAGAAAAAAATTGGGATTATGTGAATTACATYCATCTACCTTCCAAGTTATTCCTCTGGCAGGCTTAGAAGTAGGTGGGTTTGGTTTCTAAAGGTAACAGGGGAACACTAATGGTACTTTGAAGCAGGTGGTAGTGGAGAACTTGTGATTTCTAGCAGCTGTACTACATCCAGCGTAGAGTCCAGTGTAGGGCTACAAAGATGATTAAAGGACTGGAGCATCTCTCTTATGAGGAGAGGCTGCAAGAGCTGGGCCTGTTTAGCGTGGAGAAGACAGAGGGGATGTTATCAATGTCTACAAATACCTTAAGGGAAGGTGTCGAGAGGATGGAGTCGGACTCTTTTCAGTGGTGCCAAGTGATAGGACAAGAGATAATGGGCACAATCTGAAACACAGGAAGTTCCGCCTGAATATGAGGAAGAACTTTTTTTTACTGTGAGAGTGACAGAGCACTGAAACTGGTTGCCCAGAGAGATTGTGGAGTCTCCTTCTCTGGAGATATTCAAAACCCGTCTGGACAGGATCCTGACCAATGTGCTCTTTGGTGACCCTGCTAGTGCAAAGGAGTTGGACTAGATGATCGCCAGAGGCCCCTTCCAACCTCAACCATTCTGTGATTCTGTGATCTTGTAGGAGGTGACCTGCTGGGGGGGCTTGGACAATGAAATCAGACCATGTCCAGCCTCAGAATACTGTATGTGTGAACTGAAATAAAATGTCATGGTCTGTGATTAGTACGCTCATTAATTGTTTGAAGCACAAATCTTCAGTTATGCTCAAGATTAAATTATAAACAGAAACATTTCTTAAATTTTTTGTTGAAAGTGGTTTTGAAGTTGCGAGCGTACAAAATACTTTATAGTTGGGTTGTATGCCCACTTAGCATGAGTCTCTGAATATGCACGTATCTCACATTGCAGCACATTGCAGTGTTATCTCTGGTATGACCAGGTCTGCTTGTGGTTTGTTTTCCAGTCTTAAAAAAAAAAAAAAAAAAAAAAAAAAAAAAAAAAAAGGCTGTTAAAAAACCACAACAACCTACAGCTGTACAGCGATTTAACTTCTGGGTTGATTGTTTTGTTTACATCTCTTGTTCAGTCTGTTCCCTAGTGATACTTGAAGTGATTAGAAAGATCATCCTGAAATTCCATTAATGCTGGAAAAGCTTCCAGAGTAGACATGGTTCTGTTCTTGCAGTTTGTGTACTTACCACTCCCCTCTCACATCATTATTTTTTTGGTAATATTTACATGAAATTTGGCTTGTGTTGTTATACATGTGTGTTTTCAGTGTGTGATGAGACAGTAGTGTCTTTAGTTAAGCGCCAATTTAAGATAAACTCTGAAAGTGTATTTAACCATTACTTTCCACATGCTCGTAGAGATTTAAAACCAACAAATATTCAAAATACATTAGAGCTTGTAATGCTCTTGAACTTTTGATAATTGAAATGAGTTATAAAGTTAATTGCATCAAGTGTTGTATATTTTAAGCACTTCAGTTAAGGAGGAGGTAAATAATAAAAACGGTCTCATTATTCAGGGATTCTCACTCCTTGTTTTTCAACACCTTCTGCTATGCCAGGAATGAACCAGCCACCAAGAAAGCTCTTTTATGTGCATACACTACAAATTATTCTGGAAGACAGCTCATGTTACAGAGGAAGCTGTCTCTTATGAAGAGTTGAGCAATATCTTAGCTTGCTGATCAACTTGAAAATGAAGACTTGCCACTGCACTAGGGTGCTTCTTTGAACAAGATGTGCTTGGTGGCCTGCACTGGTATGTGTTTTACCAGCCTATACAGTTTACTCCAATCATACTTTTTCTTCAGCAGGTTCAGCACACTTCATTTTTCTTTTGTAGCACCTGCTGCTAGTTTTGTTGCATCTTCCAGCCCTCCCATGTTTACTGTTCCTTTCCAGTATGACATGCAGTATCATTTCTTGGGAAGTGTCCTGGTAGAGTGATCTTCAGTTTTTCCTGTCTGTCTTTTATAGAAACCCATTGGCTTCCTATTAATGTAGCATTAGCGAGATGTAGCTAAATGATAAAACTAGGAAGGTAATATGTAAAAGATTAATGTGGCTAACATGATTGTGTTGCCAATATGTGCTAAAGTAGGTGGCATGTAACTAGTACAAATGGTAAATGTAACTAATGCAAGCAGTACTTACAAGATCTTAATCCTATCCATTCCTGAGTGCTGTTGGTGACAAAAACATTGCATATATGCAACATTGTTATTTAGAGGTGATACCTATTTCCCTCCCTCCTCCTGAATTTCTGACTTTGAGAATTTTAGTGCGTATATTCTGTTTCATTATATTGTATTATTTGCTTTAAACTTTCCTTTTCCTTCCAAGTTTTTCAAGTATCAAGACTTGTTCTTATAATATTTATAACTGAACCTACAAATTAGCAGGATTGTTTGTTCTTGTAGAAGACTGAAACAAGTCTTCCAGTGGTTTCTAAAAAGATTGTTTATTTTGGTATTTTAAATAAATATGCAAAAATGATTTGGTACAGTTGTGACTAGATAGAATTAGTTCTGATTAAGTCTAATCTGCTGTAGTGCGGTACATAGAGACTGTGGCTTGACTGCAGATATAATTTTTTTTTTTTTTTTTTTTTTTTTTTGCCCTTTACTTTTAAGCTGGAGAAAAATATAATATTATAATATTGCTTGACCTGGCCATGCTTGAATTGAACAGCCACTCTTCAGCTCAGAGCTTGGCTAAGAGCCAAAAGTGCATTACTTCCAAAATTCTCTTTGAGCCTGGGGCATGTAATGGATGGGGAAAATTGGTGATCACATGAACATGGTGGCAATACCATCAGAATCTGCTCTCCTAAGGGAAGTGCTGCAGCAGCTGACCAGAGGAGCACTGTTGTTCATTTTGTTACTGACTCAGCAGAGATTGTAAGTGTAACATCACTGTTGGCGGTTTAGTGATAAGAATTAGATATACTGTGCAAATATATCTACTTATTTTGGTATCTGGTATTACCCAGTGAAGTGCATGATTTAGCTTGATGGAAGGTWTGATTTTTCTCTCAAGTTGTCCAGGATCAGGCATGTTACAAAGACAAAGYAAATACAGGCTCTGACTAGGGATGTGAGGAACAGTAATGTATGTTCCAGTCTAACTGCAATTTGTGTCCTCTTGTCCTACTGTACCTGTGCTCACAGAGATGAACCACTGCTACCCGCACGTTCTCCTCACTCCATGAAGGCAAGGGCTGGAATCAGCAGCCCATTCTTGTTTCCTTTCYCCGGGCTAGCACTGATCCTTCTTGTCTTCTACCCTTTCCCTCCCCAGTCAAAATACTGGAGCAGAATGAAATAGCTCTGTTGGTCCTAGAAAAGGTGTAGGTGAAAAGAGACTGTACAGTGTGGAGAGGAAGTAGACAGAACCCTATGGGTTAAGGAAGTGGGGTAGGGCTAGTGCCATCTTGTACTTATGAACACCCCCAGGGACAGATTTTTGGCTTAGTCAGATTGGGTTCACTCRTGCCGCTCAAGAAAGGCTGAGAAAGAAAATTTTAATCAGCATGCCACTGATCCTTTGTCCAAGAACCTTAATAGTATCATAACACTTGCTGGTCTCAGCTCTTAGGAAAGAATCAAAATGCTATTGCCCATCCACTAGTAGGATGCATCTCGCAGACACCCCCATCTGAGGTCCTAGTTTGGCTCTCCTGGACTGAAGGGAAAGGTTGCAGCAATATGTCCTTTATGGAAAAAAATAGAGAATAATCTCAGATAGTCTTTGAGACATAAAATTCAAAACTTTTTTCTCAAATTATGTGAGATTTTTCAATCAATAAATCAATAAATGCTAAAGATAGCCTGTTGTAATACATTTTGCGGGGAACTTGCAGCATACTGGAATTCTGCCGATCAGGAAACAAATAGAGATGGCAGGTTGTTATAGTGTAGTTGCATGGACATTTAGGCTTTATATTCCGATTTGGACATGCTGCTGTGTAGTTTTGAAGGGAGCCTCAAAATATGAGCAATGAGTGCACCTGTGCAATAGTATCTACCTGAGCTTTTGAAGAGGTAGAAACAGTTTTAGAAACCTATGAACTACCTTATTTATTTTACATAGGAGCTCCATGGATTTTATAACTCTGTGCTTGCATAAATAGGTAATGTATCAACATGGTCCCAGTGCCTGTTATGGAAAGTATCATTTGTATGAATTATGGAACTACCATTTTGCTATAGCCAGACTCCTGGCATTTTATTACRCCTCTTTAACCTGCTAGAACCTGTCTGCAAATTACGTTTTAGTCTGTGACTTTTCTGTGTAGGATAGARTTGGTTCAGTTTTACCTCTTGTACCATTCCATGGAACTAGGCAGCAAGCAAATAGGAAGCCAGAGCTGGAATTTGGTTTGGCAGTGTGAACTGTGCTACCTGGAAAACAGCAGAGTAGTAGAAGAGCCAAAGAGAGAGGCTTCTAAAGTAGACTGCAAGTGCTGTTTTTCTTTCAGCTTCTCTGCTCACCAACTCCTTCCCTCTCTCACTCTTCACCTACTTTTCTGGGAAATATGGAGAGAGGTTTTTTGCCAGGATCCTTGGACTAGAGAACAAAAAGCTTAACAAAAATATCCTTCTAGGAAATTACTGAATTTTTATAACAGTGACTGTATTCAACTGTGACCCATATATATTTGTGTACACTTTTAACTGTGGTAGAGATGTCCCTGAAATTCTGTGTCAAAAGTTAATTTCATCTCCAGGAGTAGACTCTGAGATATAAGTTATAGAGGCCAGTCTTACTGTGTTGGGGAGCACTGTGGGACAGTAGCCTATTCCCTTAGGTTTTTAGAGGAGAGGTTAATGATTCTAGAGAAGTGAAATACAACAAAAATATTTCTTGCATTGATAGGGGCCACTACCTTCCCACAAAGTTTAGAGAATGGCTTTGCAGTTGAGACTGCACTTCTTGCAGACTGAGATGACTGGAGGCCTGTTTGCTAGTACAGGTTTAACGTAGTACCACTGACAGCTCAAGAGGGACTGGGAAGATGGTTTCTGAGTGGAAGATGAGCTGCATAATGAAGAGGGAGGGAAGATGGGCTGAAAAGAAGTTACCCAGTTGCTGTTATCTCAAGACTGGCTGAGCTACACGACTCATTCCTCCCTCAGGGGACACAGGTGCGCAGAGCTATTTTTCTTTAATCACTCACATAAATTTAATTTATTCCTTTGCATTAAAATAATTAAATAAAGCTACGCCCTGTATCTTTTTATTGCCAGATAATATCTTTGAAACTTTGGCTTACCATTTTGCTATCAGCTACAAGGTATTTTCCAGAGTGTGCTTAACCAGTTTTTACCATTGTCCTGAAAAGTGTTCTAGGCAGAGAAATCCCTGGTAGTAGTCAATGTTCATGTGAGCATTTGATCATTGTATCCACTAGGAATAATCATTTCCAGGCCTCTCTTAAAGTCCACCTGCCCCACACTAAGATGAAAAGGACTTCCATGCTGTATATCTACTGGCACTGGCCTGACGCTTACCAGGATATTAAGCACAAATTAAAATGGTTTGATGAATATTGATGTGGGTCTGAGGTTGTCCAGTTACTGGTGAGGGGATGATGCTGCCAAATCTGTAGCACATTGGCAAGGAGCAAGAGCAGCTTTTGCCTTTCCTATATCCCCTGAGGGTTTTCTCCTGCTCTTTTTAGGACACGACACTACTTGCCAAGKTGCAGAGGAATACGTGTTTAGGATGGAGGTGTGTGCTTTGGGAACAGGGTTTGTGTGCTTTCCAGGTTAGGAACAATTTTCCTGGGTTCGTTGTGACTTGTCTTCTGATTGTTGAACTTGTCATTTTGGAAAGTGTACTGCTTGCTAGTTGGTGCATCACCCCACACTCAGCTCTTTGTTGCTCTGAGTTGGTTTCTAGCCAAAAACATCAAAGGGGCTYAGTGGCAAAGCTGCACTGTTTCCTCTATGTAAATACTTGACTTGTATAGAGCCCGCCTGCTGTGGAAGCAGTGAAATGGTTTTGTGCTGTATCAAACAGTCTTTACTCAGAAGTCTTCTTATAGGTGAGCGACATTCCTTGGTTAGGTACTGGCAGATCTACCACTTCTGAAACGTCCTTATGTCCTGTTTAGGCAGTTAYCTGAGACTGACTGTTGAGCAATATGAGTATCTTTTGGCATTGAAATCTGCTCCCCACTTGCCACTCTAAGAACCTTCCCTGATGGTTGTTTAGAAACAGATGTATTTTTATTTTGGCCTTTAGAAAAAAGCTTTACAGAACAACCTTAGAGCCACTTGACCTCAGTAAGGAGAGAAAGGGAGAGAACACATTAAACTCTGGAACTCCGCTGTTACAGTATTGATAAGCTGTATAGAAAAGATGACTGCAGTTCAGAACGGAGGACAGAAATTCCTCTTAAACATGTGTTTCCAGAAAGGCAGTGTCACAAGCACATCTATTCCTCCTTTGCATCCAGAATCTCAGGAGATTTGAAAAAGGATTAGCACTGTTAATAACTAGCTCTGTGTAGCTGGGATAGAGCAAGAATTAACTCAGGAGTTTTACTATCTGTATCTGGGAGAATAAAACCTCTACTCTTTGACTGAAAGAGCAAATGCTGGTTGACTTGTTGTATAAAGGCATGCTCAAATAGCCTGGCCTGGCTGTGGGCTTTGCAGGCCCCTTGTATTCTAACTTCTGTCTCTTGCTGTCTTTTGTTTGCAGCTCAAAGACATGTCCTCACGTACATGGAGGATGCAGTGAGCCAGCTGCTGGAGAACAGAGAAGATATTAGTCAGTATGGCATTGCCAGGTTCTTCACTGAATAGTAAGTACATTAGGACACTGTCAATAGGGCCAGCATGAGGGAGGTTTTTGGATACAGGCAGGGTACATGGAGAATGGAGCTGGACACATGCTGATTTTGTTGTGAATGCTGGATTTCACTAGGTTAGCCAAGGGCTGCCTGGGTATGTTTCGGAAATGTGGATGGGTTTCTTACAGTTCAGYTCCTCTCCTGTTACAAACACTCATGTGAAGCAGTCACTTTGGGCAACAGAACTTTCAAAAAGCATAGGGAAGACCAAATTCTGCTCAGTTTAATCAGGCTGTTAGCCAGCATCAAAAGTCGGCACTACATTTGGCTTCAGCAGCACTCTTTTTTCCTTATTCTGAGTATGAATTTGAAGTTTTGTCTCCTTCTATGCTTATTATTCTATTTAATGCTTTAATATGACTCCTCTTTCTCTCTTATAACCTGCATGTGTTCTTCAATAATACACTTATCAATGACTAGCACAGATAACTTATTCCTAATAATTTGGAAAGATGTTTGAGGGAAGAACTCTGTACCAGTCTTCAGTGTTGTTGATGTTGACTCAGCTGGTTGCTGCATGTTTTACTGACTTATKGTCTTGCACAATGTTTAGAACTCTTCCAGGCAACTACATTAAAAGTCTATCGGTARTGAGTGTGCTTGCAGTGGGTATATGTTTCAGTATTTTTTGATGCCCATCTGAAAATCTTTGCATTCCTTCTTTATTTCCTGGTAACTTCTCCTAAGGTAAATCAATGTTCAGAGAATTTCACAACAACCTCTGTGCTACAGCAGAGGAAGAGGATCTTGAAATATGGGATTACCTTTCTTCTTCAGCTGGCTAGGGAAGAGGKTTTTTTTTGTTGTTGTTTTTGTTTTTTTTTCTTTTCTTCCTCTTAATTGTCTATCTAATCTCCAAATGAGATCCAACTTGTTAATTTGAGGGACAGCTGACTGGACAATTTGCATTATATTTTCGTGCCCCATGCACATTTTAAACTAGTAGACAACTGAGGTTTTCACTGCTAAATGAGAAGCTAAAGTAAATACTATAGTAAGACTGAGTGTGGATTCTTTAAGGAAATTTGTTTTGTGACAAGATAACAAGCTAGTCAAGATCAATGTCGTTTTGACCGTGCTGGACAGAGGAGATAAGGTATGGGCCATCTTGCTACACCTGTTCATGTAACGGATCTTTTAAGTAGATGACATTGTAACAGGAAAAGATGGCAGTACTTCTTTTTTGCTCTCAACAAGTAAAGGTACTTTTAACTTTCACTTGGAGTGAATCATCCGCACTACAAAATCTGGAAGATTCAGGCAGTGGCTCACTGAATAAAAACAGTTTTACAAGAAGAATTGAACAGCATATCAAGGTTGTTTTGTTTTACTATTAATTTTTTTTCTGTAGCTCAATGTAACCAGAATGAGTATTTACTTTAAAAGACCTCATAAATCTATTTTAGAAGGCAGCAATATTTGGTACTGCAGGAATTTTATAAGAGGATTTAATTTCTTCTCTATTTGTAAGGTAGTTCAAACTCAAAGTGCATTCTCTCTCTGTAGACACCTGAAGGAAAAAAAAAAAAAACATTGTATCAGGAATGAAACATTGATTATACAAATCAATGAGCAGTATACTTCCATGTTCTGTACAAGTTGTGGTGGTGGTAGTCACTGCTGATTGAGAGTTGTGGAGAGTTAATCACTGACTGTTGGCACTGGGGTCAAATAAAGGTACAGCCGGTGCACTTGATGTAGTTGGGAATCATGATATTCCATCTGATGTAGGTGGCTTTCCATGGAAAGTAATTCTAAAATTAATCAACTGAAAAATCCTCGGTTAACTAGAGCTCAAGAAAGATAAAGAGGGTGACTATAATGACCTCCATCCACCCACCAGATTTGCTTGCCAGAACTGAAGGCAAAGTAGCTCTGAAATACCCAGTTAAAATTGTCATTCAGGCATCTCTCCAGATCAGATTCGGTTTGCACCTGCTTTCAAGCTAATACCTCAGGGCCTTTTCTAAACTGATCATACATACTTTAAAAATTAAATGGTGAACAAAGGAAGTCTTCCACACTTTTTGAAACTGCTGACAATACTTCTCTACAGTATTTCTTCATCATGACCTGACTATCACCCTCTTTTCTCCTTCTATTTCTCTTCTGTCTTTGACAGAATAATTCCTAATCATTATAACAAAAAAGTCGATATTTATTATTATAAATATGAAATCACCATAAAACACTGCTCACTTCATTGCACTTAGACACTGGTGATCATGTTTTTCCTAGTTATTTCCAAATGAAGATGCGAATTTCCATAGTAGCATTGCATTCATAATGACTGCTCCATGGAGCTTCTGATTTCTTGAAAGACAGGAAAATACTCAGTGTTTGTCTTCTCTGTAACAATGCAGAACTTGTCACCAGTCTTTTTTTTTTTCCTTTTTCTTTTTCNTTGGTGTGGTATGGCTGGATTTTGGCAGATCAAACAGTGTCCCTGTACCAAAGCACAGATAGACTTAGTAATTTTGAGAGCTATGAAACTCTTAACATATGAAATGTGGGAGTCTCTCTTCAAAGTGGAGAATAAATGATCAGAAATTTGGATGTAGATATAATCATAACAGGAAGTTTCCTGTTATGAAAATGCCATCTCTTCTGGCTCCTAGACTTATCTGTGAGCTCTCACTGCCCTGTGGAATTCTATTCATCCTCCCAGCTGTCAGCATTTGCTCAGGCTGTGTTGGAGGCTATACTTGTGCTCTGCCAAGCAAATCAGCTTGATCTTGATTTTTAGTTTTAGTCTCAGTATCTTGGAATTCAAAGATAACTTGTGAGATTCCAAAAGGATTGTGTGTATTCTCCTAGTATTTTCCTTGTTGCAGGTTATTCTAGGTGAGAGGATTGGCATGTGCTCATTTTGAAGTATGCTGGACTGATTTAAGATGAAGGAACTTGGTATTAGGGTGTCCTGTTTTTCACATTGTGCTTTCTCTACTTGTGTTCACTTAGGGAATTAGAGACCAAGCTCAGGGTTTAAAAAGCTGTCAGGTGGGCCCAAACAAGTGATCTTTTTTTTTAAAAAAAAGATGTACATGGGATAAGACACTGATTTCTGTAACTTTACAGAAAAGAATCAAGTTACTGTGTCAAGATATTCTCCACACACTTTTCAGGGTATGCTTTTTGGTAGAGCGGTATTCTGTGGACGAGTCCTGAACTCATCAGTGAAGAGCAGTTGTATTCTTTCCATCAACGATCACAATGTCCCACCTCACCGTAAGTCACTTCACATCCTTATGACAGATGTAGTGACTATTTTATGGATAGTTATTATTAAGAAAATAAACAGTTTATGTTGGGTTTGATCTTTATTTTAGTAAGATATCAAAGTTGGAACTATATGATCRTGTGGCTGTGTACAGATCAAGCAGTAAGTGTTTTGTAGGCAGTGTCTGGCTTCTAGTTTGACAAATTAAATTGGGTTTGTATTCCACTGTCATCCACAGCATAGTGCTGGAATTGCTGATTGTAGAAGGCTAAGCTTCATCTCTACAGCTCTCTTTCCAGAATATTTTGTAGTCTTTGAGAATACTTTTTCTCCCTCTTTATTCCATTGTTAATTTTTCCCATGTGGGAAAGCAGATGTCCACATCTGCTTTCAATCTTGAGAGTTCCTTGAGGCTCCCCTCATCTGACTCACTCCTGACTCTTACAGGAATAGGGCTCAGTCACCCTTCTGCCAATTAATCCACATCTTTTAGCTAAAAGAGTAAAATTATGCCTCTCTTAGGACTAGTCTTGATTTTACAGATTTGCTGAAATGCTACTGGTATTTGTTCATTATAAATCCCAGAAACCTCTGAACTGCTTTGGAGTCTCCATGAAATGCAGAGTCTTTCTTGAAAGCCTCCATATAATTACAGACTAATGCTGCTTTACTTCTTCCAGCCTGACTTCTGTGCCAGTACATCTTAAAGGGACATGTTCCTCCTATATATTATTTATCATCCTGTTTTCTTGATCTTTCCTGCACTGAAGAAAAACAGGGCCCCCATGCTAATGCATCTGATCACACAGAGGGAAAGTGCATAGTATCCTACTTTGTATTTTCTGGGATCTTAAAGGGAGGCTGTGTGTTTATTTCACTTCAGCTAGAAGAAGCAGCAAAACTATTTTTTTTTTGATCAAGACACTTCCTATTAGTAATTTCTGCTTTTCTTCTGTGCTAATCCTTTGCTTGAAACTTTCTCTCCCAGCTAGCAGGTGAACACTCTATTCTGTTCAAGAGTCTTTGAAAGGCTCAGAGGTATTAACCAGTGATGGCTTACTTTTGACAGGGAACTCTTCTCTCTATCACTTTTAAAGTCTGTTTGATAAAGGAAGTACAAGTGAACTGGAGACACAGAAGAAAGGATTTTCTTGTATGGTCTTTTCTCAAGACACTTGGTTTTTCTTCATTTCTGATGAAATGTCTCGCTGTCCACTTGCCAGCTGGAGCATGATTGAGAAAGACTTGCCTCCTGCTGTTAGCTTGCAGAGGCATTGCTACTTCCACTGGGCTCTGCAAATTGATGTTTGTGATTCTCCTTTTTTGTAAAGGATGTTTCAGCTGGATTTAACTTGAGGTGCCTCTGCTGGATCTTGTGTGCACTGATGTGTTGTCTGATGGCAGTCTTGATAATACTCAGCAGAAGGTGTCTGTGATGTGTGTGTTTGTTTTGGGGCAGGGGGCTGGATGCTGCTTTTAGATCTGTTATGTGATTGGCAGAGACTTTCAGGAGCATAGGGCAGCACATGGAAATTCCAAGTCTGCTCTGCAGTACAGCACTGTTTTGCACAAAGGAATATTTTCTTTGTTCTAAGTAACAAGACTGACAGTGCTCTATAGATACTATAATGGTAAGAAATATTAACTTACGGTACAAGGAAGTCATTCGTTTTCTCCTACTCCCTGGATTAGCTGGAACAATTTGTTCAACTCAGTCCTTAGGGACAAAAATAATATCCCAACATCCTAGATGCACTATAATACTTCAAAGGGAAAAGCACATATGAATCAAATGACCTGCAATAAGAGTAAAGATGTACACTACAGAAGGGTTTCCTAAAGGTTTTTTTGCAGGATAGAGATAGTCATCTCAGTTGCCTAATTAATCTTCCTGTCTTGTTGATCTGTTACACCTTCTTTAGGTCTTTCACTGTTTTCCTTCTTCTCATGTCAAACTGAAACTCTTTATCTTCTCTTCTAAATTCCTCACAGTTCTGCCTTACTGTACCTTTCTGCTGCTTTCTTTAGTACTTTTCTCTTGGTTTCCTTTGGCAATAGTGGTGATACCAGCTATGTTAACAGAAAAAACTTTCAGCTTGTTTACATGACATTACCTAAAAAATCTGTAGAGAAAACAGTATCTTCCTCTTTAAGATTGTCTTTAAGACTCCTCCTTTTTTTTTACTGCCTCCTTTTTTATTTTCCTCGTCTTTCTATATATGTAGACCTTATCATCGTCTTGCTGTCATCTGTGCTGCATCTTTCACCTTTTCAGAATTACTTGTTCTATCTTGTTTGCAAGGATAGTGTAAGGTCTTCAAGGCAGATTGAACTGTTTTGAATGTACTTTACAGCATCTAGCACTGTAGAACATTGTATCTGTGCTTGGTACAATTGCAGCATAAACAGCAAAAATAGTGAGAGGGTGCTTAGGGCTTTGACTGGCCCTACCAGATTCTCTTTCTGAGGGATGAAACCTGACAGTGGCATCATTTGAATTTCTCAGTAAGACTGGATTAGAAAAAAACAAGAACAAAAAAAACTTACTCTTTTTTTTTTTTTTTTTTTGTGGGAAGGGGGAATGCAGGTATCTCTGAGAAGGAAAAAAATCAAATTCTTAGAGCAAATGTTCATATATTCACTAATATAATCTTCTGAGTGATTGCAAAGCCAGTATTCCCTGTGTTCCTCAGAAACTCCTGAGACTCCTGCATCTCTTCTGCTCTGGTGAAGAAATGACAAAGTTATCACACTCAATGCAAGACTGCAATAAGCCATATGACAGGTGTGAAGTTGCTGCTGTCAATGACATAGCTGTGAAAAAGCCCTTTTGGCTGAAAATCTCAGTTGGGATAATGTGCTGCTGATTCTTGACAGGCTCTTACTTGGGATTCCCTGCTCCCTAGGGCACTGCATTAAGAGTGCCGTCTGCCTCTCCTTCACTCTTCAGTTATCAGTGGAAAGAGAATGAATATATGCACTGAGACACAGCATTCACGCCACGATCTCTGAGGAGTAGAAGATTTTGCAGCTAATATATGAGARAGCCATTTCCAAAGTCTGTTTCCACAGAACAGATGGATTTTTCAGTACTGCATTTGGTGAGAAATCTTTCTGGGGAACCTATTAATAGTTGCATATTTCTACCCTTACAAATATGTGGGTAATAGAGGCAAAGCCTTTCTCTTAAAGTCGATTATTACCTTCCAGTCTTGCCTCTGYAGAGATTTTTAAGAATGGAGAAAATCCCTTTTCCTTGTAATTATAACTCTAACACATATTAGAAATGGGTTTTCAATAAACTCTGCCTACTGTATGTGGGCTGTACATTTGGTATGAAGATCTGTGGAAGATTTGGGGATCTGGATAACTTGGTTCACTTTGTGATTAAAATTATGTGAATTTTATCCAGAGCCTATAGATCTGCTATCTAAACTGAGATGCTTTTGTTATAGAATTGCTTGACAGCAAAAACAGCATTGCTATCTTCATCTGACAGACAGAGTATATGAATTCCTGATTTTCCCAGAGTTGTTTCGTTGTAACAAATATTGCAACAAGTCCTAGCCTGACAAATATGCTGATCAGGATGACTGCTGTTGAGTAAACAACTGGAAAAAATGCATATATTAATGGGAATAACACAGTGATTCCCATTGTAGATTGTACATGTTGCTGATACTTTGAATAACATTTCTTTCCTACATATTCAAAATCTCACAGGTGAGTGCACCCTTGCATGAATCCAAACCCTCAGAATGAAATGCATGGTAAAAAGAAAAAATAAAAAAGATATTTAATAAGCAGAATAAACTCATCAAGTTTTTAGCTGAAGGAGAGCATTTGCAGTAGAACTGAACATGGAAGAAAGCATTTACCGTTGATGCTGCATGCTCTAATATGCTCCACTCAGAAAACTTAAAATATCATTTTGGTGAGAGAAAAATCTGGACAACTTGTTATAACATATGAATGTTTGCACTTGATATCAGCACTTTATGAGGACAGTTGTCTGTGGATAACTCTTCAGTTCCAGGTACACTGACTTAAGCTACACTATCTCCTTGTTATTTGAAGAYAGGCAATCACAACTGTTGTGTGCAGCGTAGTCATACTATGATGTTTCTAACACATATTTGCTCATGTGCCAGTGCAGTCCTCCTGCTTCTTTCCTATTCCTTCACATCATAGAAATTAAATGTTTGTGGTCTGTGTCAGAATAAGTGCAAACAGAAATGAACTGACTACCTTATAGGAAATCTTGTAAGCGGGAATACAGATATATCCAACTATGTACAACATTGAATGTTGAAAGGCAACACATCTGCCCTGAAGTTGAGTTTCCCTTAATGGTTGTTAAAGTCAGTTGCATATAGACAGTGTTGATAGCTAATAAAACTGCAAAACAGATGTTTGAAATGTTCCAAGGACTAGAAACCTGGCAAATGGTATAAGTGTTTTGACTATATGTATCTCAGTTAAGAGTATTTGTGGTGTTTCTGTGGGCTGGGGTTGAATGTACTATCCCCTCRCTAGGTTTGCTTTGTAACTATAGTATAACTCTAGATATGCTTCCAATTTTTTATTGCTTTCCCTCATAGTTGTTAAAGTGTTACTAGTAGAAACTTGGATATGTATACATGATCTCAGGTGGGAGTTAAAACAGACTTTTTAGACGTTCTTATTTCAAGAATAAATTAACATCTTTGAAATGTATCTGTATAATTTAGGGAGAGGGAAAAGGACAAAATCTTACAGTTTGTTGAAAATTGATTACAATTAGAGAAGTAATTTTTCTTGGTATGTGCTATCTGTGATACAGTTTTTCTGCTCTGTAGTCCACCCTCSCTGTCTGCCTTTGGCAGTACAACAGAACAAATATGCAAGTCATTGCCTTTCCTAAAAACATCTTTAAGAAGCCTCTTATATGTATGCTTTTTGTGGTTATTTTACGATAACTTACTTCACCAGCTGGGTATTTCATAGATGACCATCGTGTCTCCTATGGGATGCTGCAGGGTCTTTTGTTTCGTTTTATCCTCTCCAACTGTCTTACCGGCTTTTAGTATCTGTGGTATTTGGCAGTTACTTCCCTTTCCGTCATCACAAATCTCTGCTGTGCTGGAGTTTGTAGTGTTGCARAAGTGAAAGTCAGAACTGGTGAACTGCGGCTATCTTACATTGTCCCTCTTCCACTGAGGGGAGATCTGGAGTAGAGCTTGCCATAATGCAAAACAAAGGTGTTTGATGCTTATATCACTGTTTGACAAGCATCCTTCCCCATCATTCTGGAAAAGCACTTATCTGGGCTTGCTGAGTCACTCTATGTTGGAATGCATAGGTAAAAATCAAAAAAGTAAATAGTGACATACCCATAACAGCTGTAGCTGCACTATTTATGGTCTTTTGCCTGAAATCTGTGACATGTATATAAAACAGAAATATCTTTTCGTGCTTGGTCACATACTATAATGATTTGATTTCGTGCAGCTTCTATATATATTCTGAAGACAACTGTTTTAGTAATGTGACAGTAGCACCCTGAATTTGGTAAAAATACACTAGCAAATAACAACAGGAAAAAACATAGTCATGTAGGAGACTTGATAGGCGCTGGCATTCTTTTCTTATTGTATATTTTTAAAAGAWTTTAAAAGCATAGTTTTACCCTTTTTTAGAAGAGAAATTTTTGGAATATACTATTTCCTCTCTAAGACAGTTATCAGTGTCTCCAGCTAGAAGAGAACTGCTGTTGAATACATGATAGCTTCAGCATTTCGCTACACCTTTCTTTGTATCATTAACTTATTAACTCCTTTGATTTATTGCTAGTTTTAATGAAGTATTTGGGGTGCTATAGAGACCTGAGTCTAGTTTATTGTATGCATACAGCAGATCAATTTTAGGAGAGTGCTTGGCTTTTTTTTTTTCCTATTTATTTAAATTAATAAGATTGTATATTAGATTGTAATAACAGTGTATGTTTGAGAAACAGTTCACTTTTCCCAGAATGATCTTTAAGAAAAGATGGAACAGCATTGAGGTTTCATTGGTTTTGTGGTGTTGGAAAGAGTTCTGTATTCATTCTTTGACTGTAAAATATTGTGGTGTCACAGCAAATCTTGAGGAGCGTTTCTAATTACCTCGCTAAGAATACATGCATTCCGATGTGGACATAGCCAAAAAATGTAGAATTACTCCTAAACTTGGATATACAAAGCTGTAAAAATCAGCAAATGCCTGCAGCAATGGGATATGATTAGATCCCATGTGGGATCTCTTATCCTTTATGGGATAAAATCCCCAAACTGTCTCTGCATCCCCATGAACAGTCAACGACTGAAATGTCCTGTCTTTCTGGCTTGCCTGAAAATGAGATCTTTTAATTTAATTTCTTTGGCTTTACGTCTCCCTCCTATACCCCAGTTTCTAGGAACTAGATAGCCTCCGAAGTACCTATGCTATGTAGTATTGAAACCATACTGATTACAGAATATATTGGCCTCAGAGTCCTGCAATAATCTTATGACTTCCAAAATTAATCCTATTTCGTATCTTCAAATTAATTGGACAAATTGTACCTGGCCAACAATAGTATCACCAAGCAGTTGTGGTGGCCATAAAGTGGTTTAAGTAAGTAATCTCTAAATGCAGAGTTAGCACTAACCTCAAATGATGAAGCTTCGTTTTTATTAAGGAATTTTGGCAGTGTTCCCTTGTTACCACGRTGGAAGTACTGGAAGCTGCTCAATCTTTGATGTGCTACAGTTCTTGGTAGGGTAACTGAACAGGTGAGAAAATACTGGCTGTACTTTTTGTTTGCTTGTTTTCTTGTGAAATTCTCCCCTGTAAGCAAAGATCAAGAAGAGCACACAGAGGAGCTAGATGCATGGCAGAACCATTCAGTATTGAATCCTTGAATCCCTTTGGAGTGGTCATTAACTAATATTTCAGTAGTGCTTGGATCCTCAGAGTCATTATGTGATTGTACTACTGCCTTTTAAACTAAATAAGAAGCGGCTAATTTATAAACCAGGGGACTGTCTTACAATAAGAGGTATCGGCAACTGCATTCAAGATGGAGTACCCAGGGCCTTGCAAAATGTTATACCCTGCCCTCACCTTTCTGAGAAGGCAGCTTGCCTCTATTCAGCATTACACTTTGATTCCAACAGTAAAAGATGGGTAAGTGAAGGTTTTTTGTCATTTTCAGATTAAAGCTCCTCTTTCAATGGACATTGACATTTTGGTGTCATGGCAATGCAATTCTGTAGCTACTTCCAGAGTTGTTGGAGAAGACCAGAGAAAAGCCAAATGCTACTTTGTTGCTTGTATTTTTAATAGTGTATTTCTCCCTGCTCTCCCACCACCTCTCCAGGGTTCACAGTACAGTTTCTTTAGTATCTTGCAGCTGGTGAGCGAATTCCACATTGTGACAGGGAGAGCAAAAAAATCTCCATTCGTTAATAAAGAAAGGCAAAGAATGGAGATCATGGCAATGTGTTAATGGTGCTTGTTAAGGACTTGAATGTCCAATGCCCTCAGCATACTGAAGGTTATAGAGCAGCACAATAAGGGAATTTCCTTCTTCTTCCCCAATGTCCAGTTGTACCGATAGTTTGAACAAATACTAAATACTTTACTGAAGAATTAGCAGCTTCCTTTATATGTAGCATAATGACAGATTTGTATTAGGTTTGGAAAAAAATATATAAGGGTTTGTGAGGGAGGCTGGGAAGCAACTTGCAGTGATCGCCATATACGCAGTTACAGTCATCTTCCTGCAGCCATCTCTGTGGCGAGCCATTCACTGTGATGTTTGGGTTTTGTTTTGTTTTTAAACTAAGAACTAAATCTCTGTTAATATCAGCAAGACCTTTCTAGACTCACTGAAACACCATGTAGTCTGACGGAGCACCTGACCAGACTGAAAGAGCTAGTCCTTGGTGATTGATGCTTATCTCTGAAGGCCTCTTTACTTTTCTCTTAAGCACCTTTGAGGGTTTCTGCACGGCTATTTGCCGTCTTCTATTGTACACCCTTCCCATCTTCCTGAATACTAGATTTCCCAGCCCATAACTCTAAGAAGCTGCTTTATTTCAGAGTAGAAAGAGACTCAATATGTGGCCTATTATATCCATATCAGCTTGCTTACTCTTTTCAAACAGCTATTGTGTTTTAATAGGGCCCTGCCTGGCAGGGGGAGTCCTTAATTCCTGCTATATAAGAATGGCCAGCTTGAGTTACAGCAAATGGCAGTATGCTGTTCTGATCAAAAGGGCTCTGTTTTTAGAGGTTTTTCCCCTCCCCCCTCCTTTTTTTTTAATCCTAGGCTAATAATTCAACACAGTAAGGTCATTTTAGCCTTTGATTTGAAAGCTCAAGGTGTTAAATTACTGACCTAGCATAGGAAAAATCAAGGGAGGGGAACTCTCAGAAAGATAAAGGGATTCAGGGTAATAAAGAGCGAGCACAGCAACTCTTTTAATCCTTTCCTTCTCCAGAGTTCGTAGCCTGGCCTCAGAGGGTTTGACTTGCTACAAAGCAACAGAAGGAAGCGGGTTCAGTGCCTTCTCTGAGCTGTGTCACAGGTGCTGTTGTTCATTTCCTTTCAAACAGTGCTTGGGATAATCTCTCCACCACCTGTATTAACTCTGCCATGAATACAGAGGTTCCTGAGCCTACACCAAGAAGCCTGCAAATAAATCATGAGCATTTGTGTCACTCCTTTCCCTCTTTCCCACACCCTTCAGCTGAAATAATCTTGAGTGGGTGAGACAGACAGACTATCTTAAAAATCCAGTCCCTATCTTTGTAGTATTATATCATCCAGTCTTGCTAAAATGTTAAGAGTGTTAATGATTTCCTATCTGCCCAGTTGTTAAAAAGGGATTTCTGCTTAAAGCCAGTCATCAGGAATTACTTTCAGCATCTGTTTCATCTTAACACTGCTAACACTTTTCAGTGGAAGCACCTAAAAAGCACTGTTAATTTCATTAGAAGAAAATGCTTTTCCTGAGGCTGACTTTTTTGTCCCCAAAGTTAATAGTAGTGGAATTTTAAAAAACATTTGATAGTTCAGTTTCGTTTTCTTTCAGTTTTTGAGGAGTGCTAATGTTCCCACAGCTGCCTTCCAAGAGTGCTAACTAAGGAAACAGTCCAACAATTGGTCTGAATATTGCAGGTAGTCTAGTATACTTTTACAAATAGATGAAGAGTAGTGACCTTAAATTAAACTACACTCTTGTGGCAGTGACTTATTCATCATGGAAAGAAATGAAACTGGGATTTTTTTTTTCTCAATGGGGCATACAGTTTTAACAGTATTCTCTCTCCGTCTTAACCTGCTGTTGCAAGCAAAGTAAACCTTGCTGTGCTATTTTAGCACATACATAGCCTTAGGGTAAGTATGATTGTTCTCTGGAGAATGCTTTGTGTGTGGATGAGTTATTTAGCAACAGAAATTGCCTGAGTTTTAAAGCCTTTTGAATTCTAGTATTTTTTATTGCTAGAGCAAGTTCTTTGTTATCCATTGCACTGTAGCTGCTATGGTAGTATAGTCACTAATCCTAATACTCCTGATTATCCCCACTTACCATGCTTTGGTTCACATCATGAAGCAGTCTTGGAGCTCGAGACTTGGGTCCCTTTCAGAGGAAACTAAACTGGAAGATGTGTTCCAACTGCAAATGAGCATTCAATCCATGGGACCAGAATAGAGCGTATCCCAAGTATGTTTCAGGAAGAAACAAATCCATGTAGTGTGAACATCAGGTCCTCAGCCCTGTTTCTCTCTACAGATGTTTCAGTCAGTCTAGAGATAGCTTCTGATGGCAACTTTGTGCTTAAGACTACCTTATTTTCACTTAAGACACACAGTTGTGTTTTAATGACTTAGACTCCTGTGCAACTGAGTGTAAAAGTAGTCAGTGATGTAAACTTTCAGAGAAGTGAGTTTTTCTTCATCATACTCTCAGTGAAAATGAATGCAATATGCTATAAATTAAGGAATTACAGTCTCTGTTCCTTGCTTTCTGTTTAGTAGAGGAGGGGTCCTGTGAACTCATTCAGCTGTTAGCAGGTGCCACCTTTGGTTACCAATGCAAGGGGGCCAGCAGGGTCCTGGCAAGCTCCTTTATCCTTCGCAAGGACATGGGGTTCTCTCTGCACTGTGCACTGTGTGTATTTGGCTATGCCTGAGTTCAGCAGGCAGAGGCTAACTACTGTAGTGGGTTTCTGTTGGGATGTTACCATAGCATCCTGAGACTTTTACAATCTATTTAGAAGTCCAAAGGTTTGAAAAGAGTGCTTGAAGGTTTCTGAACTCTGGCAAGTTGCCGAAACGTAATTACACAAAAGACAAAGCCTTACTTGAAAGCAACTCTGTTCAGAGAAGCAGCACCTGAGTGCTGGAGTTCCCAGCATAGCGAGTTCTGAGAGCTGGGGCTGTTTTATCAGTCTCCTTCCAAACCTTGTTTCTTCCTTCAGTGTGCACTTGCCATCCTACAGATGTAGAGTGTACTGCAAGACGCATCTTTCTCAGCAGTGGCATCTTAAGAGATCTTTTTTTCCGTGGCTTGGCTGCTATAGGATACTTAAAGAAAAGGAGTGAAAAAGTATACATCTTGGAAATCCCTACTGCAAAGGTCTCTCTAGATCTTCTAGTTGAGCAAGAGCTTTGATTTTTTTTTTTCYCCTCTCCTTTGTCTGGTGGGAAAAGCTGTTTTACTAATGGAGTGTCCAGCTGTGTAACAGTTCTTGCGTGAAATGTTTTTGCAGTGAACTAATGAACATTCAGTTAAATTTCTAATCTCAATTTCAGCAAGGCAAATAAAATCATGTCACCAGTAACTTTTGTTAATGTGCTAATTTGCTTACTCTACTTATTGGTAATGTAGAGGACCAAGATAACCTTTAGTTGTTGTTAGGTCTGCAGTTGAAGGCTTTGAAAGCTGTGAAGTTGTTATAAGCCTTCTTCCAGAAGGATCCTGCAGATAACTACACCAAACACCTAAAAGGGGAGAAGTAGGAATAAAACAAATAAGTAAAAAATTCTTATTTTCCCAACTTATGCCTCCAGGTTCACAACCACCCTTCTAAGTGCTGGAGGATAAAATCAGAGCTTGTTGAGATACCCTAGGTTGTTCATAAGTCTGTTTCCTCCTGAAAATGTGCTGATAACCACCTAGCTTTTCTGAAGATGTGAGTTGTCCAGTGAGAAGGGGGCACATGGAAGGAAGGCTGAACAGTTCTAAGGGAAGAATTTTAGCAGCTGTTAAACTTATTGAGAATGTTTGAGCTAAGTTTGTTGCCTTGCTGTTGATATCTTGGTTACTTAAGCCAAGTCCTCTGGGACTGCAGCTTGTTTTATTTCTGTATTCAAGGGACACTGGAAGAAACATCCGCTCACAAGTATATAAAATCATAACTAATGTGTTGGTCATGTTGGAAAAACTGCAACAGTTTTTGGTTGTTACAATTCCTTTTTTTTTTTTTTTTTCCCAAAAGGTTTGCCTGCAGGCAGTTGTTCCTACTTGCCACATCAACAATAACTTTTCATGTCTGGGCCATTGTTAAGGAAAAAGTGGCCAAGATTTTTGCTGCCATCTACCCATTATAAGAAAGTTTCAAAATATATAGTGAGATATAACTGTTCTTGTCTCTAGTAGTGATCTTTACACTGCCTGAGGATAGATCTGTTGATTTGTTGGTAGGTTGCTGGACAGATCCATCATGCACTGGAAGAAATGGCTGTTTCTTCTGAGCTGTGCATTCACAACTGAAAAAAAAAAATGAATTTATAAAGTAGAATCTCTGAAAAGAGGCGTCTTAACAAGGTTCTGTCTGCTGTGGTTGCAGGATTGAGCTTTTGGAGCAAAATTTGCATTGCAGAGTTAAACAAAATCTTATTGCAAGGATTAGGAATAAAATAAATGTTATACATCTTTTACTCAACTAGCTGACGGCACTTGGCTGTCAGTACATCCAGGTGTGCTGATGTTCTTTTAACTGAGTAAGCAACAACAAATGATATCATACCCTTCTGCCTGCTGGGTTTAGAGCCATCACACGCTGCAAATGCAAGTGGCTTGAGTTCTCACTTATTAGGGCTAAAGGGTAATATAGTTGGGCTGTCTGCTGTGAGTTAATAGTATGTTATATTCATGTCTGGACCTTTCCATTATAGTTGTGCCAGGATCTGCCTTCAGACTTCGTGTATACTCTAGTTGTTCTGAACAGTATAACTTGGTGCATTTAGTTGTATCATTTTGCAGCTAGCTCTCCCCATTTCTTTCTCAGATTGAAACTTCCATGAGTTTTCTTTCTCATTCCCTCTGGGCTCTATACAACTGTGCCCTTGCTTGYTCCTCTTCCTAAACATCTCCCTTGATATGTGACATTTTCCTAAAAGCCGCCGCCTTCTTCTTCTGTACTGTTTTTCTTCATTCATATCTCTCTTTCTTCCATCAGTTTCCATCAGCAAAACAATGAGAACAGGAAAAGAAGAACGTGTTGCAGGCTATGGTTTGGGATGAGAAGATCTGAAATGCCATTTCCAGCTTTGTCATAGCTGTCTAGTGAGTGCTTATGCAAGCCACTGTCTCTCACCTTGTAATACAGTTCCCTCTAAGCAGTGAGCTGCAGCACTTTGTGATGAATACTCTTCATTTACAACCATAATCATGGAAGCCCTTTCCTCTAATTTTGGCACATTTTGGTCAGGCACATGATTTATTTTTTWAAAAAAAATATCTTGGGACAATGGCTATGTCTTGCTCTGGTTTGTACCGTACTGATGCATGTATAAGGCTTCAAAAATATGAAATAATATATTCATCCATAATGTTCACAGAAAGAGTATTCCTAATTCCAAGACTCAAAAATCACAAGTATGACTCAATGGGACCATATGTAATTCTGYTACTTGAGTTGCATTTTCTTCTGATTGGGAGGGCTAGAAATGGTGTTCTGCATTTTAACTCTCAGCACATGAAAAAAAAATCCATCTATTTTCAAGTCTCACAGCCAAGGCATTAAGAAAAAGAAGCAAATATTGAGACTTATCTGAAAAATTTAACTTTCTTTTTATTTTCATTTATTTATATTTGCAAGTGTTGCATGGCTTAATCTTGTTTAACTCTGGTGTGATCCTCTCAAATGATACCCTTTTCTATCATGTGAAGGATAAAAAAGTGATTTAAACTAGTTATAAATCAGGAGATGATTTTAAAATTGCATACCGAGAAGGATCCCAATTGCAACTGGATTTTGTCTGCTGTGGTGGTGCTACCTATGGAGAGGGTCTGCTGTGATAAAAGATAAACTTGGATCTTTTCATTAACTGTCTGCTATGGGAGAGAGTTAAGCTGCTGTCCCAAGTGAATCTCTTTAATGATCTCTCTGGAGTGTTTAAAAGCTTTGTCCCACTTGCAAGATGCAGAGTGAAATGCACAAAATCCAGCTTTGAGGCAATCTTGTCATTGTACCTTTGGTATAAAATGTTTGTATTTGCATTTCTATTGTTCTTGCATGTTGAGCTTGTCTGTGCCCAAAGGAAAGCTTCTTACACTTCAGAGACCTTTTTTTTTAAGTGAAAATAAATGTTTACTATAACAATGAGCATTAGCCTAAAGTGCTGAGAATGTGAATATGAGAAAATTGTACTAAAATACAAGAATGGGAAAATTAAATTGGCTACCCATCATAATGGTCAGCTTTTATTGTTAAGGTGGAACACAGAAATATTACCTTTTCAGTGCTAGAGCAAGTGTCATTTAGTGAAGTGTCAATCTGCTTTTCTTGAAAACTAAAATAGATTTTATACATCCAAAACAGTCCATTTTCAATAACCTAGTAATGAAAATCTTGAAACTTCTGTTAAGGAGGACTTTTTGTTGTTGTGGCTTCAGGGAAAACTGTGGTGAGAATAGCAATGAAATCCAAAATGCACTAAAAAAAAGGACATCTTCTGGTCAGATAAACAAGTCAACTCTTGACCAGTCATTTGCCAATGGATTGGTCTCAAAACTTTTAGTGATTCTTGGACACCCCTTGCTGGGATCCTTCAGAATGAATTGGACTTTTACAAACCCCTAATTCCTGTAATTACGTTCCAATGGGTRGTTTTTGCAAATAGGCTTCTCTCTAGAGAACAGATGAATATAAGCTGTAATAAAGTTTAGAGATTTGGTTTCACAAAATGTTACTGCCAGTGGTTTTTCTTGCAACCATTCCAGCTGGCCCTCGAACACTGACATTGGTTCAGCTTTCTAACATTCTTTTCTTTTGACTTTATCTCCACAGTTTTAACAGTGTTCGTCAAGGAACTCACATTTTGTTCCGTGAATTCAGCTTTGTCCAAGCTACCCCTCATAACAGGGCATCTTTTCTTCGTACCTTTTGGAGATGTTTCCGAACAGTGGGGAAAAATGGAGGTGAGTTTTCCAGAATCTGTTGCTGTCATGTTACCTTGGCACCAAAATTGTTAGCTAGCCTATAAATGCAGTACAAACACTGACATTGCACACCGCCTTCTAATGTGCTATTGTTATTAATAGGGAGACACCATCACAGGAGCTTACAGAATATCTGAAAATGCTCACAGCATAAACTGGCATAGGAGCATCTTGTTGTCAATGCTACTTCCAGTACAGAAAGCATGTCAGGAAGCTACAGTTCAAAGAGCATATTTGTGGGCCTGTACATGGGGACGAAAAGGAAAAAAAAAACATGCTGGAAGGTCAGCAGATGAGATTAATCCCCTCTAGGTCTGCTACCCCCAGAATTTGGGACATGAAGTATGATGGGAACAGGTGCTAAGAACATAGGGCAGCTGAGGTACCAAGTGCTTTGGCTGGGAGCTGTGGAGGAGGTAAAGCATGTAGTGGTGTTTGGCTGCAGGGTGATGGATCCTGGCAACCCAGCTGTGCCAGAGCTAGTCCTGGCATATCTCCTAGATGACATTGCAGGATTCTAATGGCCATGGAAGGAAGAACATTTAAAACTGTGTGGCCTCTTCCCCAACCCCACCCACAAGGAAAAGGCTCCTATGTCAAAGAAGAAAAAACTTGTTTAGCGCAGTACCATTCTGTTTAGCTATTCTTATGCTGCAATCTAATACTGCATGCTAGGTATTGGATAACCAGCCAGAACTCAAAATAAACTCATGTAACTAACTACATGAAACAAAAATTATATTTTGTTTTAGTTTTTATTTAGTGTTCATTCTAAGTAAATATATTGGATGTTGCTCTACAAATGTCAGTTTTAAAGTGTTTTTTATTTGACTGTGAGCCTCATTGTTCCAAGCTATTCAGTCTCATGTTTTGTTGCAGGGAAAGTTATAACCTTTCTTTAAATACAGATAAATCCTGGCCTTCTGGCCAAGCTTTGCAGACTTCTGCTCATGACGAACAGAATTTCCAAAACTGTGAATAGGGYGATGACTTTTTTGACGTTTTCTGTGCTTGCATTATTTTAGATTCTTGRAAATTAGAGCATCCTAGTTAAGCATGACAAAATCTATAACTTGCTACTGAAGTGACTGGATATGTTCTCTGCAAAATCTTATTGTCAGTAAGAGGTACATTATGTTGTTATGTTCTAAATCACTTATTGATTCAGGGCTAATATTTTTGAAACCTCAGGTAAACTGTATTGTACTAATCTAACCAGCATGCAGTGAAGACATGATTTGAGGTGAGATCATAGGAAAGATATCATGTGGCTTCCTAGAACATATTTCTTTGTGACAGTTCAGAAACAACACTGTGAAGTTATCCACCAAAACTACAGCTGTCACTGGTGAATTATGTTGACAAAATTGAGAAGAAGCTGATGGAAAGTACTCACTGCTGCACTTTCAATGTAAATTCTCATTGGGCTTTGTCTTCTCCTATCTAGCATCTCACTTCAGACCTGGATTTGTCACAAAGAGCCAAGAAGTTTTGGCTACATAGTATCTTCCTTCTCTTTTGTTTTTAATGGTTTTGTATGCATATGGAAAAGGTCATGGAAGAAAATACCAAGGTATTTTGAAGGACAAAGAGGAGCATAGGAACAAATGCTCATGTGGATGTTGCTATACYCCTGTTGTGTCCTTAAAATAATTCAGGACACATTTTTCTGACGTTAAAGTCCCTGTCTATGCACTTCTTAGTCTGAGCAAATATAACTATTTACCTGTGTRTTTATAAATTATTTTAAWATAATTTCTTTTTACATTAARTAGAAATGGAAACCCATCACTTTAGAGAACTTGCTGTCAACATTTTCAGCCACTTCGTCCTATTTCTCTTGTTCTCTGGCAGAATCAAAGAATGATTGGGGTTGGAAGGAACCCCTGGAGATCATCCAATGCTTCTGGTCAAGCAGGGTTAGCTAGAGCAGGTAGCCCAGGACTGTGTCCAGTTGGATTTTGGATATCTCCAAGGATGGAGTCTTTACAACCTCTCTGGGTAACCTGTTTCAGTGTTCAGCCACCCTCACAGTAAAGTGTTTTCTTGTTTCAAAGTGGAAAGTTCGAGTGGAAAATGACATGCTAGAACCTTAGTTTATACATTTCAATTTTATTTGCTATGGAATTCTTGTCCCTGGTATCATAYGATGAGCAATAAGTTCCTGCTGGAACTTTTCCTCTACGTTTGGAACTCAGAACATTCAGCGATCTTTCAAGCACTAAACTCAATATAGCAAGAAGAAACTGCTACCAAACCTGTRCAACACAGTGGGTGAAAGATGATCGTTTACAACTCTTGGAAACAGGCTAGACCTATGTTACTTGTCTTGAAACACATTGCTTTTGGATGAACATGGAAAGGACTCAAGCATTACAACAAATGGCAGCAACCAGAAGCAAGATTATTGGTGATCTGAATTACAGAATGAGTGTTCTGATGATAGGAAAACTTAAACAATGTATGAAAACAAAACAAAACAAACAAACAAAYAAAMAAACAGTTGTACAGGCATGCATAGAATCCTAACTACTTAGAGTCAGTTGCTATGGCATTTCATTTTATGACAATACAATTTTGGTAATTTAAACATTGCACGCAAGAGATGCGTTAGAGTCCTGTAGGAAATTCTATTTATGGTTATCCTATACCTTACAGTGGATTGTATGACAAAGAACCTGCTGGTTCTGGAATTAGAAGCAGTATGGCTCCAGTTAACATTGATACATTGGTTTTGAGACCTTAGGTCTCTGCATTTGGTGCATTATGTCATGTAAATGGAGAATTGTTCATGAAACTCACATTTTATTTCAACAGAATTTCTATGCAGAAAAGGAGGAAAATATACCTAGTTTATACCAAGATTCTGCTCTTCTGGTGCAGTTTTCTCTCCAGGTTTTTCTCTGGGCAGGGATTACTCTGTGCTCAAGCCATTTTTCACCTTCCTTCATCAAAAGTATTATGTTCACTGACTTATTCTATGTCCCCCATGCTGTTATCTGTGTTTCTGTGCTTTTTTTTTTTAATTGCTTTGCAAGAAAAGTGTTTGTTACCCTCTCATTTCCTCTGTTTCATTCCAGATTTGAATTTTTGTCTTAAAAATGAGTGCTGACTGTTTCTGAGCTTTCTTAGCTCCCTCCATATGTGGAGAGTATCCCTGACAAATTGTATACATGCCAGCTCTGTGAAGATATAGATCACATAATAAATGAGTACTTACATCAAAACTTGCACCTTGGATGGGCAACGCAAGGGAGAATAAGATTAAATATGTAAGACAATGCAGTTCTTAAGCTTACGCAACTCAAAAATAACCCTTTCCACTTTTGAGTATTTATTTAGGGGTTTAGAAAAGTAGCCTGTATCTCTACTAACTCACAAGTGATTGAATGGATTGCTTAATCTGGTGGCTAGTTGTTCCTGCTCATTAGAGAGAAATTCTCCTTATGGTATTTAYTCTGTTTGTCGTAAGATAAACATGCCTTTACTTGGAAGATGCACCTTATTCAACCAAATGCATCTAACCATGAATTCTTAATGCTCCAGTAAGACAGAAGTCTCTGTCTAAATAGAAATAATGATCATATGTAATGATTGGTGTCTATGCAGACTTGTATATACACTAATCTAAATGCACTAAAATTACTGTTTCTCTTGGAAGATTGCTGTAAATATCACTTTCCTACTAAATTCCTTACCCTCTTGAATTATTGGAATGTAATTTTTTCCATGGGGAAGTGCAGCAGCTTTTATATTACATTTTTCTGTGTTAGCCCTGCTGTAGCAGATGGTTTCTGGTTACATTGCCCTTCATATCTCCTTTTGTTTGGAAACTAGACTTTTTTCTCCTTTTCTCTCCAAGTAGCAAGTAGAAATGGGTAGCAGCAATGATGTGATAGTAACATAAACACAATTCCCCAAAAAGGAAAGTAAACTGAAAAAATCAAAAAGAATTTCTGTTTGGTGATATACTGTGTTACATAATGTGTTTTTTGTACAGGATTTCCGACTGTTTTTAAAACTTAGCAAGGTGCAGAGTTTTATGTTTCAGTATGTGTAAGCATGTCAGGGATTCCACACATTTGAAAAAAAGTACAATCGGGTTTATTTTAGAATGTGATCCAATGTCAAGAAAACGGGGGGAGACTTTACAAGATTTATTCTCTCCTTTAAACACTTCTCAGTGACAKGCAGCATCCATAGGGGACAGCTAGCTTGTATGCTAAGAAACACAGAACATGAGAGTGCTCTGCTGTCAACGGATTTCTCCCAGAGGAAGGCAAAATGACCATAAGTTTTRTCTTCCTCTGCTTATGCTTAAATTGACCTCTCGGAATCTGGCTGACCTGCTCCTTTGAGTTGTCTGTTCCTCAGGACTCTTTAATTAAAATTGTGCTCTCTCCGTTTAAACAGCCCCTGCAGAGTTCTGCTGTGAAGCTTCATAAGGTCAACACATGCCGCTCTCAACCCCCATGGCTTTCATGTCTTGCTGGTTCTCTGTTTTTAATTAAAAAGATTTTTCCTTAAATGCTTTCCAGGCAATTAGAGAAATTTTACACTGAGAAATTTGTTCCAGGCCTAATGTATTGAGAAGTGAACAGAAAGCTCAATCAAGAGCATTGATGCTTTTTTCCTAGAGTCTCAGCTTGCTTTGGTGTTTCGGCAGGGTTTTTTGTTTTTGTTTTTGTTTTTTTTTCTTTGCCTCAATTTACAATTGCCTCTGGCAAAAATAGTTACTGTCTGAATTCCTTGTATGTAGTCCTGGAAAGGTTCAACACCAGGTACAGAGTCATATCCTTCCAGTCAAGGGTGGCTGTTTAGTTCAGATGCACACAGCACTGAAGCACAAAACTACTGCAGGAAGTTTGTGGGAATGTATTGATTGGAGATCCTTTTTGCAGACTTTCTTATGGCCCCTTCAGGCAAAAAGTACTGTTACTTCTCATATTAAAATAAAATCTTCTCATAAACTTACGTTATTCCTTTCAAATTTRTCACTTTGTATAACTGTTGCCTCTTGGAAGTCTGGCTGCTTCCTGAGCTTCTGGAAGGAAGACATACCATAACCAAATACATCGTGTCTGTCAGTGACTGAGAGGAGTGGTGTATGGTCTTCTTGGTTAGCCAGGAAGGTTAGAGTGTGTTCAAAAATGAAGGAAATGTCCTGTCTGTATCGCTTGTGTAATCTGGAGATTCAGAAGAGCTAGAAGGACCGTTGTTCTCCCGGCTTGTCTTCCCCAATGTTATTTTAATGCATTTCACTGACAATATTACTTTCTTAAGATCTCAAAAGCCCTTTCGTCGCTTTTGTAATCTTAGCACTTCCGTATATAATTCCTTATGTTAAATTTCTTCCTGTCTTTTCATTTTCTTTTTTTATTTTTTCTTGTCCTTTTTTCCATCTATTTTCCCCTGTCTTTTTCTTTTTTCTATCTCCTTTTCTCTCACTCGTAATGAAGTCATTAACGCTATCTGTAGTTTAGCCAATCTCTGTTAGTGAGATACATGTAGCAACATAGTGAAGATTACAGCAAATGTCAGAACCTTATGCCCTCTCCTTTTTCTTGTCAAAAGCAAATCAGATCTTATTATAATGTTATAGTAAGAGARTTTTTATTACTCAGTAAGATCTCATAGTATGTGCTAAAGATTATTAAGCTGTGATTTTAATACAGCATTCTCTGGAAACTCATTTAAAGGCTTGATCTCCAGACTTTTTGCACTTCATAGTTGCATTGCCAACAATTATAGCTGTTGCTATTTATGATTCATTGATGTATCTGCATCTGGAACCACTGATGACTAGATAATCAGGACAAAGAGTTTCTAAAGTTGAGGAGAAATAGGCAGGGGATTACGCTACAGGAACGGGAAGGTATATCTGCAAACATTGTGAGTAAGCTAAAACATCTTCATGACATAGGTGTAGAATGTGTTGCAGTAATTATGTGTAGAAATAATATGTGCATAGATCACTGACCAGGTCTTTACCCAGCCTTTCTCTGAATTTAGTTTATTCCTTTCTATCTATGCAGCTTATGAAATTAAGTGTAGTATATTAGAAGTCATCCCTATCTAATCCATTTTTGTTTGCTCCCAGTATTGCCTTTTTTTAACTATATCTCTGAAAATACAGTAGCTCATCTTGATTTCCAAGCATTTTTCAACTTCCTAAATTTATATTCTGGATGTGTATCTTCCTAAGTACACTATTTTGGAAGAAAGAGTAAACTTTTTTGTTTGTTTTCTAGTGTTTTCTGGCTATTTTGTCTCTCTTTCTGACAGTTCTTCACTGCTTGTGTCATTGGCAAATTTAATCGATGTGCTCTTTACGTTTTGTCCCAGTTAGAGTGAAACATTTAAATGAGCTTATACAAACAGTGATCATTGGTTGCACTCTACTAAGTAATTATCCAAAATTCAACTGGTAATTATTATCACCATTTGTTTTGCAGTCTTTTGGCAAGTTACCCATCCATATGACAGCATTCTTATTCAAACCAACTGAAATAGATTATTTTTTCAATTAAGTTCCTTAAGACTCCTTTTTAGATTCCAAGATGGGCCTGGAGAATTAGTAAGCCAAAATGCAGGGAAGTTCCTTGGAATAAAATTAGTTCCAAGTTGTGTAATCAAGCCTAGAATTCTGAGATCTCCATGTTTCTTACATTAAATGGACTTGTCCTAACTATTCGCTTACTTGCACAGAGACTTGTGAGATGATCTGCACACTGCATATGCATAGGCAATCATCCAGYAGAAGGTCTTTGAAGCATTAGTTTCATTAACTAGTATGTTTTAAAATGTTTCTGATCCACTCTTCAGCAGCCGAGATTCTATGGCAGATTAAAATTTTGTTTTCTCTTGATTCCTTATACTGTGATTTTCTGCAAAGAATTTATAAGAGAATCCATGTCTGAGAATAAGAGCCTTTGTGAAGCCCCAATCTGCTTTCAACTCACCTTTCGGCGCTTAATCTATCCTGAGGTTTGAAAGTGTGTTAATTGAAGAAATCCCTTCTCATTGAACCTTAAAACATTTCTCCCCATGCTGTTGGTTTATAGTGTATGTGTACACTGTGTAATCCAATGTTTATATAGCTCTCCCAAGCAAGACTCTGAGTTGATGTTTCCATACAGCACAATTCAGCACTGTCTCAAGATAGTAACTTGGGACCTGGAAGTTGCACAGCTATATTTTTGTGGTAGCTGTCTGAGACTAGTTATCTGTCTCAGAAGGTCAGTTGACATAGGAAGAGTGTTGTCACCGCAAGTSTGTGTAGCTCTTTGCTCTAGAATAAACTTTGGCATCTCTGTGTTGTACTGTGGTGAGCAATGTAGCTACAGTCTGTAAAAGAGCAGAGTGTGAAGGGAGAATGTGTGAGAAGGGAAGAATAAGGACCCTCCTTCAAAGTAGTGTAGGCGCTAGATATCGTAAGTGAAGGGCATATCTACCCTGCCTCTCTGCCTCTCTGTCTTTTATTATTATTATATTTTTTTAAATAGTATCCCTATACACTAAGATTTTTCTCTGCTTCCATGGAAAAATCTCTGAATCAGCCTTCTTTGTGTCTTCATAGTCCCAGCTGCCCAGCTGCCTTTTATAGCTTCTCGCTCTGGTTTTCTTGTTAGCTTAGTTTCTGTTACTATAAATTTACCTCCCAGCTTTCTCAAGTTAACCCCATTGATTTACATGACATGCTGCTGACTGTAGATTCTGCAGCCTCCTACCTCTAGGATCAAGCAGACCTGATCAATATCTAAAAATTTTGCCTATTTGATTATGAATATGGACAACTGCCTCTCTGCACTCCCTCTTCTTTCTCTCCATCAATCAATTATATTCAGTAAAACTTTAAATGTAGTTATTTTGGTAAAATAAATTTAGTAGTGAATTTAGTAAATTTAGTAAATTTATTTTTCTTTGGGGAACTGATTTTTCACCATGGTGCTAGAAGGACTCCTTACTGACATGAGCTGAATCTCTGCCTCTGTAACTATCACCAAACTCTCAGGGCAGCTGATGCTTACAACCTTATAAGCTCTCTGGAAGTTCCTACTCAGCACTTTGTTTTGAGGTCTTTGCCTGCTTGCAGGAAATGTCCCTGTTTGACTAAAGGTGTGATAGTAAATTAGTTTAGCCAACCAATGTAACCGTGCTTAATTGCAGACATTCTTATACACGTTTAAGTTGTCTTACCTCAATAAATTCTTTAAGTCTGGTTTAAATCAATGTTATTATTAATAAAGTTGTGTATGATTTAAAAGATTATTGTATTATGCTCTGTTATGCTTCCTTCAAGAATCCTAGATGAGTATCAGGAGAAATGATCTGCATGATTTGTACTTTGATATGCTACTACACTTTTTATAAAGTGGGGATAAGGTGGTACTGTGGAAATCCTGTAATCAACAAATGAATTATGAAATATCTTTGGTAATATTTATAGACTGTTTATCCATTCTGAATTTCTAGCACAAGGACAAAATTCTCGTAATGTACACTGACTTTATTTCCTTAGTAAGCTGAGCTGAGAGTGCTTTGGCTTCCATGCTCTTACCAGGCAAGATCCTCATCCCCTTTGGTGAGCACAATCATTCCATTTTATGGATTGCAAAATAAATGTGGAAAAGTTAAATGTCTTGTTCTATGTTTACATTTTTACCTAACTAAAATTCCCCTTTAATGTCTTTCTTTCTTGGGGAAATGGAATTATATTAAATATTATTTAGTTCAATGAAGTAGGTTTTCTTCCTATAGATAGCTGAAAAATATTAGAGCTACCAGATTTTTGCTGGCAATGGGAAAGAAACATTTTAGGTTTTGCCTAGTGCTGTTGATCATTATAAAATAACTGGCCTGGCTAATTAAAGAGGTAGGGGAAAATTGCTGTCAGTTTCTTGTGTAATCTTCATTAGACTAATAGTAATTTTTAACCTAAAGAACTTTATTTTCAGCAGTAATATATTATTTAAGATTAGCTAATTCAGTGACAGTTTTACAAGGTGAAGTAGTCCCCACTTTAATAAAAGGCCAGGGTACTAGCTCAGCCTATAAATAAATCGGTACTTCTTTGGTTTTCCCTTAAGTGATCACTTTTAATTTGTAATTAAAGAAAAGAGAAACTGATTTTTTTTTGTAAATTCCAAAAACAGAGCCCTAAAAATAAATAATGGCTCTGCTTTTTGTCTTTCTCGCGTGCAGTCTAACAACAGAGTCTAAGTACACCCTAAGGATAGCAGACTGTAACTGACATTTGCAGAATAGTTTTTTGCTAACCAAGAAGCAGTCTTCTGCTTCATTTCTCACTGCTGCTAAGGATACTCAACAGCGTATTTGTGCTGTTAGAAACCCTTTTCCTGATTTTTTTTTTTTAAGGATATGTTTTGAGTACCATCTAGAGAAGGATGTTCTATGTTAGTTCTAGTGCTTACACAATGACTTGTTAAATCTTGTCTTCTCTGAGGTTTCCCTGGATTCAAGTCTAGCCCCAGATACAGTCAAAATATAGATCAGCTAGTTTAATAAACTACTACAGATTCCTCAGTAAAGCTTATGTGACATTTATTATGGAGAAAATAGCCTGGTATTTGTTAAGAAGCAAAAGCATCAAGGGGGGCTGGAGCTAGAGCATAAGAAGCTGAATACATAGTAAACCTAAAGGAAACCAAACAGCTGAAAAGAAATGGCTTTTTTTTTCTCTCTCTCTCTTTCTCTATTGGAAAGCATAGGTATGTGGTGTTCCAAAGTTTTAAGTGTTCATTTTCAGAGGGAGGAGAGAAGTCAAGAAAGGTGATATTTTTCTAAGTGGAATTTCAATTCCTCCCCTTTTGTTCCAGTCCCCCATGGGATAAGCTTTCATTCTGAACTATGTTCACCACCTCTTTACCTACTCAGTCTTTCATTATTTAGGATAATCTTACCACCTTTTTTCTGAGTTTATCTCTGTTTATTCTGATCACATGTTTCTCAAATATTTGTTTCCTGCTAGCTTGGTATCAGCTTGTCCTTTACTACTTTTATTTTCACCCTACCTTTCCAGCCACAATTAACCTATCGCCCATTCCAATTTCTGATTTTTCTCCAGCCAAATTTCCCTTGTGTTATTCCCCGAATAATTCCTATATTATTTGAAAGGAAGTCAAACACACAGAGCTTTTGGTGTGATGCTGTCTGTGCACTACTAACTTATACCAGACTCAAAGCTTTTCTTCTTTCTCATTTCCACTCTCCATGCTGTCAATAGGTATTTCCTCATATTTCGTGGGAGTAGCAGTGGGATTGCTATCCTGTGCAAAATTGCAATGCAAAACGCATACTAGCCAATATGATTAGGATAATGAACAGTTAATACTGCAACTTTTTCTAGAAATAATTTTAATTTTTCTGTCTATTCTGATTGGAAGTTTCTTTTTTTCAATCACATAAAACGATTGAGCCAGYGTAATTGTCCTTAAGGCAGTGAGAAGTGTTCCATGGCTTTCTTTTGTGTCAGACAGAATCTCAAATGTGATGTGTTAATTTCAAAATGATGATTAATGATGCATTTTTCTATACCTGCTGTCTGAGGCTCTCTAAGTATTTTACAGATGTTAAGGAATGAAGCCTCCTAAAACTCTGGTCGATACAATTTTCACTTTACATCTACATGAAGTGAAACTGGGAAATGGAGTGACAAGCTGAAGTTCACATAGTCAGAAGTAAAACTAAGATCTCTGGCATCCTGATGTTACTAATTGTATTTTGTATACTAAAATTATATTTGTTTTATAGATATAGACAAGGACGATAAAAACTATATGTTACTGTAATATTGTTTAGATAACTTGCGCTTAAGAATCTACCTTCTATTTTTTTTCCTTTCTAAAATGTGAGTGATTGTGGCCTCATTCAAAAGAGTAGATTGTTGTGCATGACCTATATAGGATGAAGTGATGTATTTTTAGCACTTTAAGTTTGACATTATAACCCCTTGACTATTTGTTTTTCTAGACAAAGTCTTTAGAACAAGATAAAACTCAGATTAGCTAATGTATGTCAGCAAGTTCATCATCTCTATTGTAGAACCACGTTATTAGTACCACTCTTGTAATAATCCTTCTTTCTTTGGGGTGGGCAGAAGCAATTACGTGTGTGTATTAGTAATATATACCCTCTCTAAAAGTACCTTGGCTCACATGCGTTCTGGTGATTAGCTTTAGCACTTTAAAAAGCGAATTCCCCTGTTATAATAGTTGCTAGCTTCTAACACAAAATTGGCAAGAGATTTTCCCTTTTGAAGGAGCTCAGAATAGAAACTACTTTATATGCTTGAATATCTTCTTTATTCATCTTCCCTCATTGTAAATTCAGAGTATTTTCCTTTTATACAAAGGTTGCTATCTTCTGTTGTTTCTCCCTAGCTTCAAAGCATTAACAAGTACAGTCCTGTTCAAGCAYGTTGTTCTTCAAGGGACCACCTTATAAAATATTGTACTGTTCTTCCCCCTTAGGTCCAGTTTGCTAAGTGTGTTGCACATAATGTCTAGTGAAAGTTTTCCACATCAGTTCTGTGGAGGGTCATCTTCTGAGTTCTTCTGTTTAAATCATAATTCGAAAGCCTAGGATCTGATTAGGCCATGTGATGCCTCACTTCTTATCTGGAAATACAAGTTTAAAGCTGGGCTTTGGATCTCAGACCCGGTGAAATGGGATTTTTGACATAAGCTCTAAAAAGGCTTCTGTACTGGGAACTGGAGTATATGCATTAATGCAGCTAGACTCAAAGCTAAGGAATAGCTGCTGGAGCTGCCTTCTTGAACTAAAGCAAGAGTACGTATAATAAAAACGGACATAGCTTGGTGAGCAGGGCACACAGTGTAACAACCGTGGCATAAACTGTATGAGGAAGATTTGCATGAAGGTCAGCTGGAAGAAAGAGAACACCTTTGAAAAGTTGGACTTCATGCACAGGATGTATAGAGGAATTTAGGTTGGAAGGGACCTTGGAGGTCACCTGTTYGGCCCCCTCCTCTGCTTAGGCCCAGGTTACCCAGGGCCATCCCCAGTCCAGTCCTGCCCATTTCCAAGGCTGGGGATTCCTCAGCCTCTTGGAGCCTCTTGGAGCAACCTGTCCCACTGGCTGACTACTCTGGCTGTGTAAACCATTTTTTTCCTAATATTTGATCAAACTTTTCCTCCTGCAACTTGAGTCTATTGCCTCTTGTCCTGTCAGAATATAAATTTAATACCCAAACTAAAAACCTAGTTCTTATAGGCTTCTACAGTCAACAGAGAGTGGCTAAGCCATAGGGCAGTTCTGAACAGGTAAGATGGCATCCTGCCATCAGATGAATCACTTTCTGGGAATCTTCTCTCTATCAAAAGTTTAAGTAGAGCAGCCTTTTCACTGAGGACATAAGTTTGGTCCCTGAAGTTAGGCGATATAACATTATCCTTCCACTCTGTGTTTCACTGGGTGCCATTTTCCAGAGAAATGCACTAAGCCTTTAGCCTCACCAAAGAGACACATTCTGCTATGTTATTTTCATACTTCCTAATCTGTAATATTCATGAATAAACCTTTAGGAAAGGGTTTGTTCTCTGTGAATCTTTACTTCCCCTTATAAATTTTCCTCAACTTCTGTATCTAAAATACCTTCTAAGCAAAGGAAAGACAGTGAATATTGTATTAAATTATATTAGACTAGTTAAGAAATAATTTTTAAAGAATAAAGTTTATAATCTCTTGAAGTATTTCCTTTGGAATCCTAGCTAAGAGATCCTGCAAATCTAGCGTTACAGGAAAAAAGTCTACTAAAGTGATATTTATCTGTTTCTCAGACAATGAACACTGCCATCTTTAGCAGATGCAGCAATTAAGCACAGTTACTAGGGAAAGCATTTCTATTTAGGATGGAATTTAGGTACTAAAAAAATTGTTAATTTTTACCCTGGCTTCCCCTGTCAGAAGAATGTATCTTCAACATCCTCCCATGACTACACATGCGTGTGTGCGTGCACGTGCGCGCGCACACACACACTCTCTCTCTCTTTTCTAAGTTCTTGTGTTGTTCTCAAATAAATTAAATTGTTCTTGTGTACTCCCAAGTATTATTTCTGATAACAAGTATGGCTTAGGTGCATATAAAAATGAATCCATAGACAATAGCTGAAACTGAATTGTGTGTCAGGAGTTTTTTGTTGACACGAAGTGGAAGAAGTAAATAATTTCCTCCCTCCCCTCTTTCTTCATTGTGGTTAATCTGGTAGAACAAATGTGTGACAAGCAAAGAAATAGAAACTGGCAACTCATGAATCCTAATCCTGTTAATCTGTATCTTGGGCAAATCATTTAATCACAAGGTACCTTGGTTTTCCTATTTATAACCTGGAGTTCCTCCTGTTGGATTAAATTAGATAGTCTTTGGATATGAAAGTTTTGGCTGGAAGGTAAAATTGAGAATATTTGGATATCTGTATGGTTAACTTCAACAGAATTAAGACCTTAATAAACTCTCACTTTTTTGTTAAACAATTTTAGGGAGAGGCACATGTAAACTTTCATTCAGCTTCCTTCCAGCAGAATAATTAAATTCTTCTATAAATACACAAACAGGAGAACAGTTTAAGCATTTGAAATGTAAAAATTTTAGTATTACCCTTCCTTCACTTCTTTCCCAGCACCCCCAATGCAGACTCAGAAGTTTTTTCCTGTGGGAGTATTTCTACCTTTTAACAGTTCTTTGAGTGATATTAAAAACAGGGCTTGAAGAGGGAAGAAAAGACTTCCCTCTTGAAGAGAGAAGAATTGGATTTCAAGAGCAATGTCTATTCATGTGAAAATTAACCAAACCTGCAGAGAGCAAATATAAAAGTGAAGGCTCTGTTTGTTGTGGTTTGGTTGCTGAAAATGGTCATATATAGCATACACAAACATCTTGAACTTTTTCAGACCTAGCATACTTTCAGCAAACCTGAAGTCGAATGTTGTTTTTAGCCAGATAGTTCAAATTTATTGCCTTGCCTTAACACCTTTCTTACTTTCTTTGTGTTTAAGCYTTTGATAAATATTTATTAAAAAATATTGGTATTAGTCAAATATATCTGATACTTAATTTGTATGTATTTTTATGATTCTGTTTCTGATTGGTACAGGAGGAACATTTAAAATACAAAAAATCAAATTGTGAAAATGAGATTGTAAAAGCAAATCAGTTTGAAATCAGTATAATAGTAATTACCTGTAGAGAAGATTGAATCATCAAGAAGTTCACTGAATCATCTAGCATGCTTCTTGCAACCTACTTAGCATATCGGAGCATCGTCTCTCAAATCATATGCAGAAGTTGTTGTGCAATACTGTTTTCAGACTGTAGCAGCCCTCTGAGACAAGCAAAAAAATAGTAAATCTAAATGAAATGGCTTATATCTTTGCAGAAGAAATGATTTAAAATAATTATCAGGGAAATTGCTTCAAAGCATTGAGTTCTTAAGTTACTGAAGTATCCAGGAGTGACTTTAATTATACTCTGATGAAACCTTGCTCAGATAACTTTGGACTTTAAATGGCTTTAAGGTAAGTTTAGATGTTATTCTTCTTGAGGCCTGAATAAAAATTATTCTTGTAGTTGCCTTCTGTGATAGTTTTGAGGACAAAAAAAAAGAAAAAAGAAAAAAGAAAAGGAAAAAAGAAAAGGAAAAAGAGAAAAAAAAATCAACAAAAAGACCCAACAAATAAGCAAAAGCAACAAAGAAAATTATTGGAGGAATAACTCGTAAGTGAAAACAACAAACAGAAAGTACTTTAGACTTTGATTGGTTCACATCTCTTGTAGTTGGAATTGCAACACTTCGCTTAAATCCTTGGGTCTTTGATGCACTGGGAATGGCATGTAAACTTCTTCATTGTTCTGCCCAAGAGTTTATTTCTCCTTTGTTAACTGAGGAATTAGCCATATACACTCAGTGTGGTGTTCCCCTTCTATCCTTTCACTGCTTCTCTAGTGATTTTTTTAGAAGTTGCTTTTAGCTTGGATCACATTATTTATAATGCAGCACCTCAAAAAACTGAATTGGCAAACTGAAAGAGCAGTGAACTGTGAGAGTGGAGCAGGTGGAGGTGAGAAATTATTGGATTTGCGACCAAAGAAATATATCCTGATAGTCTATTCTCCGTGTATAAATTGAAATCTATCTAATGAAATAGGTACACTTATGTTCAACTATGTGTGTTTGAGCTTATTCTTGTTAGAATTATAAACATGGTTACTCACAATTCTCTGCTAAGCTTTTTGTTGTTCTTGCTTTAAAAAATTATTTATATTAACTTTTTTATCTTCCTATAGTCCTGATACCCATACACCTTAACAAGCAACAAAATGCACATGTCGTTCTAATGGATAACTTTAAAAATACTATCAAATTATTTTAATCAACATATTCCACCTGTCCTTGCCAGGATAGTCGTTAATTAGAACTAATTCTGACTGTAGTTCCCCTCCCTGGCCTAGGATAAATAATTTTTGATGGATATCTGAACGACAGTTCTGAAATTAAAACTAATAAATTGGTGGGAGGGAACCCTTGTTTAGCGTTTTATGGGCTGAGCTTTGGGTGGCCATGCAATATGAACGAGCTGTGATCATTTTAGATTATTTCTACTAAAACCACTAGAAGAGGAACAGTGCATACATGTGCTTCTCTTGAGTCTTGACAGTGGATCAGACTCAACTGGATGTGTTTGATGACTTGGAGACCAACTGGGTGATTTTTCTGCAAAATCTAGTTTGGGCTGAACCACTTCAGAGGCCACCAGTGTTAGTCTCTTTAAAAGCTTAACAACTTTCAGATTCGTTGCCTGGTTTGTTTTCTTGTCTGTGCATGTGTAACTAAGTTACTATTTTCAGGCATGATAGTGAACAGGAGAGGTCCTGCAGGGATAGCATACTCTTCAGTTTTGGCCTGATGTGAAGGTTACTTCTCTAAGAAATCTTTTGATTCTCTTCTTTTTTATTATTTTAGGGTGTGACTTTCGTATGTAAATGCTAAGAAAAGTCTAGGGACAATTAGGACTTACGGACAGTTTAATTGTTTTTAAACTCAATTTTGTATGTGCTTTGTTGCATACAAAGGTTGTCTGTGCACGTGCTGAACAGATACATTCTGATAGAGAAACGGTTTACAATCCCTTGCTTCTAGATAGCGCCAGGTGGTTTGAAAAGGGCCAAAAGCACCATCCAGGATTGACAGGAGCTTGGAAGACAACAAATGGGAGGCACACGCCTTCGTTGCTTTTGAAGAAGTTTTAGAATTCTAAAAGATTTTAAGTTTTTGCTTGTTGAGAAGCAAAGTCCCAGTCTCAGCATGTTTCTACCTGAGTGACAGTCCGTTTGAAGAAGCTGCCCTGTAAGTATATTAACTATGTAGGCTTTGTCTAGCATGCAGATGAAAGTGTTGCAGTGGAGGTATTTTCCTTGTTTTGGGGTGGAGGGTGGGGGTAAACAGGGTATATTGCATTATTTTTTGATGCAGCCACCTTCAATTATAAATACATGAGCAGGCTGGAGCACAGGGGAGTGTCTATTCCCTAGCATTTTCTGGCAGTTGCGTATCAAAGTGTATACCTCTTATTGAAGGAATAACTTAATATCTGTGTGTGAGTTGAAACAACATCTGAATAGCTGGCAGCTGGGTCCTTCTTGTAAAATTGCAGGCATTCTTTTCACATCACACTATCCTCCCTTGCATTCCCTCTCCTTGGCTTCAGTCCCTCCCTGAAATCTTCTGTTTCAAGGGCAGAGTCTGCCAAGGGTATGTTGGCAAGAAAAGCAAATTCTCCCTCTCTCTGAAGAGCTAGTGTCACTCATTAGCATGTGAGGAGAATAGTTGTAAGCAAACATCAAATTATGTGGAGTTATGTGTAGCATTAATTCTAGTAATGCATACAAGGACGTGCAGCTGGCTGGATAAGGTGGAAAAGGTTAGAAAGAACCCTGGGTCCAGTGAAATGCTTGTCACTTTATTCCAGAAGCCTTATGGTGAATGACTGATACTGTTTTTGTCTTAGTGTTTCCTCTACAGTGCTTGGTTTATTGGATTGATTTTAACAGATGAAAGAGAACCAAGAAAGCGTGCATGCGTGTTCTTTAGAGTTGTCCGGATTAATCTAGATTATGTGCTCTCATTTCTGATGTATTTATGATATCTCATTTTATCATTAATATAAATAAATGAAGTATACAAGACTGATGTTACACTATGCAGTGGGAATGGGTTACCCAAACAAGATGGAGCACTGCAAATTGAAACCTGTTCTTTTAGAGCTTGTACCTCTGTTACCTTAAAAACAACATAATTCCACTTTTTTTCCCCACATGAAAATGTTTTTAAAATGGTTTTGGAGGGAAAACCAGACTACAGTTCTATGCAGCATTCACAGTTTATTCCAATTTACAAAGAAAAAACTTCAGCTCAATACCAAGGGGAAAGGTAGAGTAGTGATACAGCTTCTGTGGTAAAGGATAAAAACAGGGAGTAGAAACCTATTCTGTGCAGATACCTAGGGTAAATCATAAACTGAAGCTGTTGTCTAATTTGAGTGTATCTGAGAGTTTACTAATGCCTTAATTAAAGCTGTAGTTCYGTGTCAGCATAACCTGATCTAATTGCTGGCTAGTGAGATACCGCCTTCTCACGTCCTTCTTATGCCAGCTCCAATACTTGTCTGATCTCGTGGTGATCTGTTTCAGCAGGTTAAACTGGCAGAAAACTGTTCAGCACTTGCTTTCTGCCAGCATAGCGCACTGAAATGCCCCAGCACAAGGTCAGACCAGAGGTGGGATGCGGTATGCGGTACTGTGGCAGCCAGCCGTATTGTGGAGCCATGGCCAAGCTCAAACTGGCTAGCAGTTTCTAAACGCAAAAATTCCAGGGTTGACAAATCTGGCCTTAAAGTGCAGGTCATATTGGTGTGTACTGATACTTGACCTAGTGTGATTAGATAATATCATTCAATGTATTAATATTTTGGTTTAAAACTTCCTTTAGAGAGTAATACACTTGTAGAGTTTATAGCCAGAAAGTATCATTAGGCCACGTAGTCTGACCTGTATAGCACATCATTAAACTTCACTTAGTAACACCAGTATTGAGCCAAAACACTTGTCTGACTGAAAAATAATTTGCATATCTTCCAGAAGGGTATTCAGTTTTGATTAAGTCATGTGATGCTGAAGGGGCCGAAGGGCCCCTGGGAAAAATAGCAGCAGGAAGCRGCCGGGCGCTGGTGCTGCCAGAGCAATTAGGCTGGCTGGCAGCCCAGTCCCCATGGAGTACCAAGTTGTCATGGGAGGGCGGCCTGCTGGAAGTGGCCTGTTCCCGGACACCTTCTTCCTGCTGTGCTTGTACATGCTTTAACACACGGGCAGGAAGCCCAACCAGTGTGTAGTGGTCTGTACACATGCAGCAGGCACAGAGGCTGCACGTGTTCCCTAGAGCTGCTGCCCAGAAAGACTGACTGTGGTAGGAGAAGGTCCAGATAAGAAAAAAGATGTGTCCTAACAGAGGTGCGAGGTTGCCCGTGATTTAACTGATAACTTTTGTTTTGTAAGAAGTCATAAATTCCTAATATTTACTTGACTTTGATCATTAAGGACTAGTAAAATCAGAATTCTGAACACTCTACTACAATCTCAGCGCGTGTCAGTCTTTAACAGTGACTGATTATCTTCACCTTAAAAATACATATTTTTAAAAAGCTTGCAAAAATTAAGTGCATTTAAATATTTGCATAATATGTCAAAGTCATTTTGTTACCATTCTTTTCCATAAGCCAAGTAAAATATCACCTTGAGTCTCTCTCTGTAATGCATATTTTGCAAGCATGTGATCATTTCTGCAGGCTCTTCTGACTGCTTTCCAATTCTGATTTCTGGGTTGTGGGCATTTCAAACCAGTCAACCACTGGTACTACAGCCTTTTTACTTGACATTGCTGTGTTTACTCATCTGAGGACCATGTTATCCTCTTGATCACATTATTCTGAGCATTTGTGTTTAGCTTACTTGCCAGTTGTTGTCCGAGAAACTGTTTACCCAGTGGAGCCCCTGCATTCTTTGTTTCTAGATGTATTGCTTCATGTATGATGATAGTATAAGCTGGATGTAAGCAAACTTAGTGAACAGCATTTTCCTATATTGCTAATCTTCTAATCCTTTTAATGTTTCCTCAGTTCCTATGTGGTTCACAAATGATAACATTAATTTTTGTTCTATTCCAGGCCATTAATTAAAAAAGAAAAAGTTTCAGAAACCCAGAAATAACACATCTTGTAATTGGTGATTGTCCATGCTCATTCTGAGACGTAGCAGTTATTCTGTTGATGTGTTTGGCTGTTTTGTATCTTTCTAATTTTATAATCAAAATACTGCTGAGTATAAAGTGCAGTATCTTTCAAAGCCTARTTGTTGGCCCCTTTTAATATATAGACCTTTGTTCCTATTTGAAAAGGCAGCTTAATTCATCAAGAATTTTTTTTGCATGGTTATTGATAATTAACTGATGAAGTCCAGTATTGTCTGTTTGAATATTTTGCCAGGGACTACTGTCAAGCTGTCCATGGTACAAATATCTAGGTCACCTCAATTGGTGATGGGGGGATGGTAGCTCCTATTCCTATGCCATGCTAGTACTAGTTGGTATAACTGCATGCTCCTGTTGGGTAGCCAATGCAGTCAGAGTAAGCCCCTGTTCTTACTTATTTTTCTTTCTTTCTTTCTTTCTTTTTTATTTTTTGTTAACACAACTTTAGCTTTCCTGTAGTGCTACAAAATTTCCCAGATGTTTCAGACTTTGAAAATCAATTCTTAGTAGTGCTGAGAACTTCTCAGCCAACTCTCTTCAAAATTCTGACAGAAATTATGAAGACCTATTTTTGATTTTTTTATTATTTTAAATACCACTACTGATATTTTCCCCTAAATTATCACTGAAATGAAAAATATTTTCCATCATGTGGAAGAGCAAGGATGATATGTATTGTATTATATACAGTACATCCTTTCTTCAAAAATTGCTTTTGTTTTTGCTCCCTGGAGCAAAACCTCAGAAGACTATTTCTAGGATTTTCTCTTGATGTACATGTTGTTATTGTTGACTATTTTTGTCTCCTAATTTTTGCATGTTTCTTTTTTTTCTTTCTTTCCAATTTTCTACAAAATCTTGGCTTCCAGCTTACATTAATTGCAGTCAGCAGACCCTTTTTTCCATTGTATTATTTATTTTTATACCACTTGAGAGTCCATGAAGGACATCTATGTCATCTAGGTAGTACATCAGTTTTACGTGATATCTTCCAATTGAAGTGTATCAGAGATGTAGTTAAAATACTGTCAGTGTTTTGATGGAGAACTTAGATGTTTTGTACTTTTCTCTCCTATTCCCTGAATTTCATCTTGGGTAGTCTGTGCACCTTCTGGAAAGGAAAATATGTAAGGCATTCCATCCAAGTGTTGTTAAAAAAAAAAAAAAAAAAAAAACTATCAATCAAGATGTTTGGGACTGCTTTGACAATGAAATTTGTATGAATTATGCAAGAAGGATAAAAAATTATCAAGAAACTGCAGGAAAGGTGTGATTTTTATAATGCTTAAGAATACTATTTGCATAATGATGTGGTGATATAACTTTTACAGACTTGATTAGACAAGGTTGACTGCACATCCTAATTTCAGCATTTTTTGACATTTATAGTGCTTAGCCATACAAATATAACGCTGCATTATTGTCATGCTTTTAAATTACCTTTTCTTGTTTTTTGAGATAAACAATATCTCACACAACTGAATTAATTATTTAATACCAACTGCCATCCTATCCCATGAGCTAAGCTAATTCCAAAACAAGGAATTCTTCTTTGTGCATCTTACAAACTGTGCACAGAATTAGGTAGCAGTTTGGACAAAAAACTGTGTTATATTCTTTGCATGATTTCCAAAACATATGAAGATATAAACAAGGAAAAATTTTCAGTTTGAAATGTGAAACTGGAACACAAGAGTAGAATTACAGTGTTTAGGCAATGCTGTATATCACTGTACTCAAAGAAACATTTTTAAAAGGTTATTACCTACGAACGAATTAATCCCTGCTCACCTTTATTCTACTTTGTTGGGTGGAAAAGTAAATGTGGTTACAATGTGGAGCTCCAAAAGTAGGCCTTTCAGTTTACTCAAGTTAGAGCAGTTTGTTGTAACACTGTTTGCTACTCATAAAGTTGAATAATAAATCTTCTAAATAGCAATAGAAACTGACAGTAAGGGCAAAATGTGCCTTATGTTGGCATGTCAATCAAAGTGTGGGTGGATTTTCAGAATTTTATAACTCTTCAGCTATTAATAATCTGTTCTATACAGAGAAGTCTAATCTGGTAATTTTAAAATTAATTATCACACTTTCAACCACCTGATAATCATGAGTAACTCTTTAAAAAAAGGGAAAAAAAAAAACGAACAAAACTTCAAAAGGATAAGCAGTGCCATTACCAGGAAAGAAAATTGACTCACCTGGAAAACCTCAAGGCAGTCATGGCACTTTTAGAGACGCACCTTTCCAAGTTGAACACAAACGCGCAGGAGAGGCAGGGTGGGACTAGCTGCATATAATGACTTTTTAGCCCAGAGCAAGGGATGTTCCTATCTTTAATAAAACTCTAAAATTCAACCTCTGAATGCTACAAAACAGAGGCTGAGACCATTGCTGAGTTCTGAAGTGACTGGTTAAGGTTTCGTTTGTGCTTAATTAAGATGACCCTAAATTCCTTCAAATGGCAGCTACTAAAGGATATAGTGGAGCATATAATTGGAAGCATCTGGCACTTGTTCACTAACTGTAGTACGAGATTTTACTTTTGTAAGAGATTCTTTAGTAGATAAATTCAGAATGATTTATCCCTGTGATTCTCTAGCTATAATAACCATAAGCTATTTCCATAATGATTTAGAATTGCGTGATGCAGGAGATAGTTAAATGTACTCTCTTAAGAGATTAATTTCCTGCTTTTTCACTAGTGATTACTTTGTTTTACTTGGAATATTTTGGATTTCAATTGCTTTTTCTAATGACAGTTACTATCATCTGGGGCCTTGAAATATTGTCTGCCGCTCTGACCTGTTTGCTATGGAGCTGAGGATGTTGTGTGGATTCTGTTCTGAGGAGGATGATGCATTGCTTTCAGATGTTTTGAGAAACAGGAGGAGACTTTTACTGGGAATCCTGGGCTCGGTTTTTCTACAGTGTAGCTTGCAGGGAAATGGCCTCTTTCCAAGGAAGACAACTGAGTATGTGGTTAGATAAGCACCTTTAGGTTGGCACAGCTGAGGGAAGGAGTAGTCCTGGCCTCTTCTCTGCTAGTAATTTCTTTCCTTTTCTTGTTGCTGGCACAGCTGGCTGAGTGGTGAAGAGAGCACAGAGTTGATCCAGATGAAAAATAATCTGAAAAAAAAAGAGGTTATTTTTCAGTTTAATCAGCTTCCTGTCCCATTCACAATGGGGCTGTATAAACAGCTGTGCTGGCATAATGGAGAGGATAGGAATGAAAGGCAGGGAGGAGAGCAAGACTATGGCCTTCTGTAGATGACCCAGTCTGAAATATATATTTGTACTGCAGCTTTTCTTGGTCATGATAAAATGAGCCTAGCAGGCCAAACTTCCTCTTACCACCTTAAAACCTCTSTTCCTTGGAGAATAATATGTAACCTCAGATCTCTTGTTTACAACTGTAGCGTGAGCTGTCAACACCTTGCTAAATTTGTCTTGTCTGGTTTTTACTGCATGCTGAAGAGTGGGAGCCAAAGCAGAAAGATAACCAGTATACTGGCTCAAACAACATTTTATCAAAAACACCCTGGTTGAAGATATTCAGAGACTTTAATTGGATTTTCAATAAAGTATAACTTACTATAGATGTTTAAGCCACAGATACTTGTGAAATCCTCTGTGCTATCAGTCCTGCCCTCTTTGTTTGTTTATCTGCTCATCCCCAAACAGTCAGAACATTTTTCTTGTTTTTCCCAAAGCCCACTTATATTACAGCCAGTGAAGTAAGCTCATTTATCTGCTGGAGTACTTTCCGGCCCTGCACCCAGCTTTCCTACATATATTAGAATTTGCTGTAGACACAGAGTAGTGTTTGATTGAAACTATGCATGTTTTACACAGGTTCTAAAGGATAAGTGTAATGAAGTTTCTTTGACAAGTAACTTTAATATCTCTTTGCCTTCCCAGCCTGTGAAAAAGGCTGTAGGGGGAACCAAGAATGTTTGCCAAAACCGGTTACCAAAATGCTTAAACATATCCTCCAACCAAACTCTTGGTGCTCGGGCACAGCAGCCTCGATCTGAGCCAGGCTTCGAGAACGACGCAGTTTCAGATGTTAAAATTAGTAGATGGATATGAAAGCACCTCTGCTGACTGCAGGTACATTAGAATAACAGAGCAAAGCACACCACTGCAGACAATCAGGAGACTTAACATTAATCTAGATGTTCACCTGTATTTCGCATTGAAGCTTCCCAAAACAAACAAAACCACTGAAAGCATTAATCAAACTTCTGCCACTGGTTCCTTCAGTCTTGACAGTACCAGCCCACTTGAGAGCTGATTAGCCTGAGGATTCTTACTCTTTACTAACTAATGCTATCTCTTACACTCATCTTCTGAGCATATCCACTTATATTAAAGTGCCTTCGTGTGGCAATACTTGAAAGCCTTGTTCAGAATTCTTTGTACCCTCTGTTTTGACTGAGCAATTTATATTAAAATCTTTTCTGCCTCCCTTGCCTGTTCTCTCCCTTCCCTCTTCTCCTCTCTCCTTTTTCCTGAGTAACTGTAGGGTGAGAAAAGAAGCAGTTTTGCATTTCAGTACCCTTAATGTAGCCAAGAGGTTTGTTCATTACCGCTTTGTACTTTCAGGCAAAGTAGAAAATTTAGATTAATAGGTTGTTTATTCTTTTGCGTGTTCCTCAAATCAAAGGCACTGAATTGCATTATTAAAGAAGTTTTGTGTGGCAGGCTTGGAACTGTCCTTACTGAGCYGTACATGAAGAAAAACGGTTGCTTTTCATCCCCCACTCATTATGCAGACTGGCACAGGAGTGTGGTTAAATGCAATATCATATACTGTCACTTAAAGACTTTCCCCCTATATAGCTGATGTTGGGCTCCAGTTTCACTAGATGCTTTAATGATCTGCTTTGGAACAGGAGAGAGGAACCCTAAAAATAGAAACACGTATGTCCTTATATTTATAAAAAATTTAAATATTCACCAGTTTAATAAAGGGAGGTTTTGTTTAGAACTCTAGTAACTGCTTCACAGTGCTCTCAGAACTCCTCATTGGGATTCTGTTCATTTATTGTATAGTTTCTCATCCATTCACTTAGCAATAATGCACAATTAGCCTTTCAGTGATAATCCACCCGGCCAAATTAATGAGGAAAATATTCAACATTATTTTGTGACTGGACCCATAACTGAAGGACCTAGCTAGTGCTGGGTAGCAGACTAAATGCATGATTGTCCCCTACGAATGTTCTGTACTGTTCTCTACTGAATGGGCAATAGCCCATTCAGAGACCTCTGGTCCTCCTATTACATTAGATACTCTTAACTCCTTTGGCATTTTGTGACAGAAGAGATCCAAGGTCTTCTGCTTTGAGAGTGAAAAGTTCGGGGAAAAGTTCAGGGAAGGGAGGTTAATTTCAAAGAAGAGGCTAAATTGTGCTTGTCCTGTGTAAATAAATAAAATAAATTGCTTTGCCTTGTGGGATCTACTTCAGCTCTAGTTAGTGTTCAGAGGGAGCAAGGTGAAACTGCACATCCAGCCCTGCAATTCATTCTCTTAAGAAATGGAAAGACCCGTGCCTCTTGTGTGCCGTGCACAGAGCTGCCTGGTGCACGGTGTGCAGTAAACAACGTCACAGTTAATCAGACTGGCTGAACCGTTGAACTTCCCTTGTATGATAGTRTGCATCTTTCTACTTCTGAGATCTGATACAGGATGGAATAATCTGATTTTCTCATTGCCTACCTGGTGCTGATTTTGCAGTCCCTTTTCCCTAGTTAGAACCATCTTGTTGGGTCTGACAGAAGTTTAGATCCAGTTCTTCCATTCTCTCTGAGATGCAAGTGCTAGGAGTAGGCTCTCCAAGTCTTCCTAGATGAAAAAGCATTTAAATAAAATTTTTACCTATAGACTTATTTACAAGGTATACCATCATCTTCTTCCTGAGGTTTATGCAGAGTTCCTCCAGACACTCCTTTATTTCCCTTCTCTCTGTCAGCTTGCCTGTGTATCATAGGTGGAGTGGTTGGGTTTTCCCCGACAAGTAACCATCTTTCTACGAGGGATCTTAACTCGTTTYGAGGAAAAGGGAGTGTTGGCACTTTACTTTTGTTTTTTTRTTGTTTTGTTTTCAATCTCATCATATGCGAGTAGTGATATATTTTCTAACTCTAACCTGGTAATGCACTAGTATCTTCTACCCGCTGTCCCAGATTTTCTGAGTATTGTATAAACTTTTAGTCTTTTCATAACACTTCAGTTCTCTAGATAGTACATTCATATCTGTATTTTTTGTCCTCATTATACTTGCAGGCCAAGTTTACTAAGTTCATAAAATAATTATGTATCTCTATTTGTAATGTTACATATCTACTGTGTGGCCGTTGTGAAGTGTGCTGAACATGATTAATAGATTACTGTATCCTTCTGTATCCCCAAGTGGGAGAGGAGTTGTAACTGAATCCCAGATTTCCTATGGCACAGCTACATATCATTCGCCCTATGACAGATCTGTGACTCAGCTGAACATTGACACTTTTTTGAGAAAATCATAAATATTTTTATTTTTCTCCTTAATAATTTTAGATAATGTTTTGCTTGCATTAATTTCAGCCCTCCATTCAATCCTTTTTTTCTACTATACCTTTGGTCATATTGAGGCAGATATGGCCATATACTAACATATCATTGTCGTTTAATATTACTTGTGACACTGACCAGCAGTATTCTTACTTAAAAAAATTAAAGTACTGGTTTCATAAATAAGTAATTTTATACTAGAAAGCCAAAGTTAAATGATACCTATTTGTTCTACAGAGAATGACTTTTATCTAGTCAAAACTTCCCTGTCCTTATTCCTCTTTAGTATCTGAAGACAATTTATTTCAGGCACAAACCATACATCTTCACACATTCCTGCTATGCCACAGGTTTCTAGTAGTTGTATATTTTTTTTATTGTTTCCCAATAGGTATAATAAAAAGAAAATTTCTTTGCTTCCTTTTAACATCTAGAGTAGTTAACGTTTTCACTCAGACATTGAAATTGGTGTCTAATCTGTCTAGCATCAAAAAGCTTTCAAATTTACAGTGTATTCATGGAAAGACTTTAGAGTGATGCAGACAGCAGTTCAAAAGGAAAATGAAAACACAAGAAAAGCTCATTAAATTCCTAAATAGTTCACTGGTTTGATATTTCAGACTTTAACTGCCAAGCAGTAAGTAATGATGATCTTCCGTGTGGTGTGGCAGAGGATGCAGAACTGTGTGTCCTTCACTCAGCAAAGGCTGTTCTGGTCACAGCTGTGTATACAGAGCTGTAAGTGAAAATGAGATGTACACATAAAGGCTTTCAGTCTATTTCCCTTTGCAGCTCTCATCTGTTTGTTCATTACCAAACCCCAGGAAACATCCTCCTAAATGAAAGAAGAAAAGTAAATAGATTTGTTTTCCCCCTTGACAAGCATGTCGTGTAAAGTGATTTTCCAAACATATCCCATCTAGTGCAGGTAATTTGGAAACTTTGAACTTCAGCATTCTGTCTGTTGCACACAAGGATAGATCCTCAAGGCCCCTGTTCCTCCTAACAGTTTCTGGTTCCAGGAACTAGAAAGTAAATTCTTGTTCTGGCACATGGACCCAGATTCTCAACTCCAGAGAGTCACTTCTGTCTTTTTCTAACAATTGAGGAGCTATTTCTCTTCATTTATATTTGTCTGCTGAACATCTCAGAGCTTTTTTGATGGTGGAGTATTTTCTCCTTTYCTTTAGAATCCACTATATGTTAATAATAGTATTTGATCTTGACGCTCTTAGAGTTAGCACTACTAGTTTCRGAGTCCTCAGTACTGCATATGAATGGGGACATTCAACAGTGAAGCTGGAAGCAGATCCAGACAGTAGATAACTTTTGTGAAAGACAATTGGAAGAATGAATGCTGCCTTGAAATGTGGCATGGAAGTGAGAGGAAAATGAACTAAAGCATTTATGTAGCATGTTGTTTTACCATCCACTGCACATAGATACTAAAATCAGCTACATCTGATGTAGTATGTGTTTAGATACACTTCTGCCAGAAACACCAGGAAGCAATTTTTTTTCCAAAAGGGCAGCATTAAGGAACATTTATAAATTGCATCAAGCAAATAAGACCCCAGCTTTTAAGCTCTTTCAAAGATTCAGCACATTTCCTTTGCGTCAAGAACATATGCTGAAATACATTAYGTTTAAGTACTTCTTAAAACTATGTTACTGTATGATTTGCACCATCTGACTTTCAGACTTGGTCCGTAAGTCTTACCAATGGATGGGAAAAGAAGGGCAAATGTTGCAGCAAATAAAAAGAACATGTGTTTTGGAAGTCTTTAATGGCTGGAGATGCTTAAAGAGCAGCTTTTATCTTGACTTCTACTCTGAAGATTTATCATACTTGCATTTCCGTGATGTTTTCTGCTGAACAGTCAGGATATTGTTGCACAGGAGAAGAAAAAATGTAAGAGTGAAACCACAAAGGGTACAGTTATGTACCCTGTGTTACAACATTACGAGTCCCTCRTTGCTAGTAAAGATTAAGACGGTGTTACTCACTGTGGAGGGCCCATCTCGCTGCTGTCATTAAATGGGTTGTTAGTCAGTAAGATAACCGTAACTCTGTTCGGGGTGTTAGGTTTCCTACTGCCTTTATTTCTGCTAGGGACAGTCCTGCATCTCTTAGAGGTTTTGTTCTTTTCTTCTTTACATTCTTTTCTGAGTAGTCTGTGTAACAGGATCCTTCTATACAGAAGTTTCCACAGAAYATGAATCATGCTTTTTTCTTTAAGATAAATCACTTTTATATCATATCTGGTGGCAGTCATTTGGTTGCTTTGCTAAGTTATCATCCCACCACTAATCAGTTAAGTGATAATCCTTTTTATCCCTTCTCCCATGAAGATTCTCAGTGTCAGCTGAAGATACTAACCTCATTGAGAGGTTGAAAAAGATACAACAACTGAACTCTATAAACATCTATTTTCAGTTTCTACAAGCAAGGATTACAATATGGATTCATCTCCACATTTGTACTGCAGTAGATTGTCATTGTTTTCTCTAGAGAGCCCTCTGCAGCAACAAGAAAGTGTCCTTTTTCTTTCCACAACAAGAGGCGCTCTTTTGTCTAGTTTCTTACACTTCCTTGATTACCATAATATATGCATGCCAACAGTGTTAGGGCATAATGCTGGAGGATTTAGGGCATTTACATGAAACTTTGTCCAGCAAAATATTCTTAGCTCATGGTTCATGGTAGACAGTCCATTGAACTGTATAAACCTGTAAAATATGTGGTGTTAAATTAAACTTTGACAAAGGTGCGTGATATTCATGAGAATTTTCGAGGATTAATGAACATCTGAAGAGTTTAAAACCTGCTGGGCTGAAGTTTTAAGWACACCAACCAATTGTTACATTCTTTTAAACGAATGTCTGTGTTAAATTCGTATTTTAAAATGTTTTTCTTTGAGGATAATACAGAGAAAACTAATTTATTTCCTTCTCGCTCACTCTCTTTTATTTTTGGGGACACCTTACTCATTGGAGTATTGTAAGAGTTAAAATCAAGAGTGAGGTTACAGAACCATAGCCAAAAAACATACTCTTAAAAGGGGTAGTTTGTTGGATCACTTGTTGTTTCAAGTTTCTCTTTGTGCATTCAGTCTGCCCTGCATTCAGACAAGTTTTGTAGTAGTAGTCATTTATAATCATTAATCTAGCTCATTGATATTGTAATGGGCTCCAAACATTCTCTGTGGAGCTTACATGCTCCGCTGCATTCCCTCCTAAATAACTAATGATGACTTCTTCAGTCTTGTCATGTAACCAGATTACATTCCTCCAGCCAGTGCTGTTATTGGTTTGTTTCGTTTGAGGTTCATTTTCTTCTTAGGTTTTTCAACTCGTAAAACAGGCTCGGTACCAGACTATTTGAGAACATTTTACACAAGAGTGAAACACATTACCCAAACATATGTCCAAATACTGCAAAATGTATTTTTATGAACAAAGGCTTTAACTATCAACTCAGAGGCTCATAAACAACATTCTCCTTTCCAGTCACACTGTTTTCTTCAGGATTATGATTTGTGAAAGAAAGTTGGAGAAGAGTACCCAGCAATCTGGGTGATTGGGTGCAAACTATTATACTCCATAGTTTGTGGAGAAGCTGTATAAAAATACTTTGCAGAACAATCCAAGAATAGCCATAACTATGACTGACCTTCAGTTCTTGGAAGATTCATGTTTAACTCAGGTAGTCCTATTGTTCCAGGCAAACATGAGCACACAGGGAAAGATGTGCTGTCTTTAATGCATCAGGAAYCTGGACCGTTCGGGACATCTTGAATTTCAGCCACAATGAGCTGACTGCTTGTGCACAGTTGTATGCTGGTGTCACACACTCTTAGTGGCGTGTGGAATTCCCCATTCTTCACAAGAGCCTGAACGTGAGTCTCATCATTGGCTCCTGATTAATATGTTTCAGGGAAGCAGCATTAGAATGCCTGCTGTGAGGACAGCTGTCAGTAGAGCTGCACTTAACTGTTCAAAATTTGGCAATGTACTGTTTAAGAGTCTATGGAGGGAATACAGATAGTCACACAAGGTCATCTTTGGCGTTTCTCTAAATTATGCTGAAGTATTTTATCACTCTTCCATGGGGTGTTTATGGCAACTGCATTGTTCCATAAAAGCCTCTTCAGGGGCAGTAGTAGAAAAGCCAAAACATTTTGGTTTCATTCATTGTTCAGAGAAAATTGTTGACCATTGCACTTCACACTGTTACAAGCCAGCCATATTGAAGTCTGAAATACTTGGGAAATTTGGAAATGTCTGAAAATACCTGATTCTACTGGATTTTGTTCACCAGAACCTTTTATTGGTGTTTCCTGGAAAGGTCAGTCTAGAAAGAAGCTGGGAGGCAATGAGCTCTTTGGCTTGAAGTTGCTGCAACAGTCTGCAGCGTTTCCACAGTTCGTTGTGTGTCTTTCTGCTCTTTAAGTTCTGCCTCATTTTCTTTCTCAGACAATATAGCTTCTCTCCTGCTTCTTGACTTTGTGTACCTAAGGCAGCTGAGCCGTCTGCCAGCTAAATGCACTTCTTAGGGCTCCCAAAACAGAAAGGAAATAGCATACAGCAACTGAAGAGTGTGTGCCTCTCCTAGCTGTAGTCCCGTTATTGTCGCTAGATGTAGTACGTGTCTGTTTGTGGGGAGGGTTGTATGTAAGGTCCTGTATTGCGTGAGATGCAGCTGCATACCACCTGCCTATTTACTCTGCCCATCTCATGATGTGTAGCTACAAATTCTTTAGTTGTTTTGAAGATCTTAAGCTTAATGACAAGTTGTTTTCTTGAATAGAAGCTGATCCACATCCTGTCTAAAGATTACTGATGCTGTTTGAGAACTTGGGGAAATGCTGATTGTCCCCTCTGGTGAAGTGTTGCAGACATTCCTGTACTTCACTCCTAGTATTGCTGTGGGTCCCGTTTCAAGTGGTTGAGCAGTCTGCCCCCCAGATGGCCAGAACTCCAATGGGAATGTTTGTTCATTGTTGTTTACATGGCCACTGAGCTCTGGAACTGTTTTGATTGTTTTCTCAATGAGAGACTCTGAAAACTCCTCAAAAGTCCAGACAGAGGCAGTCAAAATGTGTTAGTTCACCTAGCCCTTGGAAGATCTGCTACTTAGGCCTTTAGTGACTTTACAGGGAAAGGAAAAGATAGCCTCATCATCAACAGATACAAAGAATATCAAATGTCTCAGTTCCAGACCTCTTTTTCAAATACGTACAAGGCTTCGTGTAGACCTAGAGATTTCAAGTCTCAAGAGAGCAAGAATAATCATAAAATCTGACCTCCTGTAGAACACAGGCTATAGAATTTCATTCAGTGATTTCTTCATCAAGTCCAAAGACTTGTACTGAAACTAGGAACACATTTAATCATAGTTTAAAGACTTAATCTTAAAGTGAATCTACCGCATCATTGCTTCATGATCTATTCCAGTTATAAAATATTCTCACTCTGAAATTTTACCTTATTTCTAGTTTATCTATCTTAAGAGCAGTCATTTTATTTTGCAGTGCTTATATTTGGAAGGCTAAAGTGTCATTATCTGATGTCATTTCTCCTGTAGGTACCTACACACTGATGATACCAAAAGTGATTTCTGCTGGGATTACAATTACTCGGAAACATACAGCATATTTATAATCAGACATAACTTCACATCTTAGGAAATTCTTACAACCTTTCTCACTGGAGGTTTTAAAGCTTCTGGAACAGAGGGGAAGTCATACATCTTCATCTGTAATCCACAAAGGCAGCCTCTTCATTTGCTTCAGGCCTGTGTCCTTTGGAGAGGCTAAATGCCGTTTTGGATCGTACTCAGCGAGCTAAACATAGCTTTAGGATTATATTTGCTTCTGAATATGCACAGAATTATCTTTGCTAAAACTAAAAAAGASTGCAAGGATAGATTTGGTCTCTGTGTAGTAAATAAACTTCTAGCCATTATTAGTTCCCTACTTAGTTGATACAGTCAGTAACATGTACTGAGAAATTTAAACCAGGCCCTTTTGTTTGTCGTATTCTGTCTTCTTTTTCTACTTCTGGCATTACTGTCAGAAGGTGTGGTTGCTTCTCCTTTTTTATTATTTGCTGTCCTTGTACTTCAGGAACATCAAATCCTTTAAACTCCAACTTCATTCAAAGACCCAAAGCTGAAGCAAGAAATTAAAGAGTTAATATTGTTTTTAATGTGTCATTAATTTTAACGTTAAGGTTCCCAAAGTAGGTGGAAAGTTCATAGTTGGGTCATGTTTCAGGCCATCTGTGGGTTCAGGAATACCACACTGCATCAATTTAACTCTTCCACCATTGGAATGTTTTCTTTACAACCATGAGAGTTAAGAACTTTTTTGTTTCTAATGAAAGTTTAAATTCTTCAGTTTCTGGATGTGCCATTCTAGCCACATAAGTATGCCACATGATAGCCTTGGACTGTACCTTTGGCACAGCTTGTCCTACCCTGAGTAACATTTGCTCTAAGCTGAAGTAATACTCCCACATGAAAATGTTTTATACTGAAGGATAATTACAGGGAATTTTAAAGAGACTAGGGGATAATTTGAAGTTTCCATAAACATCAAGATCCTGGATTTTGGAGATAGAATTGGAACAGTTCTGTAGATTCATTTCTTGTTTTTGTTAATCTGGGAAGCAGTTTATTGATAAAAGGACTGAAGATCAAAGGATAAAAGAATAATCACACCATCTAGAGGATTTTACTTTTTAAAAATTCTTCAGCTCACTCTAAATGTGATGCTATTAGAGCTTTGCCTGTAATAAGCCTATTTTTCAGTGAATTTTCGGTTCACCTAAGTTGTAGAGCTTTCCTCCAGAACTAATCATTTCACTCGTCACTTCAAATGGAGATGAATCTTTTCCTTCTTGCYTGAGTACTTAAAAACTAGTGTTCTGCTGAACCGTGTGCTAATCCTCCTAACCATTCTCTCTTTCACGCCCCCAAAAGATCTTTTCAGGTCAGTCTGCTTTAGCTCTCCACTATATTTGTCCTGAGTCCTGCACAGGTCGTTCCAGGCAAATCTCACTAAATCTTTGTCACTCTTTTTCTTCTTCTTTTTCATGTTCTAAAATGATTCTTTCTACCACTTCCAAGCAGGAATCACCTATTTAAGTATGCTGTTTACATCCATGCTCCGTTGTAGAGTGGTTCAAGGCCAAAACATCTTATTTATCAAGACTACTTGCCTGCAACATCAGTCTTAGGTCTGGTTCTGGCAATATATGGTAGTATTCTCATAGGTCAATAGAAGCAATCCAGGGTGCAGCCAATGCTGAAAGTGCCCTCCTGCAGAGAGACAAACATGCAAATCTTTGCATTCTTCAGTTAGTCTTCTGGGGCCCTTCTCTAAAGATCCTGAGGCCCTGGGATCCCTTCTGGAAGGGCTTAAATTACACCAGTGGAAAGAGCAGACGGGATTTCTGAATAACCTGAACTCACCTGCCTGCTTTGGAGAGTAAGAATGGCAGAAGATGAGTCTGAAGAGTGTATCTGAGGGCAGAGTGTTCACCAGCTGTCATAGTAGGTATGGAGCAGATGCAGCCAGCTGAGCTGAACCTACTTTTAATTAAAAGGGTTATTAATCTTATGACATGCCTTGTACATATCTTGGGCTTTCCGAATGAAAGCATCTTAAGCAGGGAGTTACCTGAGCGTATCTAACAGCTCGTCTCTATTGAAACAGGGAGTTCTGCTCTCCCCCTCCATCTTCCTCTGTCTTCCCTGCACCTGGCCATGCTCTCCTACAGCCTACTTTGTACTAGCTCTCATCAAACAATTCACTAGCCTAGGAAAAAAGTTGAAGTATCTCAGCAAGGGGTCTGCTGAGTGCCAGAGCTGGTACAAGGGAGGGTTCAGAACCACATGGCCAGCAGCAAGGCAGGGAGGAAAGGGAAGGAGAGATGAGGCCTTCCTCTTGCAATGGGAGCAAGGTTTTAGATCAGGTCAGCTGCTTGTTGAACTGCACCTTTAGGGAGGCAGCGGTAATGCTTCCATTTATTAAAACTAAGAAAATCAAAATTTTAAATTAATATCTAGTGAGTTTGAGTCAGACATTGGTACAAAGCCATGTAGTGTCTTTCTCTGTCCAAGACTATGTGAAACACAGGATCTTATATTGATACATGGCATGGATTTGACCATTACCCACTATTAAGTATTTACTAAAAAACCTCCCTTAAAAAAAAACAAAGTTGTTTTTTGAGCTGATCTGGCAGAAATCAATCTTCGGCTTCTAGTGTGTTTTCCTGTCACTCAGAAGAAACAGTTAAATGTCTCTCTGTTTTCTTCTGATTTTCCTAGCCTCTTTTGACTATTTTCTAGCTGTCATGGGAGCTCTCTGCACACTTCAACAGCAGAATGACTTCTGTTGTATTCATATCTTACATGCACATGCTTATAAAACTTAAGAGCAAAGTATGTGAGTACTTATTCTTTTCTTGTTTGATTTTCTTTATGTAACCTTCCATCTCAAATGGAGCGGATAATTATATGAGCTGCTGTTTCTGTTTCTATTTGTTGGGAAAACAAGGAAAATCAATATTTAAAATAAGACAAATGCACATTCCAGATCTGTTTTCTGTTTATTTTATATCTGTTCTTGTCAGTGGAAAAAGCAAATTAGTCAAAGAAACAGCAGTTGAATGTTTTTATTTTCTTTCTAACTCTTGTTTAAACAACCCTCTCCTAAGTAACAGAAACAGATCTTTTTTGAAAGCCCATAAAAGCTTTCAATGCAAAATTTTATAAATGATTAAATGAAAAGGAAAAATTAACATTTTTTCTTAGAGTAGGGAGTTTTGTGAGGAAGAAATGGGGTTTTTCTATAGCTATGTATTGCTATTTAGATCCAATACATGGATTTTTTTTTCTAGTATTTTTGGTTTTCAATTTGTTATTCATGTCAGATGCACAGAGATGAGGAAGCTAGATCATAGGTGCCTTGTGAATCAGACATGTGCAGAGCGTATTAGCCAAATGCGATTTGTGAACGCACGGTATTATCAATACTCATGTTGGTATTTGTTTCTTGTAAAACAGCAGCTCCTACAGACAACAGAAAAACACCTTGATTTTTGTTTTTAGGACTTTTATATTTGTTTGATTCTTTTCTAAAATGTTAAAAGCTTGCATGGATATGGAGAGAATCCTAAGGAGAATCCTAAGGACAACTTATACCAGAAACCTTAACAATCTAAAGTCTAGAAGAGACTCTCCCAACATTAAAAAAAATAAATAAATAAATAAATAAATAAATAATTTTTTGAGGTTGTTCTGCTGTATTTTCAGGAGACTGATTTATGACTCTGTGACTTTATGACTCCTGTATGACTTCATGAGTGTGGCAGGGAAACAACCTGTGGAAATTTTGTGCCTTATCCTAATTTAAAGGGAAAGGCTGCATTGCCCAGGGCTCCAGCCTCCCTGGATACTTGTTGTATATTAAAGATGATGATGATGATGGGAATAGAGAACGTTAATTCATATTCATCGAGGCGATCCTTGCATTTCTAGGAAATTACTAATGTGACTTTTGGGGGCAGATTTCATACACCAGCTGCGGTAAATATTCTCCTACTTCTTTGGGCATATCTATACCTGTCATAGTGCTGTGACAGCTACCTCTTGTGCCGAAAGCAGCCTAGTTACAGCAGCAATGACTGCAATTCAGGCTAAGCTCTAAATATTTATTGGCTTCCTGGGTGGATTTTACAGCTTTCATTGAGCTCCAGACTTCTTTGACTAGGCTACTGTCAGTATCAAAGGTAACTACTTTAAAGATAGCGCAGGTTATCTCTACACCACACCTTCACAACACAGACAGCGGCATAAACCATCCTTTCGTGTTCCTGGAGTTTGCATCAGGTGCCACCTGTCCGTTATGGAAAGGAARGTGGTAAAAAGAAGCGGTGTTTTAAAAGCCAGGGAGATATGAAGCCACTGCCTTCATATTTCTCGAATGTAGGACATTTTTACCASAGAGCAACATTTATTTTCTAAGACTGTACCACCAGGGCAAACATTATACTCCACTGTGYCTCTGAAGTGTGAGGAAGAGTCTGCTGTGAGCACTAAATTACAATAAAACAATCATAGGCAGTGAGACCTGGGGGAAAATGGTCTGGATTTTGCTAGCAGCACAGTAGCAGCAGAAATGTAGGCTGAGCAGGGGATTGAAGACCAGTAAAGCAAAAACTGTGACTGAACAGTTAAAGTGTTTCCTCTGCAACTGTGGCAGTACCACCTATGTTTTCTGTACTTATTCTGTTAAGCCTCACAGCTCCTTTTCAGTGGGCTGCTGTTTTAAAATCACTTTGGAATTTATAGATTAGCCATTTTGCAGTAGAATGACAAAGAACATGGTTAACATGAAGATCGCAATTTGTCTCTCTCCACCCCTGAGCACACGGTATGGCCAAGTTTGTTCCGCTGTGAGAGTACGGTAGAGTGCATATAGCACACTGCCCTGTGCTGTGGGGTCAGGTTTAAACTCTCTGTGATTTGCTTCATTTGTTACTGGAACTTGAGATACAGTAATTTGCGGTAGCAACCAAAGCAGCAGTTGTGGATTCTAGTTTTCACTCATTCTGACTGGTACCTTCCTTCCATTGAACACTATTTTTTCAGCTGTGGCCTGGAGACAGGAAGGAGCAATGTGGTCATGCACCAGAACTGCCCTTGTTTATTCCAAGCAGCTCTTGGCAGACAATATGGTGCATGGGCAAATGTAATTTTCTGTACAGTCTTCACTGACCCTGCTGTAGGGAATAGGAAAACAGTCCTCACAGCAAACTGTGGACACCTCCTAGGGTCTGCGGTGATCCCTCTCCTATGTAATAGGTACCCATCCATAGTCTTGAGAAATTGATATAATTTATTGGTCAAACGCCTGGGATGTCTACAGTCTGAGTTGTGTTATGGTCTGAAAGAGTCTGCCTGCATACTTGGATGACTGATTAGAGGGTGCCCTTTCTCCAGACGTAAGAAGCAAAGAACTTCTTTCTGTACAGAAGGAACTTCTTTGCACTTCATCTGTGTGTGCACTTCCTGTCTCAGCAGACCATTTGCTCAAAGACTGAAACTGTAATTAATTCTTCATTCGTACTGAGAATAAGCTTCACCCTCTGATGTGCTGACTGGAGAGGATCTCTGGCAGCATTTCTGAGTCCTTTTAAAYRACTCCTGCTTTTGCTGTTTGTTGCYTCAYAGTTTTGCATTAGAGAAGTAAGGATGATGCTGTTTCCCAGTACAAAGAGGAAAGAGAAAAAGACAATATGAATAATTATTAAGTCTTAAAAATGTCTTAATTCCAGCAAGTGAGAGATCTCTATTTATGCCTCAAAAGTGATGCTGCATTAGGGTCCAGTTACTCTCTTAAGCTGCTTTCATCTMGAACCTTGGCAGAGGCTTGTGAACRAAGCCCCAGTTTCTCAGGAAACCTCCTCCTACTCTTGCTCCTTCAACTTCAGGGGAGGGAAAGAGGAGGCTAGGATTCAGAATTAATGAAAAGGGGTTTTGCTGCTGAAAATGGGCAGATTATCCTCCTTGATATGTACTTTCCTGTTCTGAATGCATGAGGGATCTTTTGTACACTGCTGGAAATCACGCTAGGAAAATCTAAAGGTGTTCAAAGCAGAGCAACTGAAATGACTGAGCTATGTAGGGAGGGATTTAGAGTGTAAGATAAACAGATTTAACTTTTAAATAAATAGATTTAACAGTTAAATAGATTGAGCATGAAGAAAGGGTTATAGTAACCTGCTGACAAATGAAAGGAAAAAATAATGGAGAGCAAGAGATATAAGGCATAAATAGGAATCTGAAATTAAGCAAAGCAGAAATTTAAGTTGAATATTGACTTCCAGACTGTGCCATTCCTTCAGACCAAGGTGTAGAATTTTTAGACAAAGATCGTGAGTTTAATAACTAGTGTTATTCAAACCTGGATATAGGAAGTTTTTAAGAGTAACCATTAGAGGCTCACACTATCCTCTTCACTAAGAAGAAAGGGTATATTTCAGAAGAGCCTTTTTATGCCTATCACCTCTGGCTTCCTGTATCCTGCTGCTGAGAATGATTTTACAAAGACTACATGTATATTGTGTGATAAAATACCTTCTTTAGGAACTTCAGCCCCAAATCTCTATGGCTATCAGTGAACACTGATCCAATAAAACAGCAGAGAAGAAGATAATTCTCCTTCCTCCGCACTGATTCATGGAAGACAAGTAGTGAGCTTGCATAAGGCTGAGAAATGGGTAAAACAATAGGCATCTCCCTGGACACAATAAATGGGACGCTTCCAATAACCTCCTTTTGGGGCCATACATAAAACTCAGTGACACTTTCCTTGACGATGTTCATGGAACTGATTAGCTGACGCTGTGGGAGAAAATCCTACCATTCCACCGAAYACCATCATTAACCTGAGTTCACATTTTTGCAACTGAAGGTCCAAATAGTATCTGTAATGGACAACAGCCTCTGAATTGTGATATGGTGTAAAATGATAATACAAAAAATGTCACAGTGCCCCCTATATTCTTCAAGACTACACACATTTGGAATTTCAGTGTAGTCATAGAAATTAAATTCAGCTCAGCATTCACAGTTTTGGAAGAAAAAAGAAAAGAGATTCCAAAGTATTTATCCTTGCAATAGAACAGATTGCACAGACTCCTGCAACAGTATTGTGTTTCTGTATAGACTGAGTCTTCCTTATGTTATAGCAGATTTCTAATTGTGGAGTTGGCTTTTTCAGATCAAGCAAAATCTTTCTACTCAACATTCAAAATAACCTTTTTGTAGTGTGATACTAAACCTGATCCCATTCCCTGGTGCTTCATGAGGAGATAGAAGTTCCCCCTGAACACAGTACACAGACTCTAGAGATTGTATATAATGGGTGTAAAAGAGTCTGATAACAGTGTTTTTAGTTATCACATTTTCTGAACTGAGGAGAAAAATAGAGGCTCTCTCCCCTTTTTCCTCCATTTCCCTTGCTAAAAATGTAAGTAAAGGAAAAGTCTATAACCTGATTTTGATGACATGTCTCTTTAGTAGCATTAAAGATATTAATTTGACTGGGTTGGGCATTGCAGTCAAATGTTTCTTTGATGCTGCATACCTGCCCCTTAAAATTTCTGGGAAATGTATTTTCCCTGTCTCTGACTTTTATGGAACCCTTAAGCTTTGATGAGTTGGGAAGATACAAAGATGTTGTGGCTGTCACCTGGGTCAAGACTGATAATTCTGATGAGAGTTCATGGGCTCRTAACTATCATGAGCGACACTCACGCTGTGTATCTCATCCCTGGTGCCTGTGCCCTCTGGATTCCCTCCCTGACTGCTGCTTGGCTCCACTTCCTCCCCTGGCTCTTTCTTCCATACTTTGCATTCTTCTGTATATAGAAGTTCTACAAAATTGCTGCTGTTTGGCGAATACTTTCCTTAACTGTAGTCCACAGCCATTTGGACTATGAACGTACAATCATGTAGGGCTTTTTGACATCAGTATGTTTCCATTCCCTGAGGATCCCGTACACTTCCCTAAGATTCACCTCTCTTAGTCATCTTTCTGCTGAACTACAGAGGCTGTTCTTGACCAGTCTTTCACAAAGTAGCTCCCTAAAGCATGAATAATTTGATTGCCTTTCTTGTGTTTTTTGGATCTTTGTTCTGTGCTTCCTATAAGACAGTGACCAGATTTGTACACATTATTCCAAAAGAGACCATCCAGCTGCCTTACTGAATGCCAAAGTAATAACGTCTGTGGTTTATACTCTGTAGCCTTCCATATACAATCCAAAACCTTGTTTGCCTTTGTTACTGTTGCCAGATGTTCTGTGGACAGATTTCAGGCATATTGTGGTGAATGTCACCGTGCCAGTGAATTTCAGCAAATTTAAGCAACTTTGAAATGTTTCCTTTTTCTAGATGGCTATATGCAAGTTATACCAAACTGTGTTGTCACTTGAACTCCCCTATTCTGGTTACCTCTTTTTTCACATGGAATCACACTACCTGTTACTAGTTTCTCTTCAAAAGCTTTTCCCCTTTATCAGGCTTCTTTCTGATGCTTTGCTTTGCTGGAAACTCCATCTGAACAACCCAGCTCTGAGGGCCTAGGCAACAGGATAGCAGTTTTATTGTGGTTAGTACCCAGTTTACTTGAATTGTATCGCTGATTCATGAAGAGAATAGGAGTTCTCCTAGAGAGCAAGCAAGAGGAAGGAACAACCTGTAAAAGGATGATTATATTCTTACCTRTTTTTTCCTGCAGATTTACTGACAGCACAGGAATACCACTGCTTGCTGCAGCTGCTCTGCCCTGACTTCCCCATGGAACTCACTCAGAAGGCAGCAAGGTGGGTTCTCATCTACTCTTTTAAGGCAAGATCACTCCTACACAAATGGACTTAGAAACTCTATGGGTAAAGATATGGATAAGGACATTCAGCGATAAAGATTTGGAGGGAGAAAAGATACCATAAATTGAGGTTAGGAACAGGGTGTTTTTCTAGCAATGAGAAAGGGTGTATATTTAAGATATACAAGGACTGAAATATCCGTGCAGTGTTAAATATATGAAAAATGCTGCTGCTGGCTTTGTCTAGGCTCAGAAGGTGAGTTGCATATAGAAGAATGTTAGCCAATGTRTTTTCAACTGACTTTCAAATGATTTTAAACTCTGTTTTAAATAATGTTTACGATCTTTGTGTTGCCTCCCACTCTCGCTTCCTATAGTTGATCACATTTTAAAGGTGCTAACCTCTGAAGCATTGCCACAGTGTTTTAAAGTATGTAAGCTAAGAACATTATGTCACAGGCCACACATGTAACTAATCTGTTTGAAATTTTATTTTAATCTAGCAAGGTCTAAAACAGATAGATAGCTCAGGGCACTGATAATGTGATATAGAACTTTTTTACTGATAGCGCTTGCTGATTCCAGTCCAGCCCAGATAGTTGATTATTAACCATCTGATAGTGAAAATGCAATAAAGTATATGCATCTGTTTGCAGGGGGGAGGTCAGTTCAGATCTCAGTAGAAGCGCATACATACATATTATAATCACAGCAAGATACTGAATAAATAATCTCGTTCCTAGCCATCTCAGCAGTGGGAACACAGAAATTAAACTTTTTCATAAACGTAGATACAATTTTCAGAAGCAGGGTCTAGGCATATTATCAGGATATTAGCTGCTGCCTCTGTTGTTCACAGCCTAAACACAAAGTGGTCCTCATTTTTTATTTTTCATTCTGTCATCTTTCTTCAGTATCAGAGTCCCATGAAAATTGTATTCAAAAAGGAGAGTGAAAAAAAGAAGCATTACCATCTGCAAGTACTTCCACTCAGTTGATTCTTTGAATTCTTCTCTGGCCCAGACTGGTCAGACTGAACTGCAGTTACAGCTATGTAGGTTCAATTAAAACTAAAAGTTGAGTGCTGCTTTTCCCTCTTGCTCATCAGTGGATTTTTTGGTCTCCACAGAGCRCAGTTACTTGGCCTCCAATGCTAGACTAAGCAAGAATGCTAACCCTGTAGCAGGAATATATCTGCAGCTTCCTTTCGGAGGTACAAAAGCACAAGTCCCGAGTGCTTCCTGTGTGTGTATTTCATAGGGTTCCAGCTGAGCGGAGCAGGAATTTGTGGTGGAGCATGAAAGGAGACTTCAACGTATCTACACATGTTATGATGTTTGTGTCAAGGAATTTAATACACAAGGCTGTTGTAAACTAGAGGCCCCATTCAGGGGCCTGCTGCACTGCTGTGTTTGTGCCTTAGAGACAGACAAGCAGGCTTTGGGAGCAGGTGTTAGAGAGAAATGAGATCTCTGTCCGAGGCACCCAGGCTCAGGTGGGGATGACCTCACTCCTATTTTTGGCTGGCTGGAGATTTACTTGCACATTCCTGTTATTCTGTTACAAACTAATCTAGTTGAGCAATTTTAATAAAACTTGTCATATTTCTAAAACATCCTTCTCTTTCCTTCCATTTCTTGCTTTCAAGCTTCTTTTCCTCTCTCTTGTCCCGTACTGGTACTTTTACTCTAGTTTCTGCTTCCTATTGTCCTCTTCAATTTCTGCTAGTTAGAAAGGTGAACTCTGTAGGCTGTTTTCCAGCACTAGTTGCCTGATTCCTTGCAGAGCATGAGTGACACATGCACACCTGATGGCATTGCTCCTCCTTCATTCTGCGCACCCCAGACAATTTTGTTGCTAATTTGCTTTGGGAAAGAAACTGAATAAAGTAGTGGCAGGATCAGCCACAGCCTTCACTGATACAGCCAGGACCTCTGGAATTATTGGCGCTCTTAAGAAGAGAGCTGCCTTAGTTGTAGTCTCAGTGCTGCATGACTGAGATGATCTCACAACACAGTGCACTCCACTCGTCCAGGAGCTGTTGCTATGCACTGATAACAAACACTGGAAGGGAATAAGACCAAGAAATGTCAGGGCAGAAGAACAGAGGCAACAACAGTATAGGTTTTATTAGCATTACAACTGAAAACTCCATTTTTCTGTTCCAGATGCCATGTGAATGCACAGGTCATACCCAGAAAAGAACAAGGCTATGTGTCTCTGTGAGTTTCCTTGGAGATTCTTTTTTTCCCCTCAGGAGGCCTTAGCCACTAGCAGATTGAAGATTTTTATCTTCAGAGTTACCTTTATTCTTTAGAGATACCTTCTGGCTTTCAGAATCTTAAAATTGCAGAAGGACAAGGAAGGGATTTTTATGGTTTGATACCATCAGGCTCTGTAGCTGAGTGCTAACTTCTCTCCTGTAACAGAAACACAAGGAACTCACTGCCTGCATTTGACTGGGTGGAGCTGAGTCATTCACAGTTCCCATGCTGCTTTATGTGATATGGGAGCTCATGCTGCACTGATCAATGCTAATAGAAGTGGGGCTTGAAAGTCTCTGTACCCCTTTTGGTAAATCAGTACCGGAGCATCCAGATCCTGCTATTTTTGTATATTCCATTTATTTTTGCCTCTGTATATCAGTAAACAGACCAAGTCCCTGGAGAACCATTTGAGCCATCTTGGCCTTAAGGCACATTGTGTCTGTTAGCCTTTAATGATAGCRAAGAACAATAAAAGTCCTTTCAACTTGCCTGGTCTAGAGTTGAGGGCTCCTGGGGACTTCCTCAGTAGTCTGGGTTTCTGAGATCTTAGCCGCAATCAGCAGATCATAAAATTTCCCTATTGGCACAGTAGCAAGGCTTTCCTGCCAGTCAAACCCACTTGAACCCTGAAAGACCACTACACTCTTAACAGAGTTTCTCATGTGTAGGCCTCTTCAATCCAGAGTTTCTCCTTGGTTTTCATTATACACTGCATGCTGTGTACTAACCCTGTAAGTAATCTGTGCCCCTGAGGGCTTAACACCTAATTCTGACAGGAAAGAATGAGTAAAKGATCTCCTGAAATATCAGCTACCTGATGAACTCCTTTGAGTTCCAGCTTAGATAGTCAGAGTTGCTCCTCAATTTTGGTCTTGGTGCCTGGGTTACACACTGTTCATGGCTAGGATTCTCTCCTTACCAGACATTTTGGGGAAAAGGTGCAGGTATGTTGCATATGATGCTCTCCCAGCTTCCCTGGCTGTGCAGTCAGCTGGCTATGTGAAGAAATAGCCAGCTGCAGTCTCCTCGTAAATAGTTGTATTGGATTTAAAGATTTCTCAATATTTCTAGAGTGCAAACTCCTAGGCCAAGTGGAGTGAGTAACCCAGCATCAGAGTGTGCCTTCTAGTTAGACACTCCTCTGTCACATACGGGTTGTACGATCCTCCTTACAGGCTCCCTGCTGCCCTTCTGTAAGGAGGAGAGTGGGACTTGGTGTTGCAGAGCACAGGCATTGACCATAACTCTAGATTTAACAGGCAAAATGAGTTAGCTGTCATGTAGGTGATGTCATATTGACACAAGTAAATACATGAAAAATTCCCACACTGTTGTTCTCCTGCTTCTCCAGGATGGAGAAATCCACTGGAAAAAGCTTTGGAGCTTGTGCTTTGAGGGTATCTGGGAGACAGACCATTATTTCAAAGAAGAGGGTGCTGCTTCTCAGTGATGTGGCCCATAGCATTTCCAGTGCTTAAAGAGTGGCTGGAAATGCCAGTGGCTGAGCAGTACTGCCTAAAAAATGAAGATGCTCTGCCTGCCAGCTTCAAAGCCATCCTTGATGTGGCCACTGACAATCTCAGTAACATGCTTATTAGTGAGAATTAAGAACTGAAGTTACTGCTTCTTTAGACAGGAGGAGGAGGAGGCTTCTGGAACATAATAAATAAATCAGAAGCACTTTGACATCTTCAAAGGGTTTTGTTTTAAATACTGGCTTTTCTCCTGGGGACCCTCTTAGCCCCAGTCTTTCTTCTTTGAGATAATTAATTCAAGCTGCTCTGCATACTTGATTTTGCCACAGCGAACAGAACTGGTTTGAGTGGCAGAGAAGGAAGCCTCTTGAAAGACCCTACAGCTCTTCTAGGTCAGCTTCCTACACAGCTCCCTGGAGCCTTTTCCATGAGACAGATTCTCCCAACAGTGTCTCTTGACCATTGATGTTGCAGGAATTGGTCCATGGATTGCCCTGGGTCCCAGGTTCAAATGAACCCTGCTAGATGACCTGTACTTCGGCTATAATGAACTGGTAGTCCTTCTCATATGACTGGATATGCCAGATATTGATTATATAGAGTCAGGAGGCCTGTTCCTGCTTAAAGCTGCTTGGTGGTCTACAAAAAAGACGGAGTTGAGAGGTGCTACCAAACTGTGAGTCCTTTAGCATCCTCTGAAGATTTTGTTCTGTCATATCAAAGCTGAGTGTTTTGTTTTCCTGTTTGACCTCTCCTTTATTACTTGAAGTTCCTCACTTCAGAGACTGACCTTTTCATCCTTATGTAGTAGCAATGACCAGAGTCGCTGTGATTGTTGTCACTTTAATGAAAAATTTTGCCCTAACTTAGTTGTGAAATCCAGAGTGTTCTCCTTAAAGGAGGGGATGGACTTTGCTATCACTTCCATTTCAACTTTATGGCCTTTGGTTGATATGTTATGTATTCATGAAATGTGCTTCAAAACAGGGATGCTAGGGCTTAACAGAGAGAATGAAGACATTGCCTCTGGTCCTAGAAGTTTTCAGTCTCCACAAAATTTGATTTGAGCTGATAATATCTACAAAGAGGCTAATTTATTCATTAGTAATGGAGGATAGCACGTTCATGTGCACAGTGTATAGTTAGGAAGGTGATTATTCGTGCAAAAGATGTATCATTTATTTCCTCTCTAATCGAGTGGAGTTTGTTTGACCTTAGATTGGGAGTTAATAACTGCTGTCATTCCCATCAATTTGAAAATAACCCAATTTGCTGAACTGTGTTATATAGAGGAATGGCATAATTCTTCTGCTTACACCAGTTTCATATTATTGTAACTGTCTTGTTTTTAGGACAGCTCTTCTTTATATTGCCAGTTGAATCMGCCTTGCAATGTTTTGAACCTGTGTATATGCCAGGGTTCATTCCACTRTGTCCACTGGGCTTTAAATACTTGACATACATCTTGCTATATTCACACCATAGCTGAAGTGTGTGACAGCACTGACATTCAGGATCTTCTTCTGACTGCAAGTTCTCAAGCTGCTTTCATCTGATATCAGGATGTCCACATCCACACCAATGCTTAYGTTCCCATTTCTCTGTGCTAATCTCTTCCCCTGGGCCCAGTTGCTAATAGTCCTCAGTAGCACATAGATTCCTAGCTGCACTTTCTCTAGAGCTGGAATTTCTGGTTGCAGACCAGTCTGGTTGCAGTCCTTCTGTAGCTGCTAAACTGTTTCTTTCATCTTAYTCCTAGGATTGTGCTGGTGGATGATGCTATGGATTGCCTGATGTCTTTTTCTGACTTCCTCTTTGCCTTCCAGATCCAATTCTACTACTCAGGTAAATGCTAGGAAGCTTTTGATTTCACCCACTGCCTAACTTGTCCCATGTTATGTCCTCATAGCTTCCATATCCCTGCACTTTTTTGAAACTGGTAAGCAGATATTTTTTCAAATATATATATATATATGTAGATATATATGCAGAATATATGTAGATAATGGAACCCACTGACACAATATATCACTGAAGTCAAAAGCTTAGCAGGCTTCATAAGGAGGTTTCAGATTGTTATGAGTAACAAGATATTTGTAATTGTTATGGATTGTGTATGTATATATTTTAGAGAGCCTTAAGACATGAATCTCCAGCTTTATCTAGCATATATCAGCACCTAACAATTACTTTTACTAGGAACAACTTTTTCCATAACTCCATAATACGGAGCCTCTTTCTTTGAAGTATTGGCGCCTGCTAGAGGCAGGATAAGAACAGCCCAGTTCTGTCCCCAACACAGGCCAGTAGTTGGTGCCTAGAGAGGAGGAGGAACTGGGCAAATGTACTCAATACTTCCCCCTAATACTGTCCCCACCACCAGCTGTTTTCAGCTCAAAGAGTTTCTGAATTGAGTATGGTTTGTATGGATTTAGGAACCCTTGRTGGATTTTTCTATTTCAAATTTGTCCAGCCTCTTCTTGAATCAAATAAACTTTTCATTTCCCCAGCACTTTTTGGCAACGAGTTGCACAGATCTGCCACCTGTCCCACAAAGAACCACTTCTCCTGTTCGATTTGATGCCCTCTGGTTGGAAGGGAAAAAGTGAACAGTAAATCCCTACCTACCTTCTTCATATCATTTATGTTTTATCATATTCTACCTCCCTAACTGTTTGAATTTTAACTAAATGGGGTACTTCATTTAAAATTCTTGACAGGAAAAGTACAAATCAAATAATGTTAGCTTGTGGGTGTGTATGTATATACACGCATATACATCCCCACRTATTTTTAAACTAAAGTGCAAGAAAGAAGGGGAGAAAGATGAACATTAAGGTGCTTGTTCTGTATCTGTAAATTGTTTTAAAATAAGCTGGCCTGTTTGTCATAGCTCCCTGAAGATTTGGCTGAGGAAAGGCACCRTTTGATTCAGGCAATGGCTTAAGTGGGGAAAGAGGGAAGCATTTCCCCTGGAAAGTTGAATGAGCAGAGCTGGGCCCTCTCGCCCAACAGTAAAGGCTATTTAAGTCCTATTAGAGATAAATATGATCCCAAGSATCGGGAACTGCTGGGGTCTCACTTTAGTAGTCTCTCCGCACAGCGCACTTCCCAAAGGCAACGTAAGCTCATGGATTTCTGTCCACTCACACTGTAGCTTCCTCTGATGATAGCTCACAGTTGGCCTCGATCAGGCAGCAGGGGACAGATCTAGGATACTGGGAGACACTGGGTAGAAGCTGTGTTGAAGCATAATCTGTGGTTAGGAAGCAGTCTTGGGTGGCCTGCTGATCTGATCCAACTGTCAGTTCCCATCTTTCTATCAGTTAGGGGTCAGCCACTATCCCTAATACAAACGTCTCTTTTTCTCAGTACTTCTCTGTATACACTTCGCCTCTAACTCCCCTGTACATATCCTAACATTATCCATGACAAGTCATCAAAGAAAAACAGTTCAGAATAGTGGGTTTGGGTTGGGCAGAACCAGRCTTGCAGTACCGTAATCTGGGGACAGAAAATGTGTTTGGAAAGTTTTTTTCTGATACAACAAATATTTCCACTGAACTACCGAACCTCAGTACAGCCTCAGGGCCCACCAACATCCTTCCTTTTCTCTCCACCCGCCTCATGAACATCATCACAATTCCATTCACCTGGGATTTCTATGCCACTGGAGTCCACACAAATCCACCCTTGTGTATACACACTCAAACATCCCAACCCAGTCCCTCTCAAAGGGCACAGCACACACACACAGCCTGTCATATGCTCTCCCTTCAACCCACACACATGCAAACCACTCCAAGTGGAATCTAGATTTGTAAACTGCTGACCACATCCATAAACAAACTTGTTTAAAATTAGACTCTTGCAGTAAACAGTGGGTAGTGTGAGGAGCCTGGGGAGAGTCTTTCTGCCAACTCTAGCCCTGACCTACCCTGGCCCTTCCTTTAGATCCCATGTTATATTTACTTTGGAGCAGCAGAGACAAGCTGGGGTGCAGCCTGGAGCCCTGACTAACTTGCTCCCCTTGTTCCTCTTTCAGTTCCATATTTTTTATTCCTAACTTGGAAGAGTTCTCAGTCAGTGGCAGTAGATGGAGAAGGAAGACTTTTGAGACTTTGCAGACTAGTTTTGTGCTTGACATTAGCTTTCACACTCCACTCTTATCCATGTGCTAGCTTCTGTTCACTTTAGAGGAAGCTCACTAGAGTTAGTGGTTTCTTATAATCATCCTGGTAGGAAAGCCAGCAATTTACATGGAAATGTCTCTTTGTAGCACATGTGCTTGCATAGTATGTGATCGGAATTTATAGGAYGCCTTAGTGTTGTGCTTATGTTCGTTTCTTCTTGGCCTTATATACAACACAGAGCATGGCATGAAAGTTTAATCTCAGATCTGGTGGGTCAAGAATATGCCTCACTGGTATTACAGCCTTAAATTGTAAGTTATCTTCTGTTTTTCAGAGTTTCTGGAAAGTGTGGCTGCCATTTATCAAGACTTATTGGCTGGTAAGAGTCCAAACACTGTGATTGTGCCAACATCATCCTCTGGGCAACATCGRCAGCGCCAACCCCCAAATGACTGCAGCCCACTTGATGGAGTAGAGGCATCTCTCTTCTATCAGTGCCTAGAGTCCTTGTGTGACAGATCAAAATACAGGTACAAAGGGGCCCCAAAACACAGTTCTGCAGTTTGTGCCTTTGTAGACTCTCTGTCAAGTTGGAGCTATGAAGAGGTACAGGACTTGGAACAAGCTGTGACTCCCATGCAGATCTCATTGGAAAAATATGAAGAAAGAGATTGTAGCGTAACAGATGTAACTGGAAGAGAAAAACAGTTTCATGGACTTATGAAACATGGGGGTTTGAGCTGATTCTTGAGGGAAAAGGTTGATTTGGGGATCTGTTTTCCTTCTGACTTCTGCATTGGCACCTTCATCAAGGAGATGTTCATCTAGCATCATGAGTTAACTAAAGGAGATAAACACATGCAACTGCGTACCTGGACATTGAAGCATAGGAAAGGCACTCTGGGGTGGATGGAGTCTGAGGCCTAAGCACCTGGATAAGATCATACTACTAGTCTGTACTTGAGCCTCGAATGGAGCTGGTTTCCAATCACAGAGTCTGGCCACAAGACTAGCCTTAGTTCAGCAGGGGCAGAGCAATGCCAGACCTTACCATTATAATTTTGACAGACACATTCTTCATAGATTCTTACAGGTAGCCAGCAGATGCCTTGCTAGGTCATGGGCTAGATCCACAAAAAAACTCAAGACACAAGGCCCATCTGATTCCTGCTTTAGGTGCTTGAATCCAAGTTTGTGATCCACAAACCATTGTTGAACTGCTGTAGACATCTAAGTCTGGAAATGCCAGGTTTTTTGATTGTTTTAAACAACAAAAGCTGTGCATCCCCTGAGAGCTTTGGCTGGAAAGCATATTGTGGGCACATCTGATAATAGGTCAGGCTCTACACAGCATGGTGGAGAGAACCATTCCCAGTCCTTCATTCAGTAGCTCAATCCTCAGCCAGGCTTTGGTAACCACCTTTGCCAGATAGATCACTAGCCCACACCCAGGTCTCCTAGGAGTGCTCCAGCCACTAGGCCATGGAGCATTCAGCACTTTCTTTTCCTCTTAATGAGGCATTTCCATTTTGCATGAAATCCTTTAACGAGTAGTAGACAAGAGCAAGAATCAGTACAATGATATTGCATAGAAGTCAGGGGAAGAGGTAGGGATGAGCACAGAAGAAGGGGACATGTGAATTATAGTCCCTCCTTAACTATGGTTTATAATGTACTTAGTTTGTCATTGGAGAAGATTTCCTGCCCCTTGCATAAGTGTTGCTGATAAAAGGGTGATAACAACAACAGTACCCTCATTAAGTTTTGTTGTCTTCTAAAGAAAGGACTTCCCACTTGATTTTGGAAGGATATGATAATAGTCGGGGTGTATATGCCTCTGTGTGGATCTAGGCTTCCCTCTCTGTCTTTGGAACGGAGGAAGGTAAGACTGCTCTTAGGGACACATCCCAGTTCTAAAGTCTTGTTTAGCAAATTGGGAGCAGATACAAAGTTAAATAAGCATGCTGGTGGCTGTCTTAAACTGAGTAAGGCCAGCCTGGCAGTGTTATAAGAAGAGATAAATGGGTTTATTTCTCCAGTTTGGGCTAGGTCTTGAAAAATAGTTTATAATTTAAAAGACAAGATGACTTCTTTGTCCCTCTTTCCGTAGCTGTCCACCTTCTGCTCTTGTGAAGGAAATGCTGAGTAGTGCACAGAGGCTGACCTTCTATGGATTCCTTATGGCACTTGCAAAACATCAGGGGATCAACAGAGCCCTCGGTAAGACTCCTGTGAATGGTAGGGCTCTAGATTTTCARTCATTCTGTGTTTCTGTGCCCTAGATTTTACATTGTCAGGAAGAGAGTGAGGGAAAGTTTTTCATCTTTTTGGTGATGGATGAAACTTCAAAGACATAACGCTGCACCTTAGTGTCTGCTTGAATTTGTGGAGCTTCTTGAACAATAAAACAGATATGAAATGCTGCCCTAAAATAGCAGTATTTTACCTCTTTAATAGCTGATAGCACTTTAGCAGAAATACCCTTTTAACATGTTTGGCTGTTAAAGTTGGAGAGGGATGGTCAGGAGACAAGTAAGATGGCTGACTACTTTCAGAAACTTCTCTAGATGGTAACTGAGTTGAAGTCTTATCCTGTGTTTTACTCCTTCAGTCTCCCACAAGTTTTAAGTAAGTAAGTGACCACTCTCATTGCCAATAAAGAAAAGAAGGGGGATATGAGTACCTACAGCAAAAATCTCTGCTGCCTCCTTGGCTCAAAGAATCAAATTAAGCCCAGTCTCTCCCAGCTGTTCCTCATCATCCCCTAAGCCAGTTTGATCTTGCCAATATATTAATCTATGGCCTTCTGAAAATCTGGTGGTACCATGAAAAAACAAACTCTTACAAAAATCTGTACCAAACTGCTGTGGAAACCAGAGGGATTACCAAGTGGCATCTCACTGTTCATTTGCATATTGTGCTGGCTAATATTGTTCTAAAGCAAAGGAGTGAAGCATTGCATTGGCAAGGGAGACTACGTAATCCATATGTATTTCAGACTCGTAATTCCATGCCCTCAGATGCCRTCGTATGCCTTGCTTGTGCTCCTCCTCTTCTTGCAAAGGGGAACAGAGATGGCTCTTTGCATTTGACCAGGTTGTGTCCAGGAAGAATGTTTAATGCATAGAGGCCCAAACACTCAGTTTCACTCATCTCCACCCAGCAAGTCACATGGCCAATATGGGTAGGCTTTCTGTCTCTCTTTTGCTTCAGGCCTGACTATGTGCCAGTCCTGTATTTCAAAGATAAGGCACAGTGAAAAGAAGACGTGCCTTGTGTGAGCACTTGTTCCTTGGCACATGTGTGTGTCATAGCAGAGTAAACGTGTCCCCTCCCTGGCTGAGCCCCTTCTTCCAGCAAACCATTTCAGTTGCTAGTGCTCCTCTGGGGCAGGGCTGCTTACCCAACAACACAGAGATTACATATCAAAGGTGCATGAATACAACTCTGCAATCCCCCTCTGCAAACATGCTTAAGAAGCAGTGTATGCACTGGGGAAGGTGATGCCTTGCTTGCACCAAAGTCTTTTCTTCCTTTGCCCTACAAAATCCACTTCAAGTGCAAAGAAAACAGATGGGCAGAAAAAACCTGCCCACAGMTTCCATTGGGCCGTCTACAAAGTGTGCAGGTTTCCCTTTGCACTTTTAGGGGCTGTCGCTTGGCCCTCTGCCAACCTCCTGCCAAGGCCTCTCACAGAGGAGGGGCAGCAGCCACAAGTCTGACAGGTGCTAGCATCTTGGCAAGGAGAGGAAGATTTTTATGCTGGTGTCTCTTAATCTCTTCCAAAGGATGATTTCAATAGTCTGAGGTCTATAGAGGATCAGAGGCTCCCCAAAGCCCTTCTGCGAGGGCAGTCTAAAGCAAAGGAGCACTCAGTCAGGGTGCCTGTCTTCTCTCTGGTCTCTGAGGAGCCTCTGTAAAGCCAGCAGTCCCCCTGCGGAGGAACAGAGGTGGGAAACATAGCGGCTCATTCTGGCTAAGGAAGCACTGATGAGTTTCTCAGGCAAATTAGAATCTGCAGCCTAGCTCCAATGTCAATGTTGATTCATCCTATTTACTGACTCTCCCAACTAATGCATGTGCTACAGAGACCTCACTGTACGTTCTGCAAATGCAGAAACAAACTAAGCTTTAGCTGTGTATTGTTTTAATTGAGACCATGAGAGGAAGCAGGCTGGTGCACTGGATTGCCTGACACTGTGTCATAGTGCCAGGCTTTGCTGGTCATTTGCTGGATGGGAAGAGAGCTGGAAGAAGTGGGGGAGTCAGTTTTCTGCAGTGGTTCTAGTTCATTAGGAACTCATGGCTACATTTTTGATGACCTCTGCCAGCCTGCTTGTGCAAAGGAGGTGGCTCTCCAGCCCCTCCTTCAGGAGCAAGATACCAGGGCCAGAAACCAGATTTGTGTCCCCACCTGGCAATATATAGCACTTTCCCAAACATACTGAGTCTGTCACCTAGGTCTCCTGAAAAACAAAAGCATTCTCCACAAYGATGTTGGTACAGATTAACAAGTATGTTTTTCCTGGTGTTGTGCAGTGGCACTGTCCASGCTGTGGCAGGCAATTGCTGTCATCTCTGTACTGACTGATGAGACCCTCCCATGACCCCTGTGCAAGCTGGAGTTTGTTTCAGAGTTAGGAAGGAGGTGTTTCCTAAGAGCCTCATATTCCTTTCTGAGCTTTGGGATGTGTGTCCTAAGATGCCACTGCCATTACCAGAGAATGGCAGCTTAGATCAACCAGCTGTCCTAGACCTGAAGTATTCCCATGTCCTTCATCCTGCATAGGGTAGCTGCCCTGGCAAATATGAAAAGGAGCAYGCTGGCCTTATGCTGAGAAAGCAGGTACATCATTACTGACCCAGCCTTTCTCTCACCCTGACGGCAGGCAACACTGGAGCATAGCCCACCCACACCTACKCCTGTTAACTTAAGGTGCACCAGGGTCAAGCCTCCTCACTTTCCTGAATTCCAGTAGTCTTATATCCATGAAGTGTTTTGATTCCCAGGCTCAGTGCAATAGAAAGACAGGTGGCATAGAAATAGATGCCTCCCTGGGTAAGTGTTTGCTCTCATTTTCCCAGATCTCTGCTGGACAAATCGGACATTTATTTATAGATAAGTAGACTTCGTGTGCTCYAGATGGTGGCATGCACAACATATCTATTGCCCTGATAGGATCTGGGAGTGCTGGCCACACAGGGCAATTAACAGGGGCCTGAAGTTGACACACCATCTCACTGTGACATTTCTACTGTGTACTTACTTTCTACTTACCTGGGTACTTGGTTGTTTTGCTCAGTGAAAGGAAACTCTTARCCCTTTGGGCTCTTCAAATTCTGCAAGAGGAGAGCTCTCTTCTGAGAGCGCCTCCCATTTAATCGAAGCTTAGCAGTGTCAGGGAAGAGCCTGACACATAAACACAGAATCTGGTCCATCATTCTTTGTTTGTCCATGACCGTCAATACTCAATGTCCAGTTCACTAACAGGTATGAGCAAGGGTTGTCTCTGTCTTTCAGGTCAGATTTTGGGAGTTAGTATGACTCCAGCACTTTTTGTTATGAAGACTGACCCTGAAAAGCCTAATGCTGCTCTGATGATACTTCCCTTTTTGTTTTTCCAGGGGCTCTGCCAGATAAAGGAGACTTGTTTCTGGACCCTGCCATGGATCAAGAACTTGAGAAATTGTAAGTGGAGGTGCCTAGAGCACAAAGCAAAGTGACAGATTGAGGGTAGCTTGTTAGGGAAGACTTAGTTATTGTCCTTGTTCTTCTGCTGAACCATAAGGGAGCAAGAAAAGCAGTATAGGCAGAGGACCTCTTTGGGGTGCCTTGGTGCAACTAACAAAATCCTTGGAAAAGGCTTCCGAAGCAGAGCGACTAAATCTGCCTCCAAGTGGGATCTACAGGCAGCAGAAGAGTCTTGAATGAACAGAGAGATTCTGTTTGAATGTGTGAAAACTAGGAGTGTTGGAAGACACAGGTTCAGCCCAGAAGAACAATCTGTTGTAATGGGAAGAAAGATTCAGAGAGTCTGCCAGGTGCTAGTGCAAGGTGTTCCCCCTCTTTGCATGAACATCTCTCTATCTCTGTGTCAGTTGTGAAAGAATCCTCATCCCCGGTTCACTCCAAGACTGCTGTAGTGAAAGCTTGAGATGGCAGTCTGGGCTGCCCAGTATTTCTCTTTTCTCTTTCAGGGTGGCTCAGGTTTCAGGGCTTTCTGTCTCTACTCCTGCCAGCTCCAGTGGGGATACAGCTACTTTGCCTGTCCGTAACTTGCCCAAGATTAGCTCTCCCTGGAAGCCTCTTCACCATCGCCGAAAAATGGATGCTGAGAGYGAAGGCTCCAATGAAGAGACAGACTCCTCAGAAAATTGAAGGTTGTGAGGGTTGGCACCATTTCCATCATGAGTTTCTCCAGAACTCCCTGGAGGAACAGCACCTCCTCCCAGATATCTGGTCTGACGATGGGTTCTGTCCACATCTCCAGTGCGTGCGCAGCGGTGCCAATCCCCACTGCTTGGTCCACCAGTCTCCTCCCAGGAAAAAACATGCCGTCKTCTTAGCTCCAAATTCATGAATAGCTCCCTTTGCAGAAGCCATGTACAGCTGCGGAGTTATGCTACCCTCTGCTGGCAAGTAAGRCAAACCAGCAAATGCTAGGTCTACCTCTACTTGGAAAAATAGTAGCAGATTCTCTCACCAGAYACTCTCACACAGTTCAGCAGGTGCTGGAGCAGTGGGAGTGCTAGTGCAGGCTGGTTGCCAGAGTTCTGCTGTGTAGCTGTGTTCAAACTTGGCCTAGACATTACTGGTTAAATTGTCAGCGGCTGCTCTGCACTCATGCTCTCTTACAGTTATTCCCTGTGAAACTGCACCTGGTATGATCAAAGCTAGAGAAATTCCTAAAGTTCCTAGAAAAGAAGGGCTTAGGTTGTGCCCTGCCACCTGTCTCTACATCCTCCTCCATGCATCCAAGTATTGCTAAAACAAGTAAGCTAGATTTCAGTTAAGTAGTACATGAGAGTGTCTGGCTCTTCCACTGTACTGAGCTCCCCTCTGTAAGGCCTTCCTTGGACCTGTTTGGTGAAAGCAAGCTTTGGAGCAAGAGGCTGGAGAGTTGGAGAAGARAGAGGAAGTGCCTCTTCTCTCCAGGTGGCCCAGGTGGTGCAGCCTGCGAACATACAGAGTATCTGGTAGGGTTTAGTGGGCCCAACGGGAGAAGGAAGCAGCTATCAAGAGACTCCCAGGTATTTTTTGTAAGTGCTGGTATTGCTGTTCTGTCACAGGATAGCCCTTAAAATTGCCAGATGAAGTATCTTCTCCTGGTGTTGACTCAGCAGTCCGGCCTCCACAGCCCTGAACGCTTTAGCTATAGAGCGGTGCCCTAGCTCACAGCTTGTACAGGCTCATTAGTCCCTGAGCTAATTCATTCTTCTTTTGATCCTCTGGGAGCCTCCTTGCTCCTCCCTTTTATAAGCTGCTGCCTAGTGTGCGCTCCGTTCACCAACAGCTTACAGCTGTCCTAAGCCAGAGTGGATTTAGCCCCAATGAAACTATTTTAAGATAATCCTGTAAGCACTGCTGAACCTGCACCGCTACCCCAATCACAGAAATAGTGGGAGGTGTTATTTATTGTAACTTATTTTATTTATTAACATGCCCTTTCACTGCTCTTTCTGTCCCACCCATCTGTGAGCGACTGCAAGGACCAGCAATAAAGCCCGTCGCACCAGGCACCTGCCGCACCCGGGCTCTTATGCGCCGCCATGGCCCAGCCCAGCCTGGCCGCGGCTGCTCCCGCGGCGCTGCAGCCTCTGCGTCCCGCCGCCGCCAGGCCCGTGCCAACCCCCGCTCCTGCACACTGCACAGCGGCAGCTGCCGCGCACGCGCAGGCCGCGGCCGGCACCGAGGAGAGGAGCAGCGCAGGGCGCCGCCGGCAGGGCAGTGCCCAGCAGCGACACAGGGGCAAACTAAAAAAAATCAGGCTTCGCCTCCAGCCCCCTCCCCTCCGTGAGGCTGAGGGCCCCCAGCAGCTCCGGCTCCCACAGCACAAACCAGCCCTGGGAGGGAACCCCGGCACGGCTGAGCAGGGGGCAGGGTAGGAGGCTGGCACGGACACAGTGGAAGCCAGGTAGTGGGTAGGGGCCTGGCCCTGGACCAAGGTCTGCTAGCTACACAGCTCTGTCCACGGACAGCACGCACAGAGGACAGCCCCACCAGCCGCACCCATCACTTTTGCTAATATAGCTATTTTGCATCAGTAGAGGGCTTAGCCTCTTTTTTCCTTTGATAAAAGCTTAATTTTCTGTCAATGGCCTAGGCTGCCTTATGGTCAAGGCCGGAGCCTGGACTGAGGTTTGCTGGCTGCATGGTTCTGTACCACGGCTGAGCAATGAAGCAACCAGAAGCCCAAGAGTTTTATAGTGTTTCTCCACCTAAAGCCCAGGCCGAAGTCGTGGTCTTTTCTGGCCTTAACATGATCAGAAGCCAAAAAACCACCTTTGCTTTGTTTGGTTTGTTCTCCAGCATCTATCCGTGCTGGTTTACACAACAGTAGAAAGGATTATTCCATGCTACAAGGCAGACCTCAAAAATACAAGGGAACCCTCTTTTTGCCATGCTCACTGGAATACCTCCAGTTGAAAACAGCTTCTTACCAATGATGTCAACTGCTACTGCAACCTGCATGGAAACAGGCAGTAGGAGCACTGAGCAGAACACAAGGCCACAGTCATGTCCATGGGGACCAGGTAACACAGTGTCCAGAAAAATGGCATTCCTGTTCCCCTCTGTCACTTGGAGGGCTCAAGTACAGACCAGACCAAGAAGGGCAGGAGCACCAAGGAGGCCAGCTACAGGAATTCCTGTCCTACTGTTCATAGCAATGACATTAATCCTGTAAGAAGGCCTGTCTCCACTGGCTAATAGATAGCAGTGGGTTTGAGGACACACTGAATTTTAATACAGAGTGGAATCCAGAGATATTTGGAAAGCAGTCTGGGCAYAGCCAACTCCTGACCCTTTCTGCTTACCTTCCCCCCTTCCCACCCACCCCAGACAAACTAAGACAATCCTGCAGAGTTTACTCCAGGCAATCAAAGGTGGCATCAGTGCCTCTTGCTGGCTTCCCTGTGAGCTGCAGTCCCTGGGTCATCAATATGAGCCATAACGATCCTGGGGAAGAAACACATCAAGACACTGTGCTACAACACTTCATGCAAACTCCAAAGAGACAGACAACAAGATCTTGAGGTGTTTGGAACTGGAAGGCAACCAAGAGGGAAATRGCCAGTATAAAGGTTACCTAAAGACACAACGCCAGGCAAAGGCAGGAGGTAAAACACAGCCCCAGCGTAGTGGGTTTTGCCTAGGATTTGCCATAGGAAAAGGCATATCTGAAGTAACGAGGTGTCCTGTCCACCAGGCGAGTAATTCCTATCTACATGGGAATTAGCCTTCTATGTATTTTGGGAAGACCACAATAATCCTGGTGGAAGCCAGGATATGGCAAGAGTCCCCGAATACAATTATAGCCTGTCTTAAGGTGCCATAKTGTCACCTCACCTGAAGGGAGTTCATCACCCCGTTGGCTAAGACAGCCATCTTGCCAGCAACTGATTTCACTCCTTGCTTGAACTGTGCGATGTCAGCTGCAGGCAGGACATTCCCAATTGATACGCCACCTATGAGAGCCAGCAGGAGTGAGTTTGGAGCCTCCCCAGTTCCAGAAAGCATCCCAACCCCTTCCAGGCTAGGGGCTCCGAAGCTGCCCCATGACACTCCCCTCCCCACTGAGCACTAACCCACCTGAGTGCACATTCTCAGCATCTCCAAACAAGTCTGCAGAGCTGATGGCACTGCTGCCTGAGAGCTGCTGCAAGCGGGATCTGGCTTCATACTGCAGCAGAAGGAAAGCAGAACAAGAAGAGAAAAAATTACAAAGAGAGGGAACAAAGCAGGACAAGAGCAAACTGGAAGGGGTGAAGAGAGCGCTGTACCAACTTAAGCACTGCAGGGCATGCCTACCTCAGCATCTGCCTCCCGTCCAAAGAACATATCTGAAGAGATGGCTTTGGCCCCTGCAAACTTCTGCCGTGCTTCATTTGATTCCACAGCTGATGTCCTGCTCTCCGTCTCACGCCTACTAGTGGGTCTGAGGTAACAAGAGTAACAAGAGAGGAGACAAGTTATAGCAAGGAAACAGGCTTCTTTCTCTCTCTTTCSCTCCCTCTCATCCCATTTGAGTAAAGGAAAGCTACAAAGCCTCAAGTGCTAGCCACTGTCAGGGTTCCCCTGTTCCCCCCAAATCAGAGCARCCATCACTTGATGACTGCAAAGGCTGTATCAAACATAGGGATACCACAGGCAAAGTACCAAAGCCCTTTTCACTGAAGACCCCTTTCCTTGGGCTAGAAAACTACTCCAATCAGTATGCAGCCATGCTGTCTACTTGACTTGCACATGCAAGTAATCTTCTGTAGCACAAGTTCCAGATCCAGTCATAATACAGTAACCTCTTTCCCCACAGCTCCCAGACCTACCCCTTTGTCTCACACTCAAGGTACACTGGCACTGGTGGATATTTTACCTCTCTGAAACGGGTCGAATACTGGAAATGGTCACCTCAGGTTCCTGCTCTTTGTCAATACCCCATGAGGAGTCTGTTTCCCATCGTGAGCCAAAGGCATCTCCCAACGAGAAGGGATTATCTTTATATCTAGGTACCAAAAAGAGGTAACTCAGGCCAAGTACTACATTCAGAAATAAGCCAAAGGCTACACGGACAGTTCGTCTTACTTGGGGGGTCCAGATGTGAAACCTCCAGCATCTTCAAACAAGTCCAGTTGAGAGCGGGAAGATTTTGCAGCCAGCGGTGTCTCCTGCTCAATTACTTGCATCTCAGACATCACCGAGTGTGAGACAGAACTAGCACAACAAACAAGCAATCAGGGCTGGCAGGGTCTGACAGCATCCAGCCCCTAGAACCAGTCTGCCTCAAAACTGAATCTGGCCTTCACAGACAGGGAAGGTGCCAAAAGTCTCAAGAGAGTCATGGGCTTCCTGCCCCCTTCACTGCATGTCTACTCTGACTTCCTCAAAGGTCTCGAGCTACTTTCTTAAGGCAGGTATTCCACAGGGGGACAGTTGTTAGCAGCAATTAGCTGCTAGGGCTGGAGACTGACAGACCATATGCATCTTCAGAAAGGGACTCAAATACAGACTAGAACCTCTGAACAGAGCACCCGTACTTTCCGGGGCCTGAAACATTTTCAGACCTAGTCCAGCATACAAACACTTGAAATCAGATGCACATTTGTTACAATGCCTTCATGAACCTATTCCAGAGCAGAGTGTTTTCAAGGCACCTCCATCTATGCTACCCCATCCAGAGCCAAGTACCTTCTGGATACCAAGCCCATGCCTAGCCTTTCGGCTTGTTCACGTTTCTTCCCTTCGAGGTTCTGAAGTTTCTTCTCCTCCTTCTTCCGATCAAGTTGCAGTTCCTGATAAGCCAGTCGCATTGAGGTAACACTAATGAAAAGAACTGTGGTAGGTATTGGCTCATGTCCCTCCACCCCCCAAGTCCCATCCTGTGGGGGGCCGAGGGAGAAAATAACCCTGACCACCATCAAGCACCAGTTTCCCCCAGTACCAAGACAAAAAAAAATCCTTGCATAGAAGCTATTGCTCATCTTCCCATCTCACCTCATACCTCCACTGGGATTCTGCTCTTTTTGTGCAGACTATGACTTCCTTACTGCCAGCAATCCCCCCACCTAGGGACAGAAGGATAAACAGGTCCCCATCCAGATCAGCCTTTTAATATCTTCAGCTCTGTCTCAAGGTCAACAAAAAAGCAAGATACTTCCATATCTGCTCCTCTAAAACCCTTCCAGGGTGTTAATCTGAATAAAAYGTGGCAATGTAACTTGTAACTCTCTGCTGTAAGGACCCTTTCTGCTTCAGGTTATCAGTGGTAACTCATCCTATCATGCAGCCTCTTCTGTACTCAGCTTAGCTGGTCCCATGGGGAAGCACCAACCTCTTGTTACTTCTACCTTACGTATGCAAGGTATTCAGCCCAAAAAAGGCACTTACATGGACTCCTCAGCTTGTTTCCTGGACTCCACTGCCTGCTGCTCTCTCAGTTGCTCYGCAACCTGGGCTTGCCGCTCGATCTCACTAAAGCTCTGGCTGCTCACTTTCTGGGCTCCAAGACCCCTTTTTGCACCCAACTTTAAAAACAAAAAAGCAAATGTGAATTCTTCATCTCGTTGTTCAGAGTATTAAAAAACCAGCAGTCTGAACCCTGTGCCTTGCTGTGCTGACCAGGCCTTTAGTCAGCCTGTTTAGTTATAACCTACAGGCCCAGAGGAGCCTGCAGCAGAGAATGGAAGAACACACAGGCCTTAACCAGCCAGTGACCAGTGCTAAGAGATTAGTCATATGGACTCCTGATCATAAGCATAATGATCCAAAGCCTAATTATTTTTGTCCCTTAACATTCAAGCTATCATTCAAAAGAGGCAATAAGATAATCAAAGCTTTCCCTTCCCCAAATGGGCATCTCCTGGGCAGCTTGATTAATGGGAGAAAGCAAGGGGCCAGGGAAAGGTGAGCAGGATTACATGAGATATACTCTGCCTCTTCTCCATTAAACAAGAGCTCAGACATACCCCTTTCTTGGCAGCTCCTGGCTTCTTCTTTCCAATGAGAGAGGATTTAAGTTCTGTGAGAGGAAAGCAACAGCATGTAAGCAGGAATGAACTAATTTAAGAAGGCAAAATTAGTCAGCAACCCACATAAACATCTACCACAGCGCAGCTGCTACAAAGTCCAGGGCACACCATGCAGCTTCACAACATCAGCCTGGGTGATTTCACCAAGCCAAGAAAGCAGCACTGAGAGGGTAAGAAGCTCCACAATTGCAGACTGGTGGCCTAGAAAAGCATGTCCATCCCTGGAGAAATTAGTAAATGAATTAAGTCCTTCTAACAGCTCTTCCAAATGTCACACAGCTGTTGACCCTATCCAGTAAAAGTTATGATAACTAGAAAAAGACTATTTGTTCCATACATAAATCCAGGAAAATGTCATTTCAGAGCATATGAAGGTCAGCRTTCCTCATCAGTGCCTTAGGGACAAAGAACCAAGAACCATAAGGTCAGGTTTACATGTTCAGACCAATTGCAAGACAGACCTAAACTTCGGTGAGGTACAGACACAATGGGTTCCCTGACACCTTCCACCAGGAACCTGTCCCTCTGAGGACATGAGGCACACCACGCTGGCAAAAACAGCCAAGTCCAGCCAAGTAGCAGATGTCTAGGCAAAAGTGTAAGAACAAAGCAAGCATAAAATGGAATTGCCCAGGTCATTTTTCCAGCTTCCAATGTTGTGTGGCTCCAATATTCTTTAATCGCCTTYGTCAGGCTTTTTGTCCACAAAAGTGCCTAATTACTTTCTTCACTCATGTAGATTTTGCCAACGCACGCTTCAGGTCATCCTCAACAGCCTTTTCTGTGTCTTTTCAAGTTTTATCATATACCTTTGAAATAGGGGGCTCAAAATCTTTACACTATTCAAGACACAGGCAGTGTTTTCAGCTCACCATTCCTCGCATTTGATTTGTTTTTTGATCACTCTCAAGAAATGTTTTTAATAAGAGTTATAACAATAAGATCCCTTTCCAGAGAAGGGATAGGTGTTTTAGAACCCAATACGATATACATTAACTTTGGTTCATTCTCTCCTTCCAAGCACAGGATGCTAATGTTAGAGCTGAAGGCAGAGTCACAAAAGGGGCAGGCAGAGTTGTCACAAGCAGCCAGTGCAAGCCAGCTGTTAGCCAGTTACCTCTGGCAGGAGCAGGCTCTTGTGTTGACAGATACATGGACACGTCTGAAGAAGAGACATAAAACATGGGGCATGAAATAAGATGCTTCAGGACACAGGCTTTCCACCCAGGATGAACATTTTGTGGGCCAGAAATACACTCCTGCTAAGCAGAGAAGCTCCACCTAGATGCTCCATGTGCAGCCCAGACAGTAATGCTGGGGAACAATCCCTGTTACTGAGCAAGCTAAAAATTGATCTACTGCCAAGCTCCCTAAAAGAGTCAGTCACATGGCCTTTATTAGCCAAGCTCTAGATATTTATATWCCAAGTTCTGTCCAAGACACATAATGAAAACAAAGTATTAGAAATGAGACAGCTTTGAACTCAATTATCCAAAGGAGCTAGAAAGCTCCAATAAGCTCAACCAAATATGTAGCTGGGTTTTTGGGTCTCATTACTGACACCATAGGAGGATATTCTGAAGATACCCACTGAACGGTGGGTATAAGAGCAAGACGGATCTAAGAGTTACCAAAGAGTCTCACTTACCTAGAGGAGCTTTAGGAGAYGTGCTCAACAAGTCAATTGACGGGCCTTGACTAGAATCTGTGGGCACAAAAATAAGGACAGAAATTCAGCAGAGAAAAGATTCTTATCCCCTTCCCCAATTGCTCTACCCCTCTTCTACACCTAAAGGCAAGCCAAATTCCTTCTGCCCTCSCAAAAGACAAGCCAGATTGCTGTCTGAAGGCTGCAACTTCCAAAACATAACTATCTTCCACCTCCACAAAGCAAGTTATTCCCACTGCAGTGTCCTAAGCACATTAAAAGAAAGTTAACACTTTGCAGAAGAACACACAAAGCTGTTTCAAACTAAAGTTATACACCCATATTCTTGGATTCTTTGTAATTCATATCTAGAAACAGTATTGTTTTCCATTCGTCTTCTTTATGCATTATCATCTCCAGACCTACCTATTCCAGACCAAGGGACAGCAGAGAAGCAGGGCAGCTAATCCCCAAAACAAAGACTGTTTCATGCACATTTCAGGAAAAGCAGAGAAGTAACTTCTTAATCCTCAGCAGAGCAGCATTCTCAAAAGTCTCCACTAATTTAACTCAACAGTCTCATTACAATATATAGAGCTTCCACTCCTGCTCCAAGCCTGAAGMATGAGGTAAGTTCATCCCTTCCAACTGTGGTACAGAAGAGTATTCTGCTGGAAATAAAGTCAGGTTCTTTGAAAAATTATTCAGCAGGGAACTCACATGACACTTCACTGCCTTCTGATGACCTTGTTTTTTCCATCTCCAAGGAAGACTCTGCAGGATTCTGGCTGGCATCTGCTACATCCCAGGTACTGGAAGACTGTAACACAACATTCATTCCAATGATTTGCAGAGAGATGAATGAACCTAGAGTAGTCCTAAACTAACTTCAAGTTTAGGGATCTGTATTCAGTTTTAAGCCAAAGAGAACATGATCCAAATTCTACACTATGCCTTCTTTGAAGATAGGGATAACTTATGGCCAAGTTCACATTTCCTCAGAGAAAAATTAAAGAGGGACAGAAATTAAAGGAAAATGGAAGCTAAACTGAATAGAAGGCCAGGAGAAAAGGCAGCATCACTCAAAGAACAGTCATATCAGTGCTGGCTACTACAGAGACTTCCCACTTTAAAGAGATGAGCTTAAATCTGCAAGAAAAAGTATGAATGAGTTTCATTTGAAAAAATAATCTTTGTTTCTCTTGTCTTTATTACCATCCAGCCAATTCTTCTGTTTCTGTTACTGTTCACTTGCAAGACTGCCTCTAGCACTCTCTTGTATAAGCAGTTGCCCAAATCTACCTTACCAGGGTCCATGCACTGAAAAGCTGACCAAACCAGAAGTTCAAAGTTACAGCCAGTCCTTGCTTTAACCATTCCAAAGGGACTAYGTACTTAAAGAGTAGACAAAGCATTTTCCAGGTATCAGTATCCATTGAAGATAAAAATAGTCTCAAAGGCAGAGAATCATTATATGAGTATTACAGGCTCCACGAGGGAACACTTAGATGTGCAGCTGTATCACAGGCTGCTGATTGAATCTTAGTTCTTCCATATTACTACTGAATAAACATACCATTTAGTATTCTTCCAAACGAAGTGGGACTGCACCTATCACCTCTCCAGGCTCCTGGATGGACTGCTAGCTATCTGACAGCYGTTAAGGCTGCCTGGTTTAGATATTTGTCCTCACCTGTGTGTGCTCCATGAAGAAATCAGCATCACTCTTGTCAGGGGAATGCCCAGGGGCTCCACTCAGTCCATCTATCAGCAGCTGAAAAGAGAAGAGGAAAGAGATATCCTACAGGCCATGTCATGCCAGGTGCTGAGTCTTTAACAGAACAAAGCTGCCCAGACTTACATCAGTGCCATACTTGGCCATAGCAGCACTTGCCAGCTGCCGGATCTTCTCCCTGTACATCTGGGCAGCTCGACTATTATACTTAGCGTTGGCGTCTGTGGTAGTGCAGCCATGCTGACGGAAGAAAGCAGTCTGAGAAAAGAGATAAATATTCAGTCTCCTGACTGCTATATCAGACTCAAGAAAGCATCAAACACAACAGCTTGAACTCAACAGAAAAAGGAAACTTCCSAAATACAGGGGATATAATACTAAGTGTGGAGCATGACCATTCGTTGATCAACTCAGCTTTCACCAGGAAATCACTTTATGAGTCTCAGAGCGCTGAGAACACAATCTCTATCCTTCACAGAGGGATGCTTCTGAGTCACAGTGCTAAGCATGAACTTTCAAACTGATTAAAACTACTAACTCCTTTCACTTAAGAGGACTATGTCTTTCATTTAAATGAAGTGTAAGGAAATGAGAGGTCTGCGTATCACAAAGGTCACAACCTCTAAGTGCAGCTGACAGACGCCTCTCCTCATTASACATCTCCAAAAAAAGAAGGGGCAGTCAATATCCTTTGGGACCAGGAAAGCCTCATAAAGGACAGGGACAAGAGCCAGAGGATGCCATTTAGCAAGAAGGAAAACAAGYAAAATGCCTACAGAGGCTCCTCACCGCGTTGGCATTGCTGCCCACTTGCATACATCTCAGCTGGAACCAGTTCCAGTTAGAATCCAGCTCTGTAGACCTATGCGAGAACAAATTATTTCCATGAATAACATACAAGCACCCCAAATGTAAAAGCGTGCTCTAATCTAGCATGGAAAAGTATGCCACTGCTATTCTAGYGGAGTAGAGAAGCTCAAGTTAACATCTCAATAACTTCTTTGCCTCTTTCTTCCCATAATGAATTAAGTTGAACTTTTAAGTTATCAAAAATCAGTTTGAGCCARATAACAATGTCAAAATTTAAAGGGTCCCTCACTGGTATCGTGTAAGAGAATGAGGCTTGARCTAGGAAAGCACAACCAGCAACTTTCGTTTTACATGTGAGCTCACCATAACATGAAACACTCATATGTTCATCCCATCCCAGTAATGAGAGCAGAACACATTACAAAGCAGCTGAAAATACAACAATGTAAAGCTATATGACAGAACATGCCTCATACCAGTTATTCTACTCATCTCTGAATGAATAGAGGTCAAAATCCTCTTACCTAAAATACAAACACCTACAAGTACTCCAAGCAAGAAAAATAAGCTCAACACCCAGAACTACCTTACCCAACAGACTGACACAGAAAAAGCCTCCCTTGTTTAGCATCACAAGAAAAGCTTTCCTAGTGCTTTACCAGAAAGATTCACGCACCACACAGTTTCCCTTCAGCTTCTAAAAATGGGAACCCAGATAATGTTTCTGCAGGATCTGTGAAAGCAACATGTTGATGTTCTACTGGCTATTCAACTGGGTGCTTTGGAAATTCCATTTTGAAAGGCTGGAGTGATCTAAAACTTGCTTTGAGCAAGACMCACCCCAAAGTCATCGCCTCGATAGTCCAGCCTCCCTCTGGCCAACTCCTCGTGTGTTCCCCCAATGCCGGGGCAGGGGCTCCAGGGGCACCCAGCGGAGACCACAGGCCACAGCCTGCTCCTGCCCAGGGCCGTACGCACCTGATGAAGCTGAGGTGCACGCCCAGAGACCTGTGGACGCCCGAGCAGTCAATGCACAGGAAGACGCCGTAGGTGATGCTGGCCCAGCTCGGGTTCTTGGCGCCGCAGTCGAAACAAGACTAAAGCCAAGGCAGAGGAACACCGGGCATTGAGGCAGCGCTGCCGCTCCTTCGCCGCCCCCCACCGCCCGCTCGGGCCCAGGGCTCAAACCCGCCGCCCCTCGGCGCCCCCCTCCATGGCCCGGCCGCTGCCCGGCCCCGCCGCGCCGCCGGGAGCCCCCCCTGCCGCGCCGGGCCGAGCCCGCGCCGCAAGGACCCTGCCCGACTCAGCACGACGCCCTCGCCCTCCACCTTGTTCGCCGGCGCCGCCCGGAGCCGCTTGAAGAGAGTCTGGATCTCCGCCTTGCTCGGCTCCGGCGCCATGATCTCTCCTTCCCAGAAGTCACTGCGGCGACGGGTCCCGGCCGGGCCCAACCGGCGCGGGCGGGGAGGGAGGGGCCGAAGCCGAGTACGGATCCCGGCTGAGCCCAAACCACCCGCGGACGGGTGCCCGCGCGGCCCGGCCCGGCCCGGCCCGGCCGCCAGGGCAGCCGGGCCCCGCGGTGCCGCCCGGTGCCGCCGAGCAGCGGGAACTAGTGGAAGGAAAGGCTTGTCCGCAGGCGCGCCCTGAGCCTTCCCGGGCGCGGGCACCCGGGACCCGCGGGCACAGCAGGTTCCGCGGAGCCTTGGGACGAACAGGGGCGGTCGGGACAGAAATGACACCTAAAACCGGGTTTAGCGGCAGTGCCAAGTCTCGTGTTGTGGGAATCAGTGAAGCGCTAGCCACGGCGGCCAGAGCAAGACTTGATTTGGCAGTCGGACTCCCCTGCAGTGGGAGGGTGAGAGCCTCTGGCTGACGCATCTGATTGCAGCTGCTCGGAGACGAGTTCCCGAGCTGGGCAGCGAAGCGCTGGGCCCGGTCCAGTCTGGAGGGCGCCTTCTTGGCCACGGTCCCACCTTGGGTAGTCCTTGGTGTCTGCTGCTCTTACGCTGCTGCTGCAGTTGCTCCTGTATGCCTGTTCCTGGGACTATACAGAAACTGCATTGGGGAATGAGGTCTGGTCAAAGTTACTTGTAGCTTCTAGTTATTTTTAACCAAGTTCCCTGATCCCATGCATGGGACAGCTGYCCTAGCAGTCACACCAGCAGAGTCAAAGCTGGATGGAGGGACRGAGAGGGAGTGCAAGACGGTGGGGTGGAGGCCTCCTAAGCTGCTTCTCGCTGTGGAGAGGAGCAGGTTCAGRCGGAGATGATGCACTGGGAGTGGTATTGCTCATGCTGGCTTAAGCAGGCTCACCCGAAACTGCTTGCTCATGTCATGTGCTGTGGCCTGGTGCTGGGCCTCTGCTCTGCTGGGTTTGTTCTGACCAGGTCCATGCTGAGTGTGTGACAGAGACGCTGCACAGTGGTTAGGTGCTGATGTTACTACAAACAACTTGTGAGAGGGAAATGGTGCGTGCCCAGGAGGAGCCAAGGCAGCTGTGGAGTTCGGTGGGTTCAGTGCCATGCTTTGTTTCTGCATATCTGTGCCAGAAGACATCAGGAGGTGTTAGTGTGAGCTCCTATCCTCTGCAGGGGCACACAGTTTATGCTCACCGTGCTGTGTCCTAGGAAGAAACACTCGCTACAGGAGGGTTACTCAGGCCTCTCTGCCTCAGCTGGGTCTCTTGCAGGCCTTCCAGCTCTTGGTGATTGCTCCAAGTCCTTGTCAAAGCTGCTTATCCTATCCATCAGTTTTCCATAAAAGCAGCAGGAAGAGCATGCTGCTAGTATGAGAAATAGCTTCTTTTTGTTGCCTTTGTCAGTACAGGAAAGACCTCCTGCTGCTGACTGTTCCCTGCGAGTGAGTGCTGTCGCTGCACAGTTCTTGCCATTTCCTGCATCTGTTTCTTTTGCATCTCATGTGCTTTGCTGCTGAGTTTCTGAGCTCCAAGCTGGTAGTCTGCTCTTTGGCCCCTGGCCTCCATGTCAATCTACATCACATCTGACATMTGCCTCCTTCCTCCTGACTGCTGTGACAGCAGATCCTGAGCCAGCTCTGGCCTCCTAAACACAGATCTCCTTGCTGTTACCCATCTCTGTCAGGATGTGATAGTCCCTGGCATCATCTGAGACACAAAGGAAAGCCAGTGAAGGTGACCAGGCTTGTTCTGGGGGTCTGCAATACCACTGAAGACACTTTTTCAGTACAGAAGTTGAGTTGTCTTAGGGCGTGAGGTTACTGTGGAGGGACAAATGGCAAAGAGGAAACCTGAGGGCCTTGTGCAGGAAGCAGGGGAGGGGAGTAATCAGACAAGAGCTGGAGAGGCTCAGGGGTGCAGTGCTGTGGTGGGGTAAAACCTGCCCTGCACTTGTGTGTCTGAGCTGAGAGGGAGAAGGTGCGGTTTACAGACACTAACCAACSCCTGTGTTACCCGCTGCGCATAGTCAGTAACCTTGGGAGAGATTGCCCAGGACTGTGGGGCAGCCTGGCTGTTTCCAGAGGTGGAAGGAGCAGGAATGGCCACAGACAGAGAGGAGGAGAATCAGTCAGAAGTTCTTTCCCTGGCCGGAGCAAGAGACAGGCTCTCAGCAGGCAAGCCCCTTTCACTGTCTGTGAGAAGTGTGTAAGAAGACGCTCCAAATTTCCTATGATTTCAGGTCATGGGAAACTGTCTGTAGCAGACTTCTCCTTGGGTTGCATTAGTGGTTTTTTTTTTTGTCAGATCGATAAGCTGCTCTGCATTCCTGTAAGGCCAGATGTTTAATAGGTTTCAGACAAGGGAAATAGCTGGCTGAGGGTTGTGGGGGACCTGCCTGCTGCTGTGTCAGATTTCATGTAACAGGTAGCTGCATCCCTAGGAAAAAGCGTAGCACGAAGGCAGTCATGCCGCGCACACGCTCTGCAATGCTTCCAGCAAGATTTAAGATAAAGAGTTAATACACTGCGTGGCCAGTGACTGTTCCGATAAGGTTGACAATGCACACAATTTTACTGCRGTCTTACAATGCGATTTGGAGAAGGGCCAGCAAAGGTGGAAGGAATGTACAAATTAAAGAACACAACAGGTGCGTAATTCGAGAGATACAGAGGAGCAGAATCATGGCTTGAGCCAATCTAAGGTYGTGCTGTAGCCAAAAGGCAGGTGCTGTCACCACCAGCTGCACATGCTGTGCCTTGCTCCCACTCTGGCAACTGGGCAGCTGCAGGCTGTCACACACCCAGTGCCCCTGTAATGCTGAGCCCATTGCATCGCTGTGCCCATCTCCCCCTGCCTGCGCAATCGCTGATGCAAGCAAGGAAAGGGACAGGAAGGCGTGGTGGGAAGAAGAGAGGACTGTCCCCTTCAGCTGTCTCAGCTGATGTTGCTGGGCTGCCAGGCAAAGCCTTCAGGGATTGAGGGAATGGGTTATTTGAATGTGGGGCCAGGAAAGGAGCATGCTGCCCCTCACTGCCTGCAGGATTCCCAGTGCCGAGGGAGACCAGGACAAGAYGTAAGGCAATTCTCTGCCTGCAGAGTCCTTGCAGTCTTCTTTCCTGCCCCCCAGCACTAGAGGGGGGGGGGAAACATGGGCTCAGGAGTTGGTGGGACTATGTTCACTGAGCTGCTAATTCTTCGGTGAGTGTGTGTGTACAAACATTTCTTTATGCTTTTCTTTTTGTAATACARTTTTGAATATTATAATCAAATGTTTATCTTCAAACATTGCCTGGTAATGTCATCTCTGACTGGTCTAACAAGTGTTGGGGGCACCTCATCTCACAGGAGGAGCTGGCAGCAATTCTTATACCCTGCTGTAATGGTCAGCTTGGAGACRGGTGGTATTACAGGTGTCCAAGCTGGGAGCAGGCTGTTTTGACAGGTGACAATCACTATGAATAACAGGGAAGACGTGAAATATAGTTCAAGTTCAAGCAGTGCTTATCACAGCACATGGAAGCAAGGTGGAGAGACTGGACAGTGAGCAGGCACTGAGCTGTCTCAGCATGAATGAAATCCTTTTTCCACCAGCGAGGGGGCAGTGCTGGAAGAAGCTGGAGAAGCAGAATGAAAGTGCTGCTGTCTCCCATGCTGCAGCCTCATTCCTCTGGCAGCTCACAGGGCTTGGAGCTGCTTCATCCCCTGAGTGCAGCCAGCTCTGCTGTGCTGGGGCAGCAGAGTAAAGGCAGGAGGGTGGCTCTGGGCTCAGGGGRGAAGAGCAGGAGGGCCAGTTCAGCTGGGGCTCTGCTGCTGCCTCAGCCAACTTTTTTGGCTACCCAAGAGGGGTTGCTTGTGTACCTGTTCACCCAAAGATGCACCATTCGATGTGTGATCATGTATTTATTCATCCTGAACTTACTGTACTGGGAACGAGCTACCTTTTTCTCCCACACAGAAATCATCCAGGGAGGAAGACCCCCCTTAGATCCTTGAAAGCCATGGATCCCAGCACAGCTGCACCATCCTCTCAGATGGCTCAAGAGGGCAAATCAGTAGCTACCAAAGGTGCTCATTTCCTTTACAGACACTGAAGTCAAGCAGGAGGTCAAACTTCCTGAAGAAAAGGTAAGGTCTTTGAGAATTACAGTTCATCGTGGTCTTKGGTGTCAGGGTTGGCTCAGCTGCCAGCTGCAGCCCTCGGACAGACCACATGAGAGTTTGTAGAGATCTGGAGCTTTCTGTGGTTTTGAGCTTCTCTTTACTGAAGCATTTTACATTTGGAGTTAAATAAGCCAAAAATCAAGTGACCTGTGTGGGGAAAAAAGGAGAAGTGGAGAAGGGGAAGATGGCAATACTACAGTGAGGGAAATACCTCCTTTTTCAGACCAGATCAATAGGGCTGTTCTGGAGCTTCTTGAGTGCTTGGGCACTGCCTCCTTCAAGGACAGTCCACAGCACAGGTTTTAATTTGCTTAAGGCCTGAGCCAGCAGGGCTCTCCTCCTATCAGACATGACTCCTCCAAGTTTTCCAGCAGACATGTAATTTGTGTGTTCCCTGCAGATCAGCTCACTCTCGGGAGTTTTCTAAACCGAACCTCTCTAGTCCAGGGACTAGTTGCTGCAGCTTCTCCAAGAAGAGTAAGAAACATGCCTAAAGAAGAAGGCAGTGACCCTTRGAAGCGAGACTGGCAGTGCTAATGGAAGGACAAGGTAAGCACAGAAAGATGAGAAACTCATTTGTTAGTGAAAATCTTGAAAATGTTCAATCACAAACTGCAGGCACCACTGTCATGTTATTATGAGAGATTTGAGAGGAGAGCTAATAGATAGTAGCACTTCAACTCTGCTGGTGGTCACAATGGGTACCAGAGGTGCAAGACCACCAGTGAGACAAACATAGGCTAGTGGATGTAGCATTCTTTAGGAGCTGGTTGGACTGTGCTTGTGCAGGGGAACCTGGAGGAGAAGTTGAGAGAAAGGGCCAGTGTGATCACAGCTGCGGGCAGGGGTTATTTTGGTGCCAGCTTGCTGCTGAAAGCAGAAACAATAGAGACTGGGGAAGGGAAATGGTAGGGAGGGCAAAGGGAGAGAATACACGACCCACGAGAAGAATTCCAGCTAGTAGGTTACAAAGGAAACAAAATGAGGGAGAGGGGGATGGCAGGATCTGGATTAGCAAAGGTGCCGAGACTGAAAAGGAAGGGTTTGGGGCCCTCACACTAAGATGGAAGAGGTGCCAGCCACTGCACCCCTAGTGGAGAAGGGAAGTCTCAAGCTCAGCTATAAACTGCTTGAGAGACTGATAAACCAGAACCTTTGAAAGCGGTTTTGCTAGAGGAGGAAAAACAGGAGGATGCAGTCAGGAAAAGCCACATGCTGAAAGCGTGGGGCTGAATGGGCCTGAAACTTGGCTTGAAGAAGTTCACTGGAACCATGCTGCTTAGCCAAAATATTGCAACAGAAAAACCAGACAATTGCTTGTAGCTGTAGTCTACCCTATTGCCCCTTCTCTCCTCTCAACAAGAATTTGTTCACTCTGTCCAGAAACATCCTCTCATGTCCATCATGTCCATCTTGCTTTTTCCTTCTGTCTGTCCGTCYGTCTCTTCTAAGAACCTAGGTAGCTTGATAAGTAGTTTCATTCCCTCTAGCCCCTAAATTTTCCAGCTCCTTTCTGGCCTGGAACTTGGTGGCACTGTGGTACAACACTCGGTTGTAAGGCTTTATTTTTTTTTCCTCCTTTGTGAAAAATCCCTCTGAAGACACTCTGTGCCATGTAGCCTTCCTATTCCTGCTTTTTTTTTTATTATTTTTTTTTTTTATTTTTTAACAGTCTACCCTGCCATCCTCTAACAGGTATTTTTCCAACCACACTTCCACAGGCCATACTGGAATCTGTGACTGCCTTTTGGCTCAGGGTCAGCACCGTGGACTAGCCCTGCAGCCAGGCTCTGTGCAGCTACCCGGGAACAATCATCTACCTGTCTGCATAGAGCATTTAAGCCTATTTGCCAGCTTTCCTCWCAAGCAGAGGAGAAGTCTGCACACAAACATACTCTAGCAGCTCTAGAAACATAACTGAGGCAGCTTCAGGTCAGGCACAGCCTGCACTTTGGTCAGGGAGAACATGTCCWGCGTAGCAGAGCTGAGCCCCACACAGCTGTGGCCTTGGCTTAGATCTGCAAACAGGGCAGGAACAAAGCGAGTTCAGGATAGCTTGTAACAGCTCCAAGGGGGCCTGCATAGGATTGCCACATACTTGTGCCTGCTTCAGTGTTTGCCAACCAAACCAGCCACAACAAGGGTGCAGGGGATGCAGAAGTGGGATAGAAAGTAAACCTGAAGCACCAGTGGCCCCAAGCTCCACACAAGGCTGTGGGAGCATCCCCACAGTTRTATGCTAACTACAAATTCAGCTGCCAGCACAGCACAGCTGGCTTGTGGGCTCTGCAGGCTCCAAGGTGCAGATTCTGCCAATGGGGCAGAAGTGTTCATTAAAGGGTGGAGCAAGCTCAGCTTCTGCTTTGGGGAAGTGGGTGTAATCTGTCATAGAGAATCTCAATTTTTCTCCTAGAAAATTCATAGTCAACAGGAAATCCACATTTTGGGTAGTACTTTAGGAACTTTTTTGCAGGAAGATATCAGAACCAAAGTAATTATCTACCAGCCACAGATTTACAGCTTTTCTATAAGGAGTGGTTTTATTTGTTAAAAAATAGATGACTAGATAATGTTTTTACTGTTTCCCATCAGGCACAGACACACTTATGTTTTTACAAAAGCAATGAGGGAAGAATAGGCTTTGCTAGGCTTCTGAAATTCAGGAACAGCAATTAGTTCATGTGCATATGCCTCCTTGTGTTCACACAAAAAGCAAGACATTTAGCAGGGCATAGATGAGCCTTTGCTGTTAACAAAACCTCATTTGCTTCTATGAAGAACTAAGCCTCTAGCAAGAGCTGTTTCTCTAATATTAGACCATTAGATGCATTTCCCACCATCACCACAGCAGACTCTTCACTACACAGGCTCTTTTACTAATCCATTTGTTTTTGGCATGCCAAAGTTCATGAGGTACAGTCTGGTTGAGCAGTTTTTCATTCTTGATATGTTGTATGCTGTCCATTACTTCAACTGTTGGCACCTTAAAGGAACTTCTGATGTGCAAGTATTCATTTAGGGGACTTGCTCATATAAACTGCAGTATGTTTAAATGTCACTATTTCTGGAAACCTTCAAGCAGCCCATTATGATCAGGTGGTCATGTTTTCCTAGGACAAACAAGTCTGCTCAGACTTTGTCCTCTAGAATTTCAGGTTGTTTGTACTGTAATCAGAGGTCTCGTCTGCTGGGCATTTCTGTCCTCATAGCAGGTTCTGGCTACACCTAACTTCATCCCTAATTATAGCCTAACCAGAACTCAGCACTTCTGAGAAGATGAATTGAAGCCAACCTCCATGTTGCCCTTCATATCTCCCTTCTAGTTTTTTTGTTGACTATACATGAAAGGCTAGTATTAAAGTTTGAAATATCCGTCTAACAAAGTACACTTCTCTGTTCATTACAACACGCATCTCAGGTCATTTTATCCTTGACCATTTTTACCCCTGTTATCTGAAGCCTGGCAGGCACACTATCTTCACATTCATGTGTATTAGAACAAAGCAGCAACAAATCATCCAGTTGTGGGTCAGCAAGTGGAACACATGCTATTACTGTATAACACTGCTGATACTTTGCCTAGGTATAGTTCTGAAAGCAGAGACTAGATCTTTAAATAAATCCCCAAGTGCTCATACACTGACATCTCTAATTGCCTAGTATAAGTTTAGCTGTTTCTTCAACTATTGGACATAGACTAATAGGTAAATTCAGAAGTATTTCTAGGTATTTTTAATGTCTGTTTAACTGTCACTTAGATCTTGGCATTAACTGCCTTTTATGAACACTTTCCCTTTCCTTGAAAACTGATATTACCAATTCAGAACAAAATGCTTCAGCTGTGTTCTTGCTGTTTTCACCCCTCTCCACACATTTGTGGAGTGCAAGGTTAGGGATGCTTTTTAGCAAGCCATTTCAGTGGCTGATGCATTTCTGCAYTCTCACAAGACAGCTAAATATCATCAGTTTCAAATCTTTTCCATGGAAGACTGCATTTCAATGCATCCAGTGTACTGTAAAAAGTTAACTCCTGTCCTTTCTGGCAGGCATGCAGCAAGATATTTGTGGTATGGTTTAACCTCCTAAAAGTTAACAGTGTTCAAATCTGGCCATTATTCCCTCCTTTTTGAGTCTGCCCCTGTTAAACATCCATTTTGGTTCATTAGCTGCAGTTGCATTCTGCAGTCATTCTGAGCTCATGGCTTCAGACTCCCTTTTCTGTATCATCCGTTTTTCTAAACGGGTCTAAAGCAGTTAGCTCCAGTGCCACTGGCTGAGGCTTGATTGAGTTTGATTCTGACTGAAGTTCCTTACATGTGTTAACCACGTATAAAAATTTCACTAAAGAAAGCTATCACAAACTCACAGTGCATCTCAACACAGCAGTTTCAACTAGATATAGCAAATAGCCAATTTTTAACCCATTGAGTTTTACTCATACATACTTTATTTTCCTTTTCATGCCTTCAAGCTCCTGAGCTCATCCTGTAYGAGCATGCCTATCAGTCGGATTCTTGACATATCCTCATGTTTGATTACTTAGAGAACTAAGATGAGGCCCCCACCTTGTCTCAGCAGCCTCAGAGGCTTTCAAGGGCAGAAAGAGGTCAGGCAAACATTTTATAGGTCTATTCCTGATGAAAGGCACTTAACAGCTGGGCATGAGTACACCTGAAGAGATTCAGGATCAGAAGAAAGGTGAACCTSTACAGCTAATGCACAGCCAGCAGATAACTTCCACCCTCCATTACCCCTTCATTGCTGTGTAGGGGTCTCCAGCAAAGCRGRGAGTACATTTCTATTGTGAATAAGTCAAGAACCTGGGGGAGAAGGAAGAGGAGGGTCTTTTTGTGCTTGTAAGAAAAACTGAATGCTCTGCACACAAGGTACAGCCAAAACTATCTAGAAGCATCAGAAAACCCAACACCTAGTGATGCTTTCAGGGGTCCCAAGCAGAACAGCACTGGAATGTAGCTGCCTCTGAATACTAGCCTTCACTGTGCATCAAGCCCTATTCTAGCTCAGAGGARGTTGTGTCAGCTCCTGATCTGCCAATTTTGTTCACAACTCATTAGCTTAAATAGCCATATTACCCAAGATGGAAATCTTTCTTCTATCCCCAAACCATGCTACTTTCATCCCATAGTGTCTCCCAATGATTTTGCAGAAAGGCAAAACCAGAGTTTTAAAGCTGTATTACTGTCCCAAATGACTTATTGGGGGGCAGGGGGCCAACAAGCCTGTAGGTAAAAGATAGYGAAGACTTCACTGAAAAATCTGGACAAATCCACACAGATTTGTCAGTTACTTTGCCGGAGCGGGGGGTGGGGGAAGCAATACTACAATAGTAGAGGTTCCCCATTGCCCTGCACATGCAAAGTTCCTTGAACAGGAAGGCTGGGGACAGGGGCAGACCCAACTACCCTGTGGATGAATGTGCATTGAAGCTAAAGAATTTTCCTTTTAGTCYTACATGCCACATACCTTCTTTCACTGTGTGGCCCAAGAGTATCTGTTCCCTTCTGCATCCCTACACTYCTATAGTGCTCACAGGCAGAGAAGTCTTTACTCATCCTTGTTTATTTATTAGAAAAGCCCTACAAGGTCTAGGCATTTAAAATGAAGCATTGGTTACATGGAACACGTGCCCTCAGTCAGAGTCCAGAAGTTGCTGCACGTACTGCAAAGGTGGAGTGGGGCCAGCAGTGACCCAGTGACTTCAGCAGGAGATGCCGATAGGGGTGCRAGACACTAACAGGGCAGTACCAGTCATGATCCAACCTTCTCAACATAGTTAGCAGGATAGAGTCCAACGTGGCCAGTGAGGAGTCGGCCCTTGCACCATCCCTGTTCATCTTCCTCACTTATCTTCATTAGTTCTTCACCTAAGAGTAAAAACAGTTGTTAAGGARGCAGCCTTGGAAAAGGTAGTGTGGCCTTCTTTGTCAGGAGGACTCAAAAACAAAGTTCTAAAGTATATATATGTCTGAATATCTACAATTTTTGCCATAGCACCCTCAGTATTGYACTGTACAGTTTTTAATTAAAGCCAGAGTTACTGACCTCTTCAGTATCTATGCTCAGTACTATCCACTAGATTAGGGTACTTAGAGTCCTTCACTGCTGCTGTTCAATATCAGAAATCCTTGCTCTGATATTTCTTCCAGCTTTCTTCCCCACAAAGGAAAGTGTTTATAAACCAGAGGAGTCAGAAGGCTCTTAGACATTTCTCTTTCTCAGTGGTACCTCWTTCTACATAAGTCTTCTGCAGCAAGTGGGAAGAACTTGTAAGAGGTTGCTAAGCTATAACTGTTAGAATCCAAGATGACTATTCCATGATGGACTCTCCAGCTTGGCCAGAAAGACATGGAATCCGCTCATTTCTCAGACAGTGACTGGGAAAGGCTCTCAACCTCCCCAGATCCACTTTGAGAAAGGGCAGGAAAGTCCCCTTCCCATCAGGGCAACATTACACATCTGCCAGAGASACAGATTTGACTACATCAGTAGGTCAGCCTCACACTGATAGCAGTTGAGTGAAAAAGTCATCTGCTAGCAGTTGAGTGAAGAAGTCATCTGCTGTCTAGCTTAAGCCTTGTTCTTGCATGCTGGTCAGAGCGGAGTCAAAGGGGAGGGCTAAAGCTAATCAGTCATGCCTCCATTTAACAGTTTAAGCTGCTGAGYGGCAAAAGACAGTCAAGTTCTAGAGCAACCATATTGTAAGGTATTTTAGAGCAACAAGTTAGAGATAGAAAGTTGACTAGTATGGTAACACAGCAGCATAGATGTTGGCCTCAGGCACAATCCTCTACTGAAAAGCTTTTCTTTTCTTTTTTCTTTTTTTTTTTTTAAAAAAAGAAGAAGTGGTGTATTTGAGATGTACAGCACAGAAACACCACATAAGACACAAAACAAGCAAGATTAAAGACACTCAAGATCCAAATGTCCTCTTGGTATTGGAGAGATGTGCATGTGCAAGCCGAATTTAAGGGAGRAAAGAAAAAGGAAAAGGGGTCAACATTTGCTTCAGCATTCTCGCTCCCTCACTTTTCTAGTAGAGGTTGGGATCTCCACATTCAAGATACCAATTTTAAACAGTTTGTACAACTTTTTCTGCCAGTCAGACTCTGCCTTCAGTAGCACATGCCAGTCAGCTGGACTTTCCCCCCCTTGAGATGACCATCTTCTAGCTATCTCTAATCAGACCACCTTTTTTTTGTACTTTAGAGAAGAAAGGGATATAAGTTTTTTTTCTCCCTGTGGCACAAGGGAGAAGCATCTGATGATAGTCTCAAGATAGGATACAGAGTAAGTGCCTGGCAGGCAGAATGTGTTTCATCATCTTCCCTTACACTGTTGCCAGGCAATCTTTTTGTGGCCTCACTGTCTTAGTCTACAATTAATCTGAGGTGGATGATACCCCTGGGCAGTCCAGTCGGGGAGGGGTCAGGCCAGAGGAAGAATAGATTTCAGTTTTCAAGGGGATATCCAGATCTTCGAGTGTTTCAATCATTCAGTTAGCCCAAGAGGGGACAGCAAGAGGTTAGTAAGAGATTAGTGCTTCTGTACCTGCTTTAAAGCTCAGCTCATCAGCCTCCTGTCCTGTGTAATCATACAGCGCTCGTACCCTTACACCTGGTACCTTTATGTCCTCCTCATGCCCATTGGTATCCAGGCACTTCTTGGGAGTGTCCTCATCTGACCACTCTGAAATATCTTCCTTCCCTCCGCTGTATTCATGGAAGGAGGAAGGGGATAGGACGGTGGTTAGAAAAAGCAGGCTCATCTCTCACTCACCTTCTCTTTCTTATGCACCACCCTGACTCCCACAGACAGCTACACCACAGAACAAGGTGTAAGAGGCCAACAGCCAAGTGAGAGTGGACAGGGAGGAGATACCAGGAGACACTAGATTTGAAAGCATCCCAGAGTCAGAGACCTGAARGCTGGGAGGGCAATTCATTCTCACAGCTTCTGCACACATCCACATTCTCTTAATGACACCATCCTACTCCAGCACATCATCTCGTTCAGGGCAGGCCAGTTCTAACTGGAGAGCCTATGTGCATCCAAGACTTATTCCAGTCAAGAAAGCCAGAAYGGTAGGAAAGGCCACATCTTTCATCTCAAACAGATGTGGCTGGAATGCCATTTTYTAAGTCAAGAGCAAGAGCAGAAGGGAAGAACAGTAAAGGACAGGCGCCTGGAGCCCCCAAAACCCTGGAGAGATGTTCCATACTAACTTCACATGGGCTGATGCCCTCAGGTTGTCATAGAAGATGCTGTTCTCCTCCTCTTGATAGGAAAACCTGTAGATTGGCAAATAGGGCCCCTGAATTCAATAGGCTGGGATACTATAGTGGCCTTGAGACATCTCTACATCCCCATTCTTTCCTATCCAGTTTGCTTACATCAGAGCTGACCTTCTAAGGCAGGAAGGCAACTGACACAGTAGGTCATGAGTTTCTTCAGCCTCTCCCTATCCTCCAGCTTGCTCCCTGGCAAGGGAAGCAGCTCTACCCAGACTTGTCAGCACTCAGCACCAGGGAGCAGTAATGCCTGTATTTAGTAAACAGTATAGTTAACTGGCAGGGCTACCAGTTCCCAGTTCTCCTCCCCTAAGTCTGGAGGAAAGGAATCAAGAAACACCTGCCAGAATCTCACAAAGCATTAGACTGAACCAGGACAGATCTCATCACTAGAGGGACCTTTACAACAAAGCATCTTATGAGACTATCTGCTAGACAAAAGCTACTCATCTCCTTCACCTACCCCATCTTTTTGAATGGCATGGACAGGGCTTGAAAYGGAAGGGGTTAAGGGAGAGGTCACTCCTACCAATCCTACCTAATTTGTACATCTGGGCTCTTCCTAATGCATCCAGACTTCAGCCCTTACCCTTGTCTTGTCTGCAAAGGGGTCTGTGAGACAACACCATCCCGTGCAGGCAAAATGCTGGTCAGCGTCACATCGTCGGCCACCTTACCACTCTTCTCCTTCTTGGTGATTGGCCGCTGTGTTTCAAGAGACCATTCCTATTGGGAAAAAACAGTAATACCATCAAGCCACATAGATCCAAGAGTACTCGGTATTTTTCCCTCTGACCAATACAGACGGAAGAAAAGTGCAAGAAYACCCAGATCATACTTCAGTTGTGGCTTATCAATCAGCCAGCCAGGTAGCCTTGCAGGCATAGCAGGCTTACTCCTTTGGAATCCCACTGTGCAGCAAGAACTGTGGGAGAGTTTAGGATCAGAGGTTGTGCCAAAGCCCTAAACACTGACTCCTGTTCCTCACCCTTGCAGCTGGCTGGCTGGAGTAGTTGCAGTTTGGAAGGCTTACACCCATCCCTTTGCGCACCAAGAGAGCTTTAAACAAAGCTTCAGAAGARACAAACATACCAAGCCCAGTGAGCAGAGACCTTTTTCCCCAAACAAAACTAGCAATCCACCAGTTACAATAAAACAGCTAAGTGGCAGGGATGGTAGTTATACACTCCAGAGTGATCGGTCACCTCAAACTGAGGCCAATTCATCGCCATGCCTGGCCCATGCGTGTTGCGCCACCACTTCAGGTCCTCCTGGTTGTCTGCAGCCATGATGACTTGATAGAGATCTCGATACAGTGCATGGAAGCTATGAGAGCAGGAACAGACAGAACCAACATAAATAAGCAGTTCCCCAAAACCCAGGTGCAAAGGAAGAACATAACTTCATGCATAGTTACACAGCTTCCAAAGTCCCATAGAATAAAGGATGATAGAGAGCCATTGAGAAACACCTGGTCAACCCTACGAAAACAAAGCCATCTACAAGGAAGAGTCAGTTGGCTGAGAAACAAGAGACTTGTTTGGTGTGACAGTGGCCAACATCTGACACCTCACAGYATAGTTCATCAAATGAGCCTTGAGAAAGCCTGGCATGCTCTTGCACACAGACAAGGAATTACCTCCAATTCATTGCCACTGTCTTTAAATACAGAAGCATAAAAGTTTGGCTGCAACTGTCTCCCTATATAACCCCTATTTAAGGGCAACTTGTGAGATAGGAGTGACATGAGCCTACAAAAGGTCTTTTGATTCAGGGCAGAATAAGTGTAACAGCTACAGTTACTGGAAGGCAAGAGAGCTACATTCCTCAGACTGGGGTTACGTATAGCCACACGGAGGCATTGCACAGAATAAGTTAGAAACACATCCACAAGATAGTACTGGAAGCCTAAGGGTTCAGAAGACAGACAGAATCCTTTCTGGGGAGACGAGCACTGTTCAAAACCAGAGACACCAGCAGCGGTCAGACCAAGGGGACCCAATGATAGTTCTCAGACACACTTGGAAGGGACAGGAATGAGACCTGTCTGATACATGCAGGCACTCCCCTTCACAGACCCCACAATCAGCACCCTTGCCAGAGTGCACAGCACCCTGGGCAGAAAGACCTCTGGTGTCAGGGCTGGTACCTTTCACTGGTGGAGAGGTTCAGATGCTGGTGCAGATTTAGGAACATCTCCTTAAAGAAGCACAGTCGCTTGCTCTCTGCTTCCTGGCAGCCCTCAAACACTTGCTCCATATCCTCCATGTAGCGGGGATTGTAGCGGTTCAGCTCTTCCAGCATCTTCTCATATTGATCCTTGCACTGAATCAATCCAAGAGGAAATCCAGTGGTGAAATATATAGCCTTGATCTCAAACCAGTGGCCCTCCCCCACCTCCAGCTTGGGACTGAAGAGTTTTCCCCTGCACTGCTAAACAAACAGCCTAGAATGTAGCAGAAAAAAGCCTTTTTCCCCAAAGCTGGTATCCCAGCCCATTGGTCTTCCAGAGGTCTTGCAAGCTTCTCACCCCTCCTTATATTTCCTTCTACACTCAGTCCTTCCACAGCTTTTCAAGGGGGCAGGCAAGCCAGCCACTTTGAGCAGCTAGCTTTCAGCTCTGCAGCTCGCACTCCCTGTACCGAATCCCCGCCTCCCCTTTCTTTTACTGATAAATGAGATACTATCCAAACCAAAGATAGTCTTGCTCAAGTCTTATTCTATCTTGCTAAAGCCTCACGCAATGAGATCCTAAACTTCCTTACGGGTTGCAGCATAAGCAATTGCACTGCTATTACAAGCAGCACTTTTTCCTTGAGAGGGGTATCCTCATAATCTGTGCCTGTATAAAACAGTCACCTTCTCAGCTTCCTGAGTGCACTTCTCTACACGCTCCTGCAGCTTGCGCAGCTGTTCTTGTGAGATAGAGGARTCTGCCTTGGCATGGTTCTCCCTTGTATGGGCTGTCTTTTCCTCTTTCCGGGCTGCATGGTAGTTTTTCTTAGAAGTCTCCACCTGTGGCAGGAGTGATGCAGAGACAAAGTCATGATTCTGACCACAGAGATCCTCCATCCCTCAGAGAGGGCACATTAACATCCTTGCTACAATCAGCAGCAGTTATTTCAAGACAACACAATATGAAAGGCCAGTTTGGTATTTAACCAGCCATGCTCCCCCTCTAAGTGAACTCAGCATTAACCTGTCACACAGACACTGAGCCTGTTACCAAAGCCTTCCTACATGAGAGGGTAGCTACAAGGCCACCAAGAACAAGGGACCAGCAAGACATCTCCTCCTCTGGCATCCTCTACCACACTGTCTAAACCCAGTGTGCTTGCCTAACAGCACTCATGATCAGGTAGCCAGCTGGGCTACCCTCATTCACCCCTTCTTCCCCATTCACATTTTGCTTACATCTTTCAGCTTTTTCACCCAGGGTTTCTGGGCCTTGCGGAACCCATCCTCTGCCTCCTTAGTCTCTTTGAAGCCTCCAATCATCTGCTTGTGGTAGGCCTCCTTCTGCCAGGCCTTGATCTTCTCTGAGTCTTCACCAGCCAGGTGGTTCCGGACATCTAAGTGAATTTCGCTCAGCTTGTCTGCAGCTGTCAGGAAGGCATGCCAGGCCTTCTCCAGAGTGCCATACTGTGGACCTGCAGGGACAGGCATCAGAGGGGCTATTATACCTCTTGCTCACAGAGAAAAGCACCAGTTCTTTTCCTCCTACAAGTATCTGTCAGTTTGGAGTCACTTCCCTAACTCTTCTCCATTACACAAGTCAGCACTGAGCATCCTGCACGCAGTCCCAACAGGCAGCATCCAAACTGCCTGTTACAGCTGGCTGAGACAGGCACTCCTTCCGGGCAGCCTCTGCTGCTGGGCACTGCCTGGAGCAGCTAAAAGTTTCTGCAGAAAGTTCTCCTCACAGATCTGGCCTGAGCTCAGGTAGCAATATCAGTTCATGACATGAGCTCCTGCTTCACAGGGCTTTTGCTCCACTGTTTCCCATTATTTTGTGGGACACCATCAGTATGTGAGCCCAGTGTCACCGAATCACAGCTAAGTAGTTATTTTTTGATTGAAGAAAAGGAAAACAGTCAAGCCATCTTTAAGAGATCTGCAGTTTGATTCAAGACTTTGGCCCAAGGACCTGCCAAACTAAATGAATAGAGTATTTTTTGTAATCAAACACTGGTAGTGCAGAGAAGGAATACCTCCCAAAGGAAACAGGAAGACTACCTGCCAGAGGAGAGAGGGGAGGAAAAAAAAAAAAAAAAAGGAAAAAAAACCACCACATACAGCCAAAACAGCTTCAGCAAAGAAAGAGGAGATGCACAAGAAAGGGACCTCCTTGAAGAAGAGAAGCTTGTCTCCCAAAGAAACAGCCTTACCCACAGTGAGACATCATACTCAAGGAACAGAGTGCTGCTACCACAGGCTGTTCCTACCCCCGCCTGYACATCTTACCCTTCTCCACATTGGTCCTCCACTTGCGGGACCACTCTGTTAGCTGCTGGGCATAGTTCTTCTCTATCTTRGCTCGCTCCTGGAAGCAGGAGATTAAGTCATTGCAGAGCCGGTATCCGTCATCCACGCGCTTCACTGTCCGCCTGTAGTTTCCAGCCTGAAATGTGACATAATTCCATCACTTTACTGTAATGATTTTCACATCCCTTCAGAACAGGCAGCAGCAGGTCAGTCATTGCACAGTGAGGGATCACAGGCCCTCCTGAAACCAGCAGCTGGGCTCAGACCCCCTTTCTGGTGCTCTCTTGCTGGAGGCAGAGCAGTGAAAGGAAGGAGCTGAGATGCTCTGGTCACCTCTCACAGCACAGATGAGTATCAGCTGAACAAGGAGCTCTTGTTCCACAGCATCTGAGGAGGAAAGGGTAACCTCTTCCCTGCAGTAGCATACAACTTGTTACTGAACCTCCCCACAGTTCCTCCCTCCCTTCCACTTCAAGGGCAACATGTCACCTAGGAACTTGAAACTCCTCCCCCAACTCTATTGATGGGAGGAAAGATGACATTCCTATCTCTCACACCTGATCATCCTTCCTTACCTCCCAGAAACTGCCCCCAGGAGCGTCCCCGCCAGCATCATCTTCTGATGACATTGCCCCTCTTTTCTTGCAGCAGAGAATTTTTGCAGATTTCAGTTAAGCTGAGAAGAGAGAAAAAACAATTTTTAACAGAGCACTGGCTGAGCCTTTGCAGAGAGCACAGTCCTCCACTGGTTTTACAGCTGGAGAAGCCCAACATACTGTCCCACAGACAAGAACTGGTATTACTGCACCTCCAGAAATAAATGGCTATATCCAGCAGAAGTGCTCAGGACTGAACCTGGCCCCTCACTCCCTGCAGAAGGATGGCCTCCTTGGCAGACCTAAAGCACTTTTGGAAAGGACACTGTAGAAATAACCTTGCCAAGTCTCAACCGTACTGTTCTTGGAGATGCTGGTGAATCCAACACCTTTCAGCAGCACTGGGCACCTCTGCAGAGATTCCTTTCTTAACCAAGGCTCTCAAGAGAGTAGTGAAAGCTACAGAAACTGAGAAAGTAGCTAAAGCTACTTGAAATGTGCCTTGAAATACTTAAAAATAAGTCTTCTGTCAACAGAGATGACTCCAGCTTCCCAATATGAGTCAAGATTAAGGGATTACACCAACTGACTGGAGAAAACAAGGCTGAGCAGTCAGCAGGCAGGCATGTCCTGAATGGGGAGGAGCCCTATAAACTGCCCACCAGCTGAGCGGGGCTYGAACAGGAACTACAGAAAACAGACATGTCCAGCCTAATTGCCCTGCAGCATGCCTGCCAGTTTCACAGCAGCACTGCTTCCCAGCAACATCTTTGTAGGGCTGACATTTCCATTACGCTCAGGCCTGTCACTGCAGTAGGCTCAAGGTCTGGGCTAGAAGGTGAGAGATGCATCTTGCTTGCCACTGTCTCCATGTTTCTGCCTGTTCTCCTGTACAAGCTGGGCTGCCATTTTGTTCCTGGCATGGTGTGACACTAGGAATTCCCTAGGGAGAGGTTCAGGTATGCTGCTGTGATTGGGCAGGAAGCAGAGAGAGAATAAGAGAAAAGCCCAGTGTCATAACACCCCCCCCCCCCGCCAATCCTAGGCGAGCCTGGGTTAATGCAGCATAGATGTCCTCTACCGCAACATCTCCTCTTGCACATTCCTGGTTATAAAAAGCTTCCCTCACACCCTAGAAAGGTATCTGCTCATTCTGCCAGCCGCCAGAGCACACAGCAGAGGGACGAAGATCAAGACTCCCTATCTCCCACCTCCTCCAAACTCTTCCCAGTACGTCCACTATAGCATAAGCCACAGCACAAAGTGCCCCAACACAGACTGCAAAAATTTCCTCCATTTCTTCTGGCTCAGCTTGCCCAGTCTCCAAGTGGAGAGTGTAATTACATTAATGCTGTTTCTATGGGTTTCTCCAGAAGGCTTTAAGTGCTGAATTCCACAGTTACAGAAGTTGTTAAATGAGATGTGACAGAGCTGCATAAACCTTAAAATCTGAAGAACACCTCCACCAGCCATTCCCATTCCCACCCTCCATCCATCAGCAGGCTGCAAAGCTAACTTATGTGCCTCCAAGGCAAGCAACTTCACTCTTTTCCCCAGAAACTACATACCTGAAAGCTGAAAGGGAACACACGTGCCAGCTGCTCGCTGCCCCCTATTTTCTGAGCTCTTCAGATGCCTCAAAACGGACTGAAGGAGAAACAGACAGACACAGTTAGACACTGCCACTTCTTTGCAGGGATGCTGTCCATTCTGGCACGTCGCAGTCCCAGGGTAGGAATGAGGGTGTCCCCATCTGCCAGCTACTAGGAGGGGCACCCTCTGATATAGCAGCTGCAGTCACTGTGCCTCCCGAGATGCCACGTTCCAGCACGTAGGAGAGATGCCAAATCCTCGTGTCACAAGATCTAGCCCCAGAGAGAGTTAAAATAGAAACACTGGGGCGGCATGACGGCACTGTGCGGGAAAGGTAGCGTCACAACAGCTGAGCAGAAGGAACAGCTCACAGCCAGGAAGGTCTAAATTAGGGACATTCCCCAGGGGCCTGGTCCCCCCCTCACTGAACAGACTCTGGGCTAGACCCACTGCCTCCGTGTGCTGCTGCCCTCACTTTCAGGCCTAGCTGACTTKTGGGGAAGATGGGAAAGACTGACAGACTTTCTCTGGTCCTTTTTTGTTAAAGATGACAAGGATTGACATACAAGGCAAAGGATTAGGTGACTCTGCTTTAAAAACAAAGGAGACACACACACACGTTCTGGTGATGAGGCCAGAGTCCCTCTGGCAGCCCCAGTACACCCAGCACTGCCTGGTGGGATGCGATTCTCTGGAACACTTTGTCCCTTGATTCTGTGAGCCACATCCATCACGTTGTCAGAAATACTTTGTTAGAAATCTTTATTTTGCCATTATGTCATYGGTAACTGCCACCAACTTTCCATGGAGGAAAAGGAAGTAAAAGACTTGCAGAGGCTGAGGAAGTGAGGGTGGAAAGAGGTCTGTTTACCTCATATTCACTTCCCTGAAGATGTACTTCGAATGTCAAAAGCATATTTAAAAAACACCTTCCCCACCACTCAAAAGCCCTTCTGCTCAGTCAGATGTATCCACCTGGTTGAGGCTGGGAGGTTAGGGCAACTGAGAGTTAACACAGCTGAGAGAACAGAAATTGCAGAACCCAGGAGGAAAAGGGATTGTTGGTCAGGTATTAAGACAGGTCTGGAGCAGAGGTGGGGTAAGAGGAGGAAGGAAAGGAATGGGGAGTGGGTTATTGCAGACAGACTAGTGACCTTTGCGAGGGAAAGAGCTGGACACTTATCAGATTCAGGCCACTTCGTTAAAAAGTTCCAGCTCATCATAAACCTTCACAGCTTACCAGTAGTCCCCTAGTAAAACCATACTATACATTCCTGAAATTGCTAAGATTAACCCTTTCTCCCCACACCCCCAAAAAATGTTACTTAAAAAAATATAGTTAGATCTGTCTGTCAGGCCTTTCCTTTCTCTCCCCTCAGGAAGAGGCGGATCAATTAGAAGTGACCCATGAAGGTTGTATCACTTTTTCTCCCTTCCCCCTACCCCAACAGTGTGTTTGTGTACACGCTCACGCACACACTTCTTTATCAGGAGGCAATGAATCTCAAACATGCCTTCTGTCTCTGGTTTCCAGTTCAGGCTCACTATGTAGTACTAGAGCTTGGGAGTAAACGCAGAAGACTTGTGTGTCAGAATGCGGTTGTTCATTTGAGAGACAGTCCAAAAAAAAAAAAAAAAAAAAAGACCCCAAATCTGTTCTTTCTGCAAGTTCCACATGAACTTTGAGCCATGTCTACTTATTTTCTCAGTAGTCACAAACCTAAATAACTGGATTTACCATCAATATCTGTGGGCTCTGAAATGTAATAGCTGCGATAGATTAAACCAAGGGTCCGTATTGCCCAGTATCCTTCACAGATAGTGGCTAAAAGCAGCATCTTCCCTAACCTTGAGAACAGAGCAAGCACATATGGTGCCTCCCCACATACTCTCCAAGTCTCTAACCATTTGCTGAGGGTGACTTCCTGAGCTGGATGTGGCATCTATGAATCCTCAAGGGATTTTTCTCTCTTCCCTTAACTTCTCTAATCTCCCTTTGAACTCACATGAGTTTTCAGCATCCACAACATGTGTCAAAAGCATCCCACAGCTTGAAGGCTCTATTGGAATCATCAATATCGTAGTAGTCTAGGGGATTTTTTTTTTTTTTTTTTTTACAACTTTTTTTTTTTTTTTTTTTTTTTTTTTTTTTTTAACCAAAATTTCTACAGGTTAAACTCCTTAACCTGAGTAGTACCTAGTAAAGTACTTTTTACCATAGCAGTTGTACAGACTATACAGGAGTCCAGAAAAATCTGTGCTAGTAGAAGCAAAAAGGTCAAAGAATGAAGAGGACCCTGTTCAGCTAGGCTTTTTCTGGACTTCACATACTCCATGAGCCCATGTCAGTCAGGAGATCAAATTGGATCTGCACACAGACTTATGGAAGGTACTTACTGCTGCACACAGGGGCTGAAGAACAGCTGCTGCTGTCACCCTGGGCTCAAGAGGAGCAAATAGATTGCCACTCCTCCCCCTCATGCCTAGTTATTCCTGAAACATCATATGTATTGTGAGCTGCCAAAAGTTTGAGACTAGGGAAAAAGTTAAGTTTGCCAGGAAAAGTGAATAGATGATTATTATACATGCCAAAGTCTGGAGACTGTTGTACAGCAAGGTAGAGAGATGACAGGGATACCTTGTCGACAGCTTAATGTAGCAGAAGCCACCATGTAATTCAGAAGGGCTGGCACAGCCTGTACAGCACAAGCAATGTAAGCAGAGTTGTTGGAGGTTTGTGGGTCAAAACCAGGACTCTTTCCAGTGTTACTGCCACTTCTGCTAAAAGCAGGATATCCAACAAATTGGACTTGCAGAGCAGAGGAGCTTTTCTCCTGCTTCCTCTTTCAGCTCTAGCAGTTAAGAGCTACTTGAGACCTCGCTGCAGTTCCTGCAGACAAGCTCTCTGAAGAAGTGGGGAGCAACCACACCTTAATCCACTTTGCACCTCCACCAGATTGCACAGAAGGGTATCACAGGCATCATTACAACCAGCAACATCAGCTGAACAAACTGAACTAGGCAAATAAGATTTCTGCAGAGATACAACCCCTCTTGCTAGTGGGATTGAAAAAGTACTTCCCTCCTTCCCACAACTACCTTCTCTCACTAAGGACCAACATAGCTTTTTGGACCACATCTGCTATCAGCTCCCTATTAAGCTATTCAAAACTGGCTCTTGGTCCTTAGTAATGAAAATGTGTTGGAACAGCTCGTGACTTCTTCACCGATACTGAGCTCCACTCAGGGAATGCCAAAGCACTTATTATGGCAGAGCTGTTTCCACCTTTAATTAGGTTCAAACAAATAAACAACTGAAGCACAACCACAGGAGAAAACAACTGATACTTGATCACTGTCACCCACGTGGGCAGTGAGAAGTTTGTAAAGATGGAGGTGGTCTCACCTCTGTATGGTGACTACAGCCTTTTAATTTTCAGGCTGCAAGACAGTTTCATCCCCTGAATCCAGCAACTCCACAGGGATTACAGCAGAGTGGCTAATGCTGGCGCACTCAAGCTGGGTGAGGGGCAGCCAGGGCCCCCCAAGGACAGTGAGGGGGAAGGCAGCTGTGGAGGCTAATTGGCAAAGTGCACCTCTCTTTTCCACAGGGCCAAGAGCTGCACTAATTTGTGACTTAGCAATACACCAGGGCCTTCTTAAAGCTCCACTGTCTGCTTTAGACTCTTAAGCATATTGCTGATCTCAGCCCACTGCAGGCAGTCACACATCTTAGACCACAGTTTCTCTACCTTCTGACCAATGCGACAGGCCAAAGTCTTCTTTCAGACATATATGGATCTGGCAACATGAAAAGTTCTGCATTTTTGTTGTTTGCACAACACTAGTACAGCAGAGTCCTGGTCCACAGTTAAAGCTTCTAGACACTATAGTAATAATCTGTAGTTCAGAAATCTTTCCCTTAGGCAGGTAAGCCACAGATCCTCTTCCCTCTATACCACACTCCAATACTTCCATTCTCCAAATGCCCAGGGCACCACTTCTGTATATTGCTCGACTGCCTCCTGAGGCTCCTTGCGAGCAATTGTTTTAGTAAGTTTGCCAGGAACAAGCCTCTGAACTCTGCAAAAGCTCAAAGGGCTGCTGCATACAGCCCTGCAGGAATTCCTCCATAGAAACAGAACCCATACACTGTGCCAGACAAGGCCTTCTGCCCAACTCCTTTCTCCTTCCCCGAGTACTACAGCAAGCAGTGGATACAGACAGAGCTGGGAACAAGTTGATTATATTTATCCAGTAGCTGGGGCTTTGGTGGACAGGCATTTTTTACTACACAGCAGTTTCTATCTAGGCTTTGAAGCCAAACTAAGCAGAGTTTTAATCAGGCATGGGCTGCTACCAGCTCATTTCCACCTCAGAGCAAAGCAACAGTGTGAGATTTCTGCAACCAAATTGTTTGGTTCCCAAAGAGTCACTTTTCCTGTAGAGTACATGGTGGTGAAGGTACTGTTCTCACCCCAGGGCACTTCTGGCTTAGGTTGCAGATAAACATTTCCATCTGAGCCATCAAAACATACAGAAGGACAACGACCATGTCTCCTCTTTCCTCTTACTCAGAACAGGAGACATGAAAGCCTTTTTTTTTAAAAAAAAAAAAAAAAAAAAAAAAATCGTTTGTTGTCAGAAAGGAACTAGAGGGCTGGTGGTAGGAGGTAACACATGACACTAGGAGAGCAGTGAACTGGATTGCTCGTGGTGCAGCAGCGCTGGAAGGTTCCTGATGCAGAGAATGAAATGGGACACAGGATGAGTTTCTCTTCCAGCCTCTCTATCACTGCAAACGGGCATTCAATAGCTCTGAACCRGTGACTGCAGTGATGCCTCAGTAATGTGCTCTCCACCACTATTATATAGGAGCATGGATATTTACTGGAATACTCACCTTTCCAAAAAGGGGCCCAGTACTACTCTGCAGCTAGAGAGTGTGCCAGGTAGCACAAAGATCCTCCAAGAGATCCGTATACATTAAGTGACTTCCACCCAGCAAAAACATCCCTTAGAGATCTTTATCCCATTGCTATGGTCACACCCTCAGCAGAGTCACCCAACCAGGAAAGGGACTAATAGCCAACATTTCCCAGCCGCTCCCTAGGGACTGGGGCCTGCCAGGGCTGCCTAGTGCAGTTTTGAGAAACATTTCAGCTGGTCCCTCCAGCTGGGGAGAGGGCAGAGCCATCAGACAGAACAGTAACTACACACAAAGGTCACTTCAGCTATGTGCAAGCCTGTAACAGAAGCTAGTCTCCGAGGTGGTGATTCTCCAGAGATYGAGTGGCTATCCACTAACAAAATTCCCCATGGTTATACTGAAGTATTAAAGCACAGAAAAGGTCCTCCTCCACTTAAGGGGCTGACCTCTTGCACCTACAGGCTACTCCATTACTCTCCCCTGTTTCAGACCATACTTTCTTTATATTAGTCTCCTCCAGAATTTAGATTGAGCTAATGTCCTGATGACAGGCATCCCCCCCGCCACCTTTGCCTTATCCGAAGTTGTTTAAGTGTTCAGACTGAATGAAATACTTTTCACATTTATTAGCTTCAGGCTACTTCCCTGTCCAGTTGTCAAAGACAAGACTGTAGAACAGGCTTCTACCCAAATGCTGCTGCTGATCTAAGCATTAAGATTTCTGACCAAAATAGCTATGCCAAGCAGAAAACTTGCATAGGCATTGTTGTACCAGAAAAACAAAACCCCGTCTTTTCCAACATGAATCAGGGTATCTGTAGTGTTACAGGAAYAGAGAACTGTCCTGGTCAGCACAGCAGTTATCGAATAACATAAATGAAGGAATATGTTGGGCTATCAAGGTTTATTAGTTTTTGCTCTTCTCRATTGTTCGTTCTAGGAAGAACTTGATTGTAAGCTCAAATATCCACCAAGCAAAGCACGGAGGGAATCAGTGCWGTCAGCAGCTGGACAACGCAGTACCACACTCTAACAGGGCAACAGACCATGTTCACTCGGGATGTTCAACGCGGTTGCTGGAATAAGCTTCGCAAGTGTGCTGTGTCTGTGTATTTAACAGGCAGCTATAATTAAGAGCTGAGGATAGTGTGATAGAGACATCCAAGCTACCAGAAACAGCACCATTCTAGCCTGCTTTTTTAGCTGTGCAAGTAGCCCAACATCCATTCCACGCAGTCAGCGTGTCTGCTTCCCCGTTCGCACACCCACTGGCTTGCCCCTCTCTCAAGGCAAGRCTTTAACCCCTGCAGATGCAGAGAACCTACCACTGCTGTTCCACTCTCCTGAGCCTCCTCAGTTGCTTGCTTCCATGCTGCATACTTCCTACCCTACCGTATCAGGGCCAGCTAATAAGCATCAAGCTTGTCAGCTAACCCATGCAATCAGCTCACCTCTTAACCAGAAGAAGCCCCAGACAAGCTGTGTTTTGAAGAAGTATTTCTTTGCTAAAGCATCACTGATAAACAGGTATTTAAACTCCAGTCAAAGCAGTTATAATCCTCCTGAGCAGTCACAGCCTGCACCACAGTTTTCCAATATTTAATCTACATTTCACCTTGTTACAAGCTTTTCTGCCCTCAGTAACTTACAAAACAAGATCAATAGTCCATCCTGTAACACAGCTGCCTGTAACTCAATAAAAAGATATCACAATAGCAGGCTAAGCCAGTCCACCTACTTCTGCCTTGGAGTAAGGAAGCTTGCTTTGTTCATATCTTTACTGGAACAGCAGTGATCCTACCAGGATACAATGCCCAAGCTTCAGTCTACCCAGAGCCAAGAACAGAAGAAAAACATGTGCAGGTTTTTGCCCCCCCCCTAAAAAAAAAAAAAAAAAAGCCACAGGAAACTGCTGTTAGTCTATGTCAATGGAACATTCTCCTCCTGTGATTGAGTCACCTTGTAACCCCCAGAGCAGGGATCAAGTTTACTTGAATACATTAAGAAACCTTAGGGAGGCAGACTGCAATCAGACAACCTTCAGAAGAGCCACAGCCCCGTTAGTTCCATTCCGGCACTGAACTCCTGATGGTGTCTTGCTTCAGACTGCACATCAGTCAATGTCTTTTCTGCCTCTTCCTCCCACTTGGAAGTCAGTGTATTTTAACCCAGCTGCAGTTCTGCTTATCAGCTTCATTTTACCAATGCTTAGTTTCCATTGCAATGGATGCTTTTCAAGGAAGGGCAAATGGGAGAAAAGGATGGAGTTGGCAAGTATTTTGTTGTTCAGACCAAGCATGTGGTAATCATATAACCAATCAGTTCTAACCAGTCAGTGCATTTCCTTATTTCTGGTTGTATCAGACAGGATTCTGGTTTGACTTGGCAAAAGCTGATAGGTTACTAACAATGTTTATGTGAACACTTTCTTCCAAATATTCATATAATGCAAWGAAGAGCTGAAAAAGTTTGTGCATCGAAGAGTCTAAAGTTTATCCAGTGTCCTGCACAGCTGCACGTCCCAAACAGGCTGTAGAAGGGAGCACAAGCAACTTTGTAAAAGAATTGCTGAATAAGATGGGACTGAGCTCTGGAACATCTCTTATGTTAATACAGGAAAAGGAGAAGAAGGAGGTGAGAAGCATCACACTCACTGCTTCTGTTTTGTGCTGTAGTCAGTTCCTCCACTTTGATGATGGTGTGGCTTTGTTCACTTCTTTCTCCAGAGCTAGGTTTACTCAATTGCTTCCTCACAGGAAAATCTAAACAAAAAGAACATCTGCAAGGGTAAGGCAGAGTTCAGAGCCATATGAACTGGCAGGACTACGGACAGACTGCAACAGAGCCATTTTGGATGGCTGCAGTCTTTTCTGGAAGAAGGCATGTGAAAGGAAGGCAAAATCTGCTCTTCGGAGTGGGGAGAAAATCCAGTAATTTAGGATTTCCTTCATAGCATCTCCTGATCTGAGAGAAGCTGGGCTTCTGGTCTGAGAGAAGTTGGGCAGATTAAATTATTTTGACAGTACTCCATTCCTAAAGGTACCCATATGCCTTTTTGACATATCTCCCAGAGACAGGCAGAGATAGCAAGGTTGAAGTAGGGCAGCCATTAGGAACTGGCCTGCACTGTGAACTGTGACTATTCATACTTCACACATTCTTCCTGAAGATAATTACACTGCATGTCACACGAGAACTTTTGTTTACTTCCATACTGCCTGCACAGAATCTRTTCTTCAGTATTGTAGCTTCAGCCCTCTCCAAATCAATTTTTGGATCTGAAGCTAAGGAACAGGACTATCAATATAAATACACTTTATATTCAAGGTGTTATCAACTATACTCTGAAAGAAGATAAGAGAATGGGATAGTCAGCCCAAAAGGCACACACTAGAGAAGAAATGTCAGCTGTTTGGCATCATTGGAATGTCATTTGCTTTCTCACCCCATTGCCCAGAGCACAGATCTCCTCTTCTGATCTTCAGGGTCCAACTTGACACATGAGGAGAGAACACCAGGAAGCTTTTTAAAAACAAAAAGTACAAACAGATCAATCCAATGGGGTTTATTTTCCCCTTCAGGGCTTCCTGAGCCAGCTCCTATCCTGCAGGTCAAGGGACTGTTTCTCAGTTTGCACTGAGGTAGAAGCCTGCTAGTCCTCCCTCTGTCTCAGCAGACACAGCAGTATCTGCCTTCTCTCAGGAAGGACTTCCCATTTTGGTCGCTGCCCTGGTTCACAAGCTCAGCTATCTCCATTTAGAAGATGACAGCACAGCACAGCTGTGCAAAACAGGCACTGAGTGCCTGCCTTCAGAGATCTGTGGCCATTGGCAGAGCACCCTCCAGCTTTGCTGGAGTCAACACCAGGCTTTTACCCAGGTTTCCTGGCTAGTGCACTCCTAGTGCAAGAAAGGGCAGACCGAAAGCAACAAGAAGCAATAGTAAATATCTAGAATCATTTGAGAAGTGAAATATACTCCCAACTTCCCCCAATCCTCTGTGAAGGTCTCTTGCCCTTGTTAGAGACTGGGAGCAAACCCACTACAGAGCTCTACCCAGCAGCGCCGCAGCCTGCACAGCTCAGCACGTATGGGAACAACAGAGGCTTGGCAAGGACACAGAGGGAGAGAGGGAAGTTGCCACCAATAGATAGTCATCAATAGATAATCACCACATCCCGAACAGCCTATGTACTGCRTCTTCCTACAGACAGGAGATACAGGGCTTGGGCAAGCTCAAAGCATTGACAAATGAGACTGGAGACTTAAGGCACTGTCAGCTTTAGGCTGCCTGCAGCAATTCTAACTCCCCTAGCCTGGAAAAATTTAATGCCAAGTCATGATAAACAGAGACCTACCAGAGTTATCTACTAGGAGAACATGAAGTCCTGCACACGAGCCTGATGCCTCTGGATCCAGGCCCCTGATACCATGGAGATGCCTCATATGCCTGTTGAGCTACCTACAATGCACAGTGACAACTGCTAGATTTAGCGCACACAAATTCTGACCATCGGAAGTCTGAAAGGCTGCTTCCCATCGTGCAGTTCACAGTAAAGAGAAACCACTGCAGGCTGAAATATGATTAGGATGCCAGTCACACATATTGCCTCACAGCACTGCCCAGCTTCAGCCCACATTTCAGCTTGGAGGAACTTTATGAAACTATTGTACCAGTCACTGAAACAGAGCTGGATGATTACAGCAGAGTATGCACCAGGCTCTTTGAATTGACATTATGCTCTGTGCTGGAAACTCCTTGTGCCCAGTCAGAGGGCATTTGGATGTTAAATTGCAGTGATCACCATGCCACATGGTTGCAGTAAAAAGCTGCAACTTGAAGTGCTTCCTAACTACTTGAAGGGTGCAAGGCTCTTTTCCTACCCTTCAAAAGAGCAGAATCCAAATCCTCCATGAAAACTTTCAGATACAATAGTCACCATTTTCTATCCCACCCACTAAGGCCTTTATGGGGCAGGTTTTTGGTTTTGTTGATCTGACACAATTCCATGTCATACTGCACCATCTACACCCATCATGCTAAGTAGTGATAAAATAGCTTGCAGGATCAGAAAGTCTGTTTTAAAAAGATAAAGAGTCCCTCAAAGGACTGAACAGCACTCTTACTGTTTAGGCATTTCCCCCGAACTCTCATGGGCAGCCCAAATTCACATATCACTGATCAGCTGATGGTGAAAATAGAGGCAGTTTATTAGTGCTTTCCCATCAAGAGCATAGCTTTTTCCACTCTGGCAATGGGCAGATTCTTTTAGCGTTTGAGGTCCTCAGTTCAGTCCTTGGGCATCAGCTAACACACAAGCCAAACTGTTCAAGGAAAAACTGAACAATCTCTGGCCTTCAGAAAGGCCAGAGTAGAAAATATACAGTGTTTTCTGCCTTTGAAGATACCATATGAGTTCCTAACAGAATCAAATGTTGCCCCTGGTGCTGTAGCTGACTACAAAACTAAGAATAAGTTGTCCCTTAAAAAAAAAAAGAAAAAAGTCACATTACAAATATACCAGCCTACATAACTAAATTAAAAAATCCCTGGTTTTGAAAATCATGTATGTCCAGAAAGAGCCTAAAAGATTCAAACTAGCTCTTGTACAGTCTACAAGAAAATGAATCACTTTCATTCTGCCTCAGTTATTGTCCAGTGAAGAACTGGATTTGGGGACAGAGTATCCTCAGGCTTTTATGGCTTGGTTATGCACAACTCAAGCTTGCCAACCTGCATGCAGGTGACGTTTTTAGCACGGTCCAGTGCCGATCCTCATTCATTCACTGGAGTTTGATAATGGTGTTCCACGTGGGCAGGAGCTCTTAGGCCTATACRTAGCTAACACAGTCTCGTTACCCCTTTTCACGGCCTGAGAAGCCAGCCTTCACTAGAACAAGTGCAGGCAAGCCAGGGAAGCTCAAACTCATAGGTCAGAGGAAACAAAAAAAGCAAGTAAAGCAATGGAATACAATACAACACAACAGGCACAAACCAGCAAAGGCAGCAAGTGGTTAACCCAGCTCACACATTCATTTTGCTCCAAGCTGCTGCTTGCAAGAGAACATAGCAAGTATTTTGAGGAGTTTCTAGTGAGATACTATGAATGACAAAACCCTGGTGGGGCAGAGCAGCCTCCACTTCACGGAGGGTACGCCGCACACCTCACGGAAAGGTGAATCCTTCCCCAAAGGAATGCACCCGGTTATGCAATGCGCAGGGAGAAGCTCCACTGCTACTCCACCCAGAGAGCAGCTCGCACCTGGAGCAAGGAGCATCGAGACCCCGTCACTGCAGCCCACACGCCGCAGTGGTGCGTTCTGCTCCCGTGACGCGCGGAGAGGTATTTGAGCCCTCGTAAGCCCCAGTGACATGTGAATTCCAGGGTGGAGTGGGAGGCTCTGCTAGGGTTTTGCATTGCAATCACTTACTGTCACATCAGAAATTCCTTCTCATGAATTAGGTTGGCAGCTGAATTCAGGGGAAGAGAGGCTCATCTCCCATTTTCGGCAGTGGAAAGCACCACTTGGGTGAGGAAGTTTGCAGAGCAAAGGAAGAGGCCAGAGTACTTCCCAGGGCCAGGAGCGCCCAGCGGTGGTCAGCTAACCCTCCCCTCACCCCTTGTGCTTGCAATAGACCCAGAGCCTGAAGAGCTGAAGCAGGCAAAGAGCACATAGTTGGCACAGAAAGCGGCAAAACTGGTTAACGCGTTTGGGTCACCCTAGCAGCTTCGCTCATTGACAGTTTCGCGGGGACCACGGACCCCTCCTTCTACGGGGACAAATCACAGACCGCTCTCTCAGGCCCACTGAGACCCTTCGCGTTTGTCAGCTTTTCTCACTCCCCCCCCACCGCCCCACAGAGGATAGTGCAACCCCACGGCCCGGCCCGGGGTAGGGGAGCCCTGGGGGAAGGGGCTCCGCCACGCGTGGGGCGGCGCGGCCCGAGCCCGCCGCTCCGGCCCC
>NW_028185062.1:712923-716226 GCF_003343005.1 Rhea americana | reverse complement strand
GCTCGGAGAGCGGCTTCCCCGCCGCCCTTCGCCTGCCCCCCCGGCGGCTCCGCTCCGACCCTCGCCCTCCTCCGCCGGAACGCGCTTTTTCCGAGTAACCCGCGGGTCCCCCCGGGCGCGCCACGCTTCCCGCGGCAGCCCCGGGGTGCTTTGCCGCGACGCCCCGGCCGGGCGAGCGGCGAGGCCTTGCTGGCGCCTTGCCCCTGCCTGGCTTCCGAGCGACCCGGGACGCGGCTCCGCGGAGCCGCTGGGAGCGCGCAACGGTGGTTATTGAACCAGCAGTGACTGGAAGGACTGAGAGCCCGACGGAGGGAAGGGCACGCCGCAAAGCGGGGCTCCTGCCCCTTCGGGTGCTGCCGTGCGGTGGAAAACGCGTGAGCGGCCATTCCGCTTCGTTTGCCTTGGCCCCGATCCTCGGCTCGCTCGTAACGTCTGTGGCGCTCCCGGGAAGTCCCGTAAGAAGTCCCTGCGCTGGTGTTATAATGAGGATCCTTTCAAAAAGTGAGGCAAGRTTTTTATCTTCTCCTAAAAGTTAATCACAGTTGAAAATACAAGCGTCAACTTCATGTTTGGCTGAAAAAGAAAAAAGAACCAACTCTCTTTGGCATAGATGCTCCCTAAYTCAATTCAATTATGAAATTTCATTTCCAGTAACAATTTTATGTACATTAGCAAAGTGTGGAAAAAGGAAAAATCTGTCATAGATTAATATACTATATCCAGCACTTGTCCTGTATTTTCATATGCTGTTTTTTGTACTGGTTTTGGTACTGGTAGCACAGAGCATCTCAGACAGATGCTTTCCGTTTGGGATCCGGCCCGCTGCATCCTTTCACCAATACTGATCAGACGGCGCGGGCACTGCATGACGTGGCTGCTTCAGTCCTTTCCTCCAAGGCTGGAATAGCTTAGGGAAAATGGRTTGCTCAGGTAAACAAGGTGATTAAAATACTGACATTTTTGTCTGTTTTCCTGGTACGTGGCAGCTTAGTTAAGGTTTTGGGATAGAAGGAAGTCAGAGAGCATGATATTTATTYCCTCTTGTATCTCTTCAGGATTATACATTTTTTTCCTACTTTTTAGTAGAATAGAGCTTGCTTCCATATGCAGGCCAAATTCAAGYTGCTGTGATGATGTTCTTTGCACCAGTAGTCACACTAAAATAGCCAAAAACATTCATGCTTTGGAAAAAGATCCTGGCAACAAGGAGGCAAAATACCTAACAGTATTACATATACCATCAGGCTGATGGTCTTAATTACAATATAGCTTTAGCAGACCTGCTAACAAGACTGCCGGATTCTGTGTCAGAGAACCGAGTTCTATAACCAAGGCAGGACTCTACTAACCTTGCAAGTCAGACAAGAGGCGTTGTAAAACTAAAGCTAATATCTTTCCCACCCATAATTATACTCCTCTGACTTTGCTGCGTATGTTACTATTATTGGGTCTGAYGAGTGTGAGACTGTAAATATATTTAAGAACATTTTTCAAATGATTCTTTCTCTGGACTGCTCGGTGTGCCGTGCGTCCTTAGTGGCAGCACAGTGATACTGATCTGTGGAACCCTGGTCAGTGGGTTTCTTTTGTGCATGACTTGTATGTCATCTGCTCCTCTTGTCCTTAGTGAATAATATRTACAAAAATATCTAAATATCTGGTGAGTCTCTAGCGGGAAAGCAGACCTGGTGTTAGTAATTGATTAAAAAAAAATGGCCATGATAGCTCAGAGMGGGAAATCCATAGGGCACCATACAGGTTCTCTGCACAGGGAAGCTCACCCTGGAGGAAGACGAACGGAGTGGGGATAGGGAGTGCACATCTTTCTGGAGATGACTTGGCTAGCAGGATCAGAGTTTACTTTGGGATTAACACATAAGATCATGGAAATCAGAAGTCTTTCAATCCACTTGAAGATTGGGATCAGGGCCTATTTTTTCAGTTACAAACTTAGATAGGTACCCTTTTAAAGTATCTGAAAAGCAAAAGATGTTAAGAATTACATAATTTAATTGGAAATTTGTTGGTGATTTCTGGTGAACTCCACAGATTCTGCCGCCTCCTCTGATGACTTCTGCAAACCTGTGGACAAAACTCCTGACCACTGTCAAGAGAAGAAGGATATTTTCCATGTTATTTATCATCTTGGAAATCAAGCCTTCAAGGCTCCTGAGGGCTGAAGGCAAGTACTTATTTGAATTATGATTTCTTGTTAATGGGTAAATTCTCAGAAGAATGTTGTGTATTATAAAAATGCTTGATAAGACATTAAAATTTGCTAACCAAATTGACATATATGTTCAAAAACACATTAAGTGCTATCTGTCAGTGGTTATGACTTTTTCTGTGTGTTACTCAGATATAACTAGGTCTTAGGATACCAAGAACTAATACAGTGTTGTTATAGTCCAGCAAAAAGGCATATGGTTTGGGTCTTTGTTGTTTCTCTTAGTAGTTTTTCTACTCATTTTCTAATATGTGAAAATACGTAGGTAATTATGGCCCCTCGAAAAAGCCCATCAACAGCCCAGGGAGTGGTTACATACAGATATTTTAGGACTTGAGTTCATAGGCAGCTGTGTGGATGACTGGACCTGAATTACTTGGGATAACTGTTGGTGGCCCTGAAGCACGGGGCGCCCCTGCTCCATGGAGATGGGGGCTCCCACGGGCCCCGCCGCAGCAGCCTCATCCACAGGCGGGAGGTGGAGGTGGCCGTAGCCAGTGGCGCTCGGAGCTCCCGCAGCCTCGGGGCTCGTCATTCGCCTTCCTCACGCGCTCTCTAGCGTAAGATCCAGCAGCCTCTGAGCTATCTTGCCGTGAATTAGAAATGTTTGCAGAACCTATGTTTCCTGGACTTTTCTACTGACTTTTGAAGTGGTTTTCTTTTTTAAAATCAAGTTCCAACACAGCTTGACGCTCGAGATGCGTCTTCTTGTGAAAGCTGTATTTTGAAGCAGTATCGTTTTTTTAGTTGCTACAAGCACCTCCCATGCAGCTTCAATATGCCAAATGAGGGGGAAAAAAGGAAAAAAAGAAAGAAAAAAGGAAAAAGGGAAAAAAGGAAAAAGGGAAAAATAAAAAAGGGGAAAAAAGGAAAAAAAGGGAAAAAAGGAAAAAATAATAAGAAATAATAATAAGAAGAAGAAATYGGAAGGGCTGTGCTCAAGAAAATAGTAAACTGTCAAGCGATAGCCGCAGCGGTACCCGCGCCGGTGGCTCTGGGCCTGCGGAGCCGCTGCCGCTGCCGCGCCGCCCCGCGGCGGCTCTGCGAGGGGCCGCGCCGCCATGGCGGGGGCGCCC
>NW_028185062.1:685812-712633 GCF_003343005.1 Rhea americana | reverse complement strand
CCGTCGCGTGGCGGGGCCGTCGCGTGGCGGGGGCCCGCTCGCGCGGGGCCGGCCCCGATCCTCGTCTCGGCCGGCTCTGCCGGGCCGCCGCGGGCGCGCGGAGGGACAGTTGCGGCCTTGTGTGGTTTCACAGAGGTACTTTATGCGGATCTGTGGGCCTKAAGCTCGCAGGCTGCGTAGAAGCACATCTGTCAAAACACGCGCTAGTGCTGTGGGATGCGTTCGTTTTCGTGCGGACACAAAGAGGAGTTCACAGAACCYGCTGCTGGGCTCCAGCGCTCCAGCGGAGCACAACAAAAAGCTAGTGTCAAGCTGGCGGAAGAGGGCGCAGGTATAATCACTGCTTTCAGACCACTGGGACATGTTCCGTTCCCGTTTCCTTCTCCATCTTCTAGCTAAAGGCGCATCGCAGCCTTACTTTCCGTGCTTTGTTTGCTTTTAGTGGTCAGACAGAATGGCTCCGGAGAACCGGCCAAAGGACAAGCAGCATGGSAGGACGCACGGGCAGCAGCCAGAAGAACAGGCAAAATCAGCTGGGAAAAGGAAACGAGGCTGGGAAGAAACAGGGAATGAGCCACAAGCAAAGAGGTTGTTTGTGAGAAAAACATCCAAACCCCCAGAGAAAATCGGTAACGTTTCCTCAGATTCTTGCTGTTTTTGCCGACCAGATTTACCCTAAGTGACAGGCATCAACTAGCTGAAGAGGGAAGATGCCAGCAAGCCTGCAGCCTGCTCAAACAGGAGTGTTTGGATTGGATTATATTAAGGATTAAGTGATACACAGATGCATATGGGGGTATTACATCTTGCAGTTATCTGTCTAATGAGTGTGCGTGTGTGTGCGTGTATCATTTTGAAAGTCACTGCCCCTTGCTAGATGCCAGCTCACTGAAGTGTTTATCGCAGCTCATGGGAGGGTGATTAAGTTCTGTGGAATTCTTGAATTACCATATGTCTGCATTATTGTAGGACATACCAGTCCTTGTAATGCATTGCTTTTTTTGTCATGCAATTCTTAATGCAGGTTTGTAATCGTACGCTTGGTCTCCTACAGCGCACGGTCTACACTGGCATTTCCACTTGATTTTTCACATATTCTGACTTTCCCTTCAGTAGGTGGGAATATATCTCTATATTTAGATACTTATATTAGATTGCACATAAGTCCACTGATCACTTTTCCTCATGTGCATTTTTTATTTTCACTAGTATGTAACTTAGCAAAACATCTCTTAAACATTTTTGCTATAATGARAGGGAAGTGTGCCTGAGTTCTTAGCTATTGGAAAGATTAATGCTTTGCATTATCAGGAAAGTTGTATAGGCTTCAGATAGACAAATGATTGCTTTCATGTTTCCGCAGACACTACTTTTGACTTCATATTTTGCTTAGGAGACCGCTAGAGTTATTGCTTGGGTGGAAATAGTACACGCTTTCTGTAGATTTTTTTAAGGATCCAGAAATTACAGAAGTATGTTTTGTGTTTGTTTTTTAGTATTCAGAGATGCAGGAGTTCTGCCATTCTGTGTGTTTGCGTTTTCTGCTGTAGAACTCCAGCCTTCAGATCAGTTGACAGAGTGAATAGCGAATGGAGGCAAAATACTGTGTTTAAAAGGAGTTCTGCTTAAGATGGTGGATGATTAACACATCTTCTATAGTTAATTTAGCTACAAGATTTTCACTATAACTTCCTGGCCTGATTTTCAGATTTGGTGATCATCTGCAGTTCCCGTAAGATTCAGAGGGAGTTGGATGTGGCCTGTACTTTAGGAAAACGAGGCCAAGCATGTTTTTTCCTTATACTTTTCCTAAAAACAAGAAGACAAAAAACTTAGCATTTGAGCTTTTTCATTCTGTGTCCCAGTTTGGATTTTTATACACTTTGGAAAATTATTTTTTTCCCTGAATACATAAGAGGGATTCATTTTCTTGCAATCAAAAACATTTCTTCCCCTGATTCAGAAAAGTCCCAAAGTTTGTTTCTTAAAAAAATAATCTTGCTAACAAAACCAGATCTGAAAAAAATCTCTCTCTAGCCATTGTCTTTGAAGAAAGAACTGAGGATGCTAACTCTTCTGTGAAAACAAGGAATTAGAGTAGAGATGTTTTTATACCTGTTTCAGCAGGTGKGACAAGTGCTTTTTAGCTGGCACATGAATAAGGAAATTTAATGTCACACCAATGTGTCTGTAGGCTACAGAGTTGCATTAAATTAAAATTTTGTTTGTAGTCATAACGGATGGTATCTGTGTTTTGGTCCTATTTTCTTATTAGTATCCTTATATGAAAATAGAATTTTTATTTCTTAAGAAGTACTTCTTTCCCATTTGACATCTATATCCCCTGGCGTGTTATGGACCATTGCAGTGGGAATGATTGGCTCACAGACGTGGGGCTAAACAGGTCCTGTTTTCATGTAACAGTCCCTGAAGATAAAACTTGGAACGTGAACAGAAAGTTGGAGCAGGCTGTGCTCTCAGCAGAACTCATCCTGAACAGAAAGGTTTTCAAGTGATGAGGCGTCAGCAAGTCTATTATTGAGAACAAAACTCGCAGTGCTGTAGGCAGGCTGTATGGGCTACAGCACAAGCAGATCGAATGTTCTGATTCACGAGCAGGCGTTTCAGGAACCRCGTGGGAACCCATATGTTGCTGTGCTTGGGGAATTCTCAGGTGCTGCTGCTCTGCTGGTCATAAGTCTGACCTTCCCTCTGCTCTAAGCAGGAGTTCACTCCCTCCCATAGCACATTTCCAAGTCATTGGGTGTTTAGATAGCCGCTTTGTATTCGGGTAGGAACCATTCAGGTTGTAAACTGTCCAAGAGAAGTACCACCTGGACATGTCTTTAGTCCCCCCTTACTCTCTTTGTGGTAAATCTTTGGTGAGGAGAAGAAAGGTTTAACAAGAGGAAGCATAGGCAAAGCTCTGGCAAGCTATTGGAAGCATTAGACTCCATAGTTGCAGGAGCTGCTGTGCCTTATATATGTAAGAACCCTTTGGAGTCTTTTGTGGCTGGAGTTTGCCCTGGATTTAGCAACAAATGCAGGCAGGTTCCCATGTTGCATATTGAATGTGCGTGACAGGCATTAGCTTTCAGTAGGTTTTACTCTTTGGCTTTCTGGCAGGTTGGAATAGAGGTGGATCCATGATCAGAAACACCAGAGTCCTTCTGCATCAGCTGGAGAGGCAGTGCAGCATTGTCCACTATGTCTACCAGAACATGCTGGGAGGCTCCATTCGGGCACAGCTCAGGCAGGTAAGCGGTTTCTCCTTCGTGACCTGTTGGACATCTCAGTTTTCTGCAAAGACATCTCAAACACAAGCAGGGAATTGGAAGGGGCATAAAGTTCCTCACAGACACCGTTTGTGGCTCAGAGTCTGACACGCCCTCATGTTTCTTAATCCTGTAAAATGCAAGTGCTGAGATGGCTTTCTCTTTCCATTGACGTGGCCTTGTCACCCTACATTTTATCCTCCGTTAATTCTGTGCTTGCTTGAGTCATATTTAAAGTTACTGCTCTCTCATTTGAGATAATGCCCAGTGCTACTTTCTCGCATTATTCTGAGTGCTTTGTTTGATTGTTTTTGTACCTGCTTTACTTTGCTTCACTGCTTTACTAATCATGCTACTATTGGTGTTGATTTGTCCTCTTCATAGCCATGTTTCATCRAGCCTATAATGTTTTACTGGTTTTCAGTGTCATGTTTCTTCTTTCATTTAAAAAGTTACTTTTTCTGTAACATCCATAGCTAAGAAGAAGCACCTGGGCTAATTTTATCTTCTCGGTGATTTATCTGTTTTAAGTATCCAAACTTAAGGATCCTAGCCCATCCAGCAATGCCCATACCTGAGCTGAATAGCAATATGGTCTTATCATGGTTTTTCATTCCCTATTCTAAGTCTTTAATTCCATTTTTCTTATGCTGTATTGTTGAGCTGCAAGCAGTTTGGATGGAGGACCATAATATTTTATCTGTGGATGATAACATTTTTGGATACTCAGTACATTCATAGATGGTCACCAGAGCTTTTTTCTGGAGGGAGGAGGTGTGTTCTCCTTCCTTGTTAATATTAATTATCCTACCTATTTATCTCAGCCCGAGAGTCTTACTTACCTGCACGTTGTGTAAGGGGTGTTTTTTCTCAATTCTCTGTTGCTCTCTGACTGCAGTGGCTCTGGGGATTTATTGGGTCCCAGGCTGTTTTTCCTGGGACAGCATGTTCTCTTCATTGCACAGAGAAGCTTAGCATTTTATGTGAATGTACTAACGCTAGTGGCAATTAGAAATTTTTGGCTGTCATTATTCAGAAATATTCAGGAATCCCTACAAAAGTACTAATTCTCTTTGTTTTTGTAACAGTGTCTGCAGTTGCCATTTCTGCGTTCTCTCACCTCATACCGCCTTTTTCGAACAGCAAGTCCCTTTGACAGGAGAGTGACTTGCCTGGAATGGCATCCAACACACCCCAGCACTGTAGCTGTCGGTTCCAAAGGTGGAGACATCATCCTTTGGGACTATGAAGTACTTAATAAAACCTGCTTCATTAAAGGGGTAAGTCCCTGGGAGTGTGGAATGGGTAGGAGGAGAAAACTGGAGTACTACCAAATACTGCAGATCAAAACYGTGGATCTGTTGCGAGAAGCACGTAAGGGTCTTGGGTTGCAGAGCAGTCAGCACTGTGAGACAGAATTGAGGTGAAACAGCACRTGTGTTCCTGAGGCCCAGACTGTTCTAGTACTGGGGAGAACTGAGGCATGTTGAGTGAATTCATAGTGAAGCAGTCCATGGTGTGCGTTCAGTGGAAAAATAATTCAGTAACTGATGAAACAGTTATTTTAAAGGGAAGCTGGAAAAAAGTATGTGGAGAGGGTCTGTCTGTTTTAGGTCTTGATCTTTCTCTGCTTAACTCTTATTCTGTAACAGAGGAAGAAATATCTGTCTGAGTGGGGAGAAATGAAATCCCTTTGTCTGAAGCGAGAAACTAAACTAGAATGAATGATTTCTCTAGCTGGCATGTCCCCTTATTCTACATTCAGCCGTTGCCCATTCATGCTCCACAGCTTTTGCCCCCTTTCTAAAGTAACATAGATACATACTGGGAGGAGGTTTATTCTCCAAAAATTCCAGGGTCACCTTTTTTCTTTTTGTAGATAGTGTGGTGCCTGCCAGCCAAGGAATACATTGCCTGGGGACTGGAAGAGTTGGACTTCTCCTTCCTTGGGAGGGCAGCTGCCCAGGCAGCTGTCGTGTGGGAAGGCATGGTTGTCTTTGCCTCCTGAAGGGCTGTGGTGTGTTGCACTGTCGGTGTTAAGGACATAGCGGTGAATGCAAAGTTACAGAAGGCACTTTCCTCCTTTCCCATCACTCAGTGGACTTTTCTTTTGTTCATCCCCTTCCTTGTAGATGGGAGCTGGAGGGACCATCACAGGAATGAAGTTTAACCCTTTTAACCCTAGTCAGCTGTACACATCGTCAGTTGCCGGCACTACCACTCTGCAGGATTTTAATGGCAATACTCTCCGGGTCTTCACCAGCACCGAGGACTGGGAGTAAGAAATACAATTTTTTGGGCCTCTGTGTCCTGCTGGCAGGAGTGCTACAAAGAGAGAGAGAGAGAGAGAGAGAGAGATGTGTTTGTCTCTAATATGTGAGAGCTGAGCTTCCTCTTCTCCACATACATCTCCTTTATCCTCTGAATTCCAGGGATCCTCTGTCTTCCAGGGAGGCTTGCTCTCCCTTCTTGTTTTTCCCTGAAGCGAGGGAGGGGGGGGATCAGAGAGACTCTTGCTTCATTAAGGGGAGGGACTCTTTGATGCTTTTTTTTCCCTGTTATATATGACAAGGCAGGGGATGCCAGTGGATTTTCTCTGCAGGATATTCTTACACCTCCCATTGCTCTGTGTCCTGGGAACTGTCTAATCTCTAGACCTGTTAGCAATGCTGCTTGCTGCCAGATGKTTTTTATAGGGCAATTTACAGAGTCTCCCTTCAGTGCTCCTACACAATCACCTCTGACTTTGAGTGGTCCAAGGTGTCACCTTGATTCATCCCAGCTAACTTTTGGCACTTGATCAAAGTTAAGAGCCTGGACTCCCTCGGTAATGAAAGAAAAGAGGAAATGAATATCTATAGGCAATTCTGGCTTCCTGCTCAGAATCATCCTCTCAGAGTACCGCTCTTTCTGTGGACTCCTGAGGAAACCTGAGCTTCTAACTTAGTTACTTCAATTCAGTGCTTCAAGGTGAGTTAGCGAAATCTGGACTAGTGTCCAGATTTTCCACCTGCTTCTTTCCAGATTGGCTGTTCCAGCTGCARCCTTCTCACAGAGCAGAAGGTGACTGGCCACATGAGCAGAGAAGGACAGACTAGATCCTTGGGCAAGAAGCTCTTGCATCCCACCCAATGTAATGCCTGTTACTGATCTCAGTAATGATGCCTGGATCTGAAACAGCATGCCATGCTCCTCCCACTGCTGTGAGGATGGGCAAGACCTTTGGAAAGGTTTTTTCATCTTTGCTGGCTTCTTGAAAGCTAGTATAGCTAGTATTTAGAGTGAGACTTTGTTAAGTAGTTGCTCTGTGAGCAGCAGATGGAATGCACTTGAGCATCAGAGGGTTTTGGGACTCCCAGTTAGCACCCTTCTTTTCTGTCTCTGTTTGTTTAAGCCTTCCACTTGTTGAGTCAGTAGACCAACTCGGGGTAGCAAGTCTTGGGATAAGGTCCCTGTGCAATGTAGTTAGCAGTAAGATTTCTCCTTGCACAGCTCTAATTGCTCCTGGTGATATCTTCAGAAAGATCAGATATGGTAGTGGAAGCAACCTGTGGGGAACTGGTGAATGAAGTCTGTAAGAAGAGCTAGGTGCAGGGCTGCTGTGAGATAACCTGTTGTTCCTGCCCGGAATGGTGCTGGTTTGGCTTGTGATCTAAGCCTGGGCTGAGCCAGGTGGTTTGCTGCAGGTTCATCCTACCCTCTGTAGCAGAGGAAGCAGTGCTGCTAATGAGGTTTGCGGCCCAAAATGGTGGTGTGAGACCTACAGGCTCAGAATGCATGTGCTCAGATTGGAAACAGGTTAAAAAAAATACAGTTCATGTATTTCTCCTGACAGGAAACATACTTCAGTAATTTAGTATATTGTACCAAGCGAAAACAGCAGCGTGTTCCAGGGGATGAGTGCTGGATTAAGATTCTGTCTTCCACTGTAACCTTGGTGCCTCTTGGCTTTGCATGTGTTCCAGAAAGGGCCAGGAGATTCTCTTGGAGACATCAAGTTCAGTCCCTATGAGGCAGTGAAGCTTTATGTGGCATCAGGGGATGGCACCCTAAGTCTGCAGGACCTTGAGGGCAGAGCGGTGCAGGTGATCTCCCGTGCCCCGGACTGTGGCCATGAGTACCATAATGTTTGGTGAGAAGGGAGCAGGGCAGGGCTGAATGTCTGCTCCTTCCTGTTACTGCTGTGGTTGTCCTTTTGCTCTGTGACATCTACTCCTTTGCCAGGATTAGGAGGCTCTTGGTATGAATTGGTTCTGTAAGGGAGCTTGGAGACCAGCTCCTGATTCCAATCTGGAACCTGCAGGATGGATGAGCTAGGCAGCCACAGGGCACTTAGGCTTCTGCAGGAACCAAACATGCTGCATGCACYCTCTGGTGCCTTGTAGATGCTGACAGTGCTTTGCTGTATAAAGTGAGGTGAGAAGAGCACAGTAACTTCCTTCTCTTCATTATGATCAGTGTTTTGTGGGTTTTGTGCAGGTTAGCAGCTCAGGAAGCATAGGAAAGCGAAAAAAAAAAATCCTGAATGTGAGCTTGCAGAGTTCACCTGCTGCCTTCTGGAGGTGTCAGGCTTGCTGTGGTAATTTCCATGGCCGTGAATTCTAGTGTAAGTCATTCCTACAAAAGTGAAGCTTTCCCAACAAGTTCCCAAAGGATCCAGAATTCACTGTCACTACCCCCACCCTCCTAGTGGAGCTGGAGTTAAAACACACGTCTGTATTTAATAAGTTTGGTTTTGTTTCCTGGAGCAGTTTTAGAGGTGCAATTTTCYGGTCCAAAGCTTTTATCTTTCTTTACTGCTGCTTTACTGTTTTGTGGAAAACCTCATTTTAAACCTGTTCCTGTATGTTTGTCAACATCACAAGAGTGTTCTGATCTTTCCCAAGGTGTGTCTGTGTGCAAGCACCAGGTGGCTTTTCAGCCTCAGTTGTATTCCACTGTCCCAACACGTCACACTTCATCTAATGTGCATTTGGCAAATGACTTGGAAATTATTCCGTATTCCATCATCAACAGAAAGCTTTCCCAATAAGCTTGGCCGTCTGCCTGAAGTTCAGGCCCATGCCATCAGGCAGGAGATGGCAGTTGCAATCTGTTGCAGTCTCCCTGGTCAGAAAGGGAGATGTGAACCAGAGCTCCCCTTGCTTCCCAAAGCCTGTAGGAGGCAGCACTGATTTTGTGTCTTTCCCTCTAGTTGCTGGTACTGCAGTGTTGATGTGTCTGCAAGCTGCCGTGCTGTGGTGACAGGCGATAATGTAGGCAACGTGGTCCTGCTCAGCACTTCTGGTGAAGAGGTTGGTATGGGTCATGCAGTGTCTCCTCTGTGCGAATCRCGATGGCTCATGTGCTCTCTGACTGTACGTTGTTTCTAGTTCGTGGCATTTTACTGTAAGCTGATACTACAGGGGCCTCTGGAAGGAAGAGCAAGTTTGCACAAGATGAGTCCACTGCRTATCTAGGTGGTGGGACTTCCTCCATGTCTGTCATTCACAAGAAATATTCACATTCGTAGGCACACTGGTAACAATTCATAATTAGGGACTGTGTGATGAGCTATCCCTTCCTTAAGAGCATTTAGCTACTGGGAAGAGTAGTTACAGGGTAATCTGAGGATGTAAGCACCCTCTGCCAGCAAGCTTCATCGTTCTAAAAAAATGCACTAATGGGAGTCATTTGGAAATACTGCTTTGCTGGACACCCTTCTGTGTTCTCAGACTAAGTACATAACAGTAATTAAGCAAATGTTGGGGTAGAAAATGCACTACTGCCATTAGACACGAGAGGGCAGGTTGTTCCTGCTAATCCAGGGTAGTACAGAAGCCTACKGAGAGGGCAGACTGGCCGTGGGCCTGGCTTACAATAGCCTGGTGTACAAGAGAAGGGAATCACTGTTTCTCCCCTCCATGAGGTACCATCTGTGAGAGTTTGCCACCCCAAGAACTGTGGGTGGAAAAATTGTGTAAACTGTTGGGCAGAGTCATGCGTACTCCAAGTAAATCATGCTTATTCAAGGTTATTTGCCTCCTTTCTCCCTTTTTTCTTTTTCTCCTGAAAGAATCTGGTGGTCCGTTCTGTACTTGGGGGATGCATGCTTTCCACTTTCCTGGCAACTGTGGAAAACCACTCCATAGTTTTCTTTATTTCTGAGTTTCTCCTGTTTGTCACTGCTGCTAAGAGACAGAAGTACTTCAGCGCTTGTGGTTTTCATATTTACTTCTGATGTGCCCTGAAACTACAGCTCTCCATTTTAAAGGCTACAGGGATCATAACCAAGGTGTGTTTATTCCCCCAGCATTTATTGCCTTAGTAGGGGGTTAATATGTTTCTGACAAGTGAATCCTTATGCTCTAAACTGGCAAGAGATACCCATTTTCATGATGGGAACCCTCTATAGGACTAAATGATAATAAAGGTATGTCGGAAATCTCACATGCTGCCTCATTTAGATGAAAATAGGAATACAGGACCAGAAGAACAGCTCCTGGCATGCCCAGTCCTGTAGCCACTTAATAAATTCATTGTAGTCCATCTTAAAGACATTTAGGGTTTGTTTTGATTTTGTTCTGCCCGCTATTACAGGAAGGATGGATCAACTTCACCCCTTTGATAAGAAATAATCTTGTGACTTCCAGTATAAATTTATTTATGGCCAGGTTATACTCAATTGTTCTTGTTAATGGAAATATTTCTCCTTCCCTCATGTTTCTTTTTTATCATATTTCTAAAAGGAAGTTATATCTTCTCTCAGCCTTCTTTCTTGCTTTACAAAGCTCTTTGGTCTTCTTCCATGAAGCAGGCCATTCATTCTTCACCTTATCTTTGCAGACCATTTCTGTAACTGTTCCAATTTGTTTTAATCTTTCTGTGGGTGGAAGACTGGCACAGTGTACAGTATTCCAGACAAGGTCTTGCATTGCACAGCGGCCCTAACACTTTCTGCCATGAACCAGGGATCACATTTTCCTTTCTTGTAGCTCTAAAAAAGTGGTGGATCAGAGTCCTCGTATAATTAAATGGTTTCCAAGGTCATTCTTCTCCTTTCTTGTTTACAGCAGATAAACTCTTTGTTGTATTAGAGACATTTTTCTTAGTTTGTAAACTCTTCACTTTGCACTAAAAGATTATTATTCCATTTCTTTCCTCTGGTCTTCTGTTTTTCTTTTCTGCATGATTTTCTGTTTCCTTTGCTGCAGATTTGGAAGCTGAAATTACACAAGAAGAAAGTGACTCATGTGGAGTTTAACTCTCGATGTGAGTGGTTGTTGGCCACAGCCTCTGTGGACCAGACAGTCAAAATCTGGGACCTGAGGAACATCAAAGACAAAACAAATTTTCTTCATGTACTTCCWCATGACAAACCTGTCAATGCAGGTAAGTTCATGAGATACGGATTTCTCTGGATGGGTGCCTGTCRAAATGCCCATTCATTTATTTTTCTTGCTTTCCTCTTTACCTGAAGACTATATCCCCTGTTTTTTTGCGTTCTGTCTTGCTCTTCTTCCTGAAAGCATGAGTTGGTTTTCTGTTTCTTCAGTTGTGTTTGTGTGTTTTTTAAAAGATCAGACTATTTTGGAGCAAGACTCAATACAACCAGTTACAAACTGTTCAAGTGTCATGTAMTTTTTAAATGCAAGTATTGAATATGAACTTTACCTAGGAGTCCTTCAGGAGAACGTGACTTGCTAACACCTATCTTTTACCTTCTGAGTACATAATTCTGAGCTGCTGTTAGTGATGGAAGGATATTTAAACATATTGTCTTTATAGTTTATGATAGACTTACTCTAGGTAGCTCAGAGCTCTTTAGTCTCTGCAGTAACCACTTTGCAGGTTTTCCAGAGCGTGTGATTTCATGGCCGCTTGCATAGGTCTAAAGTGGGGCTGCCGTGGAGGTGYCCCTTCACCCTCAGCCGCACACTGCCATCTCCTCTTTTGTGCTGCACACCATGCTCAGAGGCTGCGTAGCATGCCAGTTCAGGGACTTGAATCAGCTGAAAATTGAAAATAACAGCAGCTGAACTGCCAGTACAAAGCATAGGGGTCAGATATGTGTAGCTTGGAATAGAGAAGAGAATGATATGCCAGTAGCTCTCATATAGGTTGGCTTAAGTTGCTGTGGAACTGCACCCTGAAGATATAATTTCACTGTCACCATCAACCGATTCCTGACTGTTTTCTTGCTRAAATGATAGTCCTTCCTGCTTGTTGTCTTCTTTGTGTTGGTACTTGTGATGAAGAGCCTTTCAGAGAGTTTGCTCAGCTGAGCTTTTGTTGTTGTTGTTGCAATGTTAGCTTTCAGTCAGATACGAACTTGCGTATTTGCTAATGCCAAAGCAAGGAAGACAGCGGGAGTGTGTGGCCAGAGGTAGGAAAGGGGATAGGGCGGCAGCAGCACAAGTTTAGACTGGCCATAGAAAACTGGAACTGTGTCTTCAGGGGTTTAGGTGGAAGCATCAGCCGTGGCTGTGATTAGAAAACTGAATTTTTGGGGCAGTTTCTTTGGCAGAAGCAGAGCATGAGACTCAAAATTACTTTGGCTCTGTTCTTTGGGTGTATGGTTGTACCTGTTTGTGGAAGTACAGCTTGCAGGGGTCTGTTTGGAGCTGTTCCACTAACTTGGATTGAGCAAGTTACTTTCTTTGCAATGTCTGTTTCTGTAACTTTAAAATGAAAACGATTCTTTCTGTCTAATGGAGCACTGTAGGTTTCAACTTACTGTTCAGAAGGGTGTGAGTTCTTTGATGAGAGGAGTAAAGTCTTGCCTGTTGGACACATGGCCTTATTCAGATCCCTATCAAAGACGTAATGGGTAGCTAGTCAGGCTTTTATGTTTCTTGTCAATCATAGCATTGTGATCTTTTGTTCACTTTATTTCTCCCTTGCCTAGCTTACTTTAGCCCGACAGATGGTGCCAAGCTCCTGACCACAGACCAGCGCAGTGAAATCAGGGTTTACTCATCTTCAGACTGGACCAAGCCACAGCATCTGATCCCACATCCACATCGGCAGTTCCAGCACCTCACACCTATCAAGGTGAGTTAAGCTAATGTAGCCCTGAGAAGGGGGATCAAACTTGGCGCTGGCAGCAAGTTGTAAAAGAAATGGTCTGATTTCTAGTCAGGATAGGTTGTTGGTGGGTCGATGTTAACACAGCTGTGCTCCCAGCAGAGCGCTGTTCTGACAATGCTCRTGTCACACAGTCTCTGGGTGGGATATACAAACTGCTCTGGTTCATAGTGCCAGCTCTTCGTTTCTGGTGTGCATCACTGTGAGCTCTGCCCCTTTCTCTAACTTTCCATCCCTCTGCTCTACGACTAGGCAACGTGGCACCCTCGCTATGACCTCATTGTAGCAGGTCGCTACCCAGACCCTAATTTCCCAGGGTATACAGTGAATGAGCTACGGAGTGTGGATATATTTGATGGCAACACTGGAGAGATGGTGTGTCAGCTCCATGACCCAAATGCATCTGGTATAATCTCGGTGAGTTGGGCACTGCAGCTAAAAGGACTGTTGTGTATTGAACTGCAGCTGAGAGATACATTTTAGGGACTGAAATGATAGGAATATCCTCCTTGCTTGTGGCAAACTCGCACTGTCATGGAGCTATGGCTGCCAGCTGTAGCTGCTGACTTGAGCAGGGCTGTTCCATGGTCATCTGTGGGCTTTCTGTGATATTCTTTAGGGAATGTTCAGGTTTCCAGATTGTTTTTTGCTGTTACATAAGCAGTGATGCTCTGATGGCTCTGTTATATAAGCAATGATGCTCTGACAAACTGTCATCATGTTTCCATTTGCAGCTCAATAAATTTAACCCAATGGGAGACACACTGGCCTCTGGCATGGGTAAGTAGAGAGAACCTGAGGCACTAAGTACTAATGTGTTCCAGTCCCAGAAAAAGGCAGGTTTGTTCCTCCAGACTAAAGCAAGGTGTGAGTGATGGGTTCCCAAATCCCACTTACAGTTCTGCTAGTGGCAATCTCTAATTTCATGCATCTGTAAAAGAGATCAGGACCTTTTCAATCTGCCACCTTTGCAGTTACAAGACACATTGCTAGTTGTCTCCTTTGAAACACCCCTGAGACCATAAAGTCCAGAGAAAAACAGCCTCCCCTGAGCAGGGAGCTGCTGCCATCTGCCGGCCTTTTAACAGTGGGAGGAACAGGATAGGAAAAAAAAAGGGCTTTTTCCTGCTAGTCTGTAGCTCTGTCCTTTCTGTTTACTTGCCTTATTTCCCAGGCGTCAGAGCCAAGAGTACTCAGGCTTTCCTAGGCTGTCTGGAATTAATGGAGCTGGCTTTAGATTTGGGCCTCAAACCTGTGACAGCTATGATTAGGAATTACTCAATTATGTTTCTTAATTACGCCAAATTTCTAGGGCTATGTGGAGATGTTATATGTACCAAATAACTTCCCATTCTCTGTGCCTAGGAAATAGCTCAGAAGAGATGAAGCATTTTGAATTTCTGGCACTTAACTGACATACACAGAAACTCTACATTATACCTATGGTATTATACTTGATAAAGAATTTCTGACGCGGGGTATTTAATTTTTCCTTTCAGGCTTTAATATTTTGATCTGGAGTCGGGAGGAGATGGTGGCCAAGAAGCAAGAACATCTTTTGAAAGCCATGACAGAACAGGGGATTGGAAGCCAGAGTTTGTCCAGACGTGGAGGGCAAAGGCAGGCAAACCCTGGGACAAGTAAACTCAAAACTAAGTTACTGTCTTGGGAAGTGGAGGAGGCAAAAACAAAGAGCAAAGATTCCAAGCCACAAGGAAGGAAACGAAAAGGGAAGGATCTAGAGAACTGATTTAGTATTTTGGTCCTTTCTGGATCACAGAGGACAAGTTCAGTGCTATCAATGGGCAGCATAAGCTCTGCAGGGCATTAACCTTACACTTTGTCCTTCCTCTCTGGATCTGATCTTACTTCCCTGATTCCCTTTGCTTCCCCTTCTAGTGAGTTGTATTGGCACTCAGTTCCTCCTCCAGGCAAGGTTACCACCCATTTTCTGAGGCATTAGGGAAACTTCAGGCCATGGAGAGATGTTACCAGATCCTGCTGAGGTTAATGCTTCCAGCCTATGACAGCTGCTTGTCATCACTCTGTTGGAGGTTACCATTTCCTGTAGTGTGCTGTGGAGCAGCTCATGACAGGGTCCCCAGCTCGTTTTAGTCAAACCAAGCTGATAAAGCGTTTGCTGACCAGGTTCACATTCTGAAAAGGTTGAATGTTCATTGGGCAGAGGTAAGGGGTAGCTTGGGTGACCTAGGGAACAGCGACCTCTTCAGTATGCAAGGTCTTGGCAGACTGTGTAACTGTCAAAAACCCCAGACAGCCTATGCCGTGCTTGCAGCTACTTAACTAGACCGTGAGGCATAGTACGATGCCAGAGCTCTTTATCTATCTGCCTCATGGGATGCAGGGGCAATACTGAGCTGAGACCCTAGTGATTCTGTAGTTTTTATTTTCAGAGTTCTCCTYCTTGGCACACATTAGGTAATTTTTTTCATCTATGCCTATGTGCTTCAGAATGTTGTATAGGAGTGTTTTTGAAGCAAAAATTAGGAGTTTCTTCCAAATATTCTTTCTCAGAACCAAATCTCAAGATTGCTGTTAAAAGTTTTGCTTTTTCTAGATTGTTTACAAAGCTGGGGCTTTGCTGCTGTCCCAGAGGTTGATGGATGGGACCAGGCTCCAAAACTTCTCAGATTCTATGTTCACTTTTATAGTTTTACAGTATTGGCATTAATAAAGTTTTGTACTAAACTGAAATTCTTCTTTGATATAGAGAGCGGCTGCTTTGAGCATTCTACTAATTGTTTTCTATGGGGGGGGGAGCAAGTATTGACCCTTTTGCAGGAAGGCTAAGAGTTAGAATAGTGGTGGGATTATCAGTCCCAGCACTGTGTCTACAAAGGACCCTTCCAAGTTAGACAAATTGCATTATAAGTTAATATCTATACATAGTTGTTGCATCCAAAAAAAAGTTATTTCACTTCTCATTCTGCTGTACATGGTACTGTAAATCAGGGATGAAATTCACTGCATCTACCTTGACAGGGAGCCTACTGCAAGAGTTATGCCTGTTTCTCAACACTGAGCACAAAGGAGTTAGCCCTATATGAACTTTGGAGAAGAAGAGGAGTAGAGTTCAGTGTGGAACTGATTTTAATGATAAAAAGGAAATGTATTGGAACAATTACAGAAAGTCATTCACAGTCAGAAAGTCAAAATCATCATAGAAACTTTTTCTCTGCGTGTGCAAAATCTGCTGCCTTTAAAAATAACAGGTCCAGTCCCCTTAGATGCACTTTCTAGTACCTCTTCCTTGTGCCTGTTCTCCCAGGCAGTTGCTTGTTCTTTGTGACTGTCTTGCTGTGCAGAAGACATCATAGATTGTATCTTCAGGGGACAAAAAGGTGAGGAAGATGCTGAGAACAGCAAGCTGCTTCTGCTGATTTGGAGTTCCCATACTGGCAGATGCCTATTATGGTATAGGGAAAAGTCCCCATAATGCTCCACAGGAGAAGAAAAGGAGATGTATGTAACCTAAGAACTAGCTTCTGCCGCCAAGAAGGGAAGGGAACTGCACCAGAAAGGGAACTAAAAGAGGGAAATGAATGTGCAGCATCACAGTGTGAACAGCCAGTACCTCTGGTGCCTGCTATGGTCTCTCATCCTCTGCCAAAAGCTACAAGGCAGGTGTTGAGCACTTTGCATTGTTTCCTACAGCAGCTCCAGTGCACAGAGGGAAGCCTGCAGCTTCCATCTATCTGGTCTTGAAACAAAAATAATCATACATGGGACAATGGCAGGTGACGGGCTCYACAGTTACCTGCAAATACTGATTTTTTTCTTTTTGGCGCAGGGGTGGGACAGTGGGCAGGTAAGGCTATCCAGGGGGGAAGAGAGGAAGAAAGACAACGGAAGTTGCCATTTAGTCTTAAGTAAACAGCTATAAAACTTTCTGCCAATAAAGCATATTTCTTGGGCTCATAGTGGATGTCTGGACCACCTACAATACAGGATCCTTCCTGGATCTTTCTGAAAAGGCTCTAGTAATAGATAAATTCACTATGGGGAGGTCTAATTCAAAAAATGAAATTTTAGAAAGGGCCCAAGTTTCCTATCTACAGGGACTCTCCTTTCTATAGCCAACATTACACACACACACACACACACACACACACACACACACTAACACACACAAAAAGTGTGCAGGTTTGCTATGGATGGATAATCACATTAATTAATTTACAAGATAAAGCTCTGGTTCTGTTGATCACATGTAGCCTACTCTGCTGAATCCGAGAAACTACTGCTAGGTTTCCAATTCTGTCCTGAGTCCAGGCCGATTTTTTCCTGAAGCACAAGTTGAGGGGAAAAAGACCAGCTGCCAGCAGCAATTACTTAGCAGCAACCTCAGAAATGTTGATCTGCCATCATCTCCAGCAGCTCCCTCTGCGTGGAGATTAGATGAGTCTCTATGCATTGTTGGTGAGCTGGGCCCTCTACTCCAAACCCAGCCTTCCTACCATCCTCAGCCCAGTGGCTTGAGAGAAAAGYGCACAAAGCAGGCTGACCCTAAAGAAAGATGTGACTCCTGGCTACACTGGACATGACACCTGCTGGAGGCCCAGGCCCCTCTGCCACGGTGAGTGGTAACATTTACAATCACTGAAAGGAGAAAAATTCTTCCTGGGGAGCAGCAACTCCAACTGGCCATGGTGGGAGTCCCAGACTAGTTAAGCTGTATGGGGCACCACACACCAGTAGGCTTCAGAATTAAAATTCAGAAGAGTAGCTCAGTCCTCTCCCTTGGACATCACCTTTAGAAAACATCCAAAAATCACTGTCCAGCTTCCTTCTGGGAAGCAATGGCCAAAGCAGAAGAATGCTCAATAACTGAGGTGCCCAATCATCATGGGCAGCACTGCTCCCTCCTGCTGCCTGGGAAGGAGTTGGAGCAACTGTCATGCCTGCTCTTCTCCCTCATTGGAAATGTGCCGGTATCCAGGGGGCTGAGACTGTATGCGGAAGAGTACAGTCAACAGGAGGATGATAAGGAGAAAGAGAATAGAGCCACACACAGCCAGAGCCACAAACAGTTCTGCAAGGAAGAAAACAAGTGGTCAGCATGGTATCATCCAAGCTTTCTGCTTCTGCCACACTCCAGTCCAGCCTGGGCTCACCTGTGTCATGCACTGTGCCTGCTACCTGGCATTCTTGCTCCCAGTCCTGGGGAATGACAGGATCAGTGAGTTGCAAAAATTTATGCAGGGGACATTTTTGCTGACAGCCAGGGAGTGTCAGTGGGAAAGGTTCCTTCCCACTCTCATTCCGGAAAAACATCTCCACAGAGAAATTACTGAAAGGGAAACACAGCCAGATTGGTTTCTTGCTCCAGCTAAAATCATCCCTTTTCAGAAACCTCTTAGTGTGTACACCCTTTCCCTTATTCTTGTGGTAATTTTCCTTAGAGTCTGCCGCTAGGAGCAAGACTGTATCCCCTAGGTTGGAGCTTAGACTAGGTATCTAACACTTGCAGTGAAATCACAGCAGACATCTTTACTGCAGCCCTCACCCATCATCCTCTTGGTACAGCTCAAATATATGACATGAGGCGTATGGTGCTTGAATCTTGTTGTAGACATCTAGAGCCATCTGCAGTGCCACAAGTGTGGTGTCATGCTGAGAAAGAGGGAAAAAAAACCAAATCAGTCACCCTTATGAATGGGGCAGGGCAGCTCAGACCATACCGGTAAGGGACAGGACTGTGCTGAAGGGAAGYTGCCTTTGTAACTTCCAGCTGGAAGAAGGGAAAGGAGCAGTACTATTAGAAAGGTGATCTGTGAAGGGTGTGAAATACAGCTGTACATATCATGCATCATTCTTTTAAGAAATGGCCTCTGGGGAGCAATATGGGAGAGAGGTTTGACTTTCCAGTCAGCAGGCTGCTGGAAAGGAGGGATGATTCTCCATATCTATACTGCTGAAACATTGCATCTGAGTAGCATCAGCCTGTCTACCAAATACAGGATGGCTCCCCAAAGTCTGCCAGTCTCCTCTGCCAGACTGAGCTAACAGGAAAAAAAAATGCTGGTTTGAATCCTCTTCAGGGGCCTCAGAGGAATGATGCCAGATAATCGACAACCTGCCCAGCCAGAGGCAAAGATACATCTCCTGATCACTGCATCGGCTGCAGAGAAGCTAGAAAATGTTAAAACCATTAGCAAGGCTCAAAGCACCCTGTGAGGAGGAAGAGGAGGAGATGGATTGAAGCTAGCATCCATGATCTCACTTACAGCAGAATAGGCAAGTAGTTTCAGGTGCTGATGGGCAGAGATGGTTGCTGCTTTGGTTAGGTTCTTCCTAATGTGATCCAGCAAGACCCCTGAGGAAAGGAAACAGCTGTTAAGATTCAAAACCTAGATAGAACAGCATGAAGTTCCCTCCCTGATCCACTCACCGCCTTGCAAACGAGCTTTCTCTGTCCGATGGTGAATCCCAAACATAAATTGAAAACTGAAGTCTTTTAATTGCTTCAGTTGAGTCATGACATCTGGAGTCACCCATAACGGCAGCTTCATCTTGTGTGCTTGCTAGAAAGAGACAGAGGATACTCATCTGCAGGTAGTACGGACCAAGATCAATGAAAGGCCTGGGAGTCAGGGCATCTACATCTCGCCCAAACTGCTACTGATTTCCTATATCATTTTTAAATATGAACCTCTCTGTTCATGCTTCTGTCCTCATGCTGCCACACTGCATACAAAGAACATGTGGTTAATGTCCTTACTTTTTAAAGTTGTTTCAGAAACTAAGTAAGACAAGCATAGAGATTAAAATCTAGGAGCTGCCATTTCTGTGAAAGCACAACTGGAATGCAGGGTTATTTTGCAACATCAGTAAAAAAAAAAAATATAAATCAGGCACTTGCATGGCTGATTCTGCCCCACAGATGGCATGCAGTCAGAAATAAAAAGCAAAGTGAGAGAGCACAGACTCAGTTTCTGATGTACCTGGCACACAATTACCTGAGAGGCTATAGGGGCGGACACAGAGGCCACTGAAGGAGAACAGATAAAGTCAGCACTCTGCAGACATTATACTGCAAGGCACCGCTGGCAATCCAGCAGTCAAACCCAGAATATACAGAATGAGGAATCAAGGAAGGAATTTGCTTCGCAGCCAAACCATTACAAGAAAGGATTAGTTATACTGGCAAACAAATAGCAGTTGCGGTTCCCTGGCATTGCTGGCATCCAACAGATGAAACAATTTTCTATGCCACATCCCATTAAACTGTTAGAAGATGAGGCTAAGTATCCTTTAAGGTCCATTCTGTCTGAGTAGTTCAGCACAAATTCCCATCAGCAATCTCAATATTTGGCTAGTTTTGCATTAATTTACAAAGAGAATAGCTGGGAAGTTCCTTCCCCCTACCAGCTGGTAATCTGCTAGTTCAGGTGAGAGAAACAATCCCTCATTTAGGACACTGTCTGTAGGAATGAGAAAAAAGGACAAAGCCCAAAGTGACTGAAGAGACTAATATGTCTCAAGTATAGTTTTGAGAGTAAAACTTCCCTTCCTCACAACTTTCTGATTTTGTTTTTAGACAGTGAGCTGTTCTCCAAGTTCTTAGGGCTACAGCAGTTGTCAATGAAAAAAGGCCTCAAGACTCTATTTGTAAACTCTCTCTCAGCAGGTCTTGAAAGGGAAAAAGATTTGAAATTGGTATTTCTGACCAAAGGAGATTTGGCCACTGATAAAAAGTTGCTTCACTGTGATTGTTATAAGACAGGAGATTGGGTTTGTAATACAAAGGGCAAATTTACACAATGCAGTGCAGCTCTGGACTGAAATTTTCTGAGCTTGAAGCAACTCAAGCTGCTTTATATGGCAAAGTGCAATTCTGTGCAGAATATTCCACAAGAATATAAAGATTGGTTTCCTTTCCCTTCAAGACAGTAAAATGATAACATCTGTCTYTAGAGTCTTTCTCTGTCAAAGGCTATCAAAATATTTTACAGATGTTGCTGATCCAGGTTGTTTTATGTGCTTCTGCAAATTAATTTTCCAGCAAATCTGGTGAGCCCAAGAGATTAAATTCCTGTGGCTGTAAGATGATGACCAAACTTACTTCACAGAACAGTGTGTCATATACACTCCAAACAGACTCGAGGGAGACATCCCGGATCCCAGTCTCTTTTGCCACCATCTGCAGGAATTGCTGTAGGAATGAGCAGAGAAAGGAACTTTTCAGTTTTCCAATCTCATACTGTATTACATGCCCACAACGGAGGTGGTCTTACCCTTTTCTCAGACCTAATTACCTAGAGGTGATTACTTTAGCTACAGTCCTCAGACCACCTTATCTCATGCAAACAATCACTTACCAAATTCTCTTTGGTCTTATTTGTGTATTCTGCTGAATGCCGTGTTTCATTCTGTAGCTGTTCATACCGTGGACAGGGGGTCAATGGAAACTTCAGTAGCTGGGCAGAGACAACAAGAGCAGCTAGGTCACTAAAAACACAGAAGTGCAGAATCCGAAGACAAAACCCGCAACTGTAATGAAATCCTAACTGGTTGGGTGTATCCATAAACACCTTCAGATACCTCCTTCTAGGACACTTCAGACTGTGCGTGGTCTGCTGAGGTGTTGCAGTTAATGTACTTAGCGAGCATAGATCCTGAATTCTCATCTTGTTCAGAGAACAGAAGAATCTTTGCAAGGCAGGTTTAAAGGGAAACTGAAGACAATCTGAACCATGACCGAAGGAAGGACTTTTGGGGAAGTCAGCAAAACACCATGCTTCAGTAGCCACCCCGCCATCCTTGAGAATAACTCACCCTTTCCCCAGACTCAGGCACTGTGTGCACAGGGATAGGCTGCCAGGAAACATTAGGGTTGAACATCTCTCCTCTCTCTGGAGGATACAGGCCTGCCAAATTGGCCTCCGCACTCATCAGCGTCCGATCACAGTCTGTACTGCGGATGAAGATCTGCCAGGACAAGGACAGTGCACTGTTAGTAACACTACTGTAAGCAGTGATGCCTGGACACAGAACAAGGCACTTGCTGAGGAACTCTGCTGAGTGCCCTGCAGCTGCTCATGAAGTGGGCAACAGTAGAACAGGAACTCCTCCAGTGACTGAGCTTGCTAGTATTGCCCGGCTAAAACCTTAAGGAGGGACATGAAGACAATTGGTGTGTGGTCTGTCCCATTTATCTAGAACAGTGAGGTACACTGTGCAGAGATTATAGATAAAGGAGCCTGAATATGAGTAAGAGTCAAAGAAGAGCAAGAAAGAGATGCAAGTAATGATGGGTGCAGATAGGAAATGCACTGTGTTTACATAGCAGGATTGGGGCAAACTCCTGGATTCAGTTCTCAGTTCTAGGAATGAGCTGTTGCACTTGTTCAAGAACATGCCCTTTCCAAGCCTCATTTTTTCCATGTGATAAATGAAGACAACAATCATCTGCCTAACAGGAGAGGAAGAGGAATGGGGACTGAGATTTTATTTGATCACTGTGAGCTCTTGGGATTAACGGGCCAAGACCGTTTATCATTCCAGGGCTCAGAAAGAGATATCTGAACCAGAAAGAAGAGAAAAGAAAATATACAGAAGAGAACAAAAGAGACTATTCAGAAGGTCAGAGCAGCAAAGCTCTGGTATCCTCATATCTGTGCACTGAAAACATTTAGGAGAGATCAGGGAGAAGCCAGTAATAAAGTAAGAGGAACATACATGAAATTGTGATGAATGTCCTAAAAGCCAACATATTGGATATGAAACAAGAACAAAAAGCTGGAAGAATCAAATACAAAATCAAGATTGGGATTTTTTTTTGGTGATGTTAACTGAAGAGAGAGAAGCATATAGAAAAATACATGTGTTCACTCTGTATAGTACCTTCCATGCAAACTGTATCTGAAAACTTAAGTTAACAGCCAGGAGGGAAAAAGGGGAGAAAAAAAAAAGAAAAAAGAAATCAGACATTGTCTTTTCTGTGACAGTTTCTACCCTCTTTTACCTCTTAATTGTGGCTTAAAAATAACAGAGCCTGTACTCATTGCACAGGATTGCTTTTATCCTAGGTAAACCCTAAAGAAATAGAAAGAAAATATTTAAAAAGATAAGAATCTAATTCTAGAAGTATCATAACAAGCAATTAAGCCCCGAGTATATATGCTTTTCTCAGCACCTTTCTCCAGGGCTCCAGCTTGTCGCTGAGTCAGGTGACAGATGGTCATATGCTGTCACCCAGAGGCAATACTTCTTATAAGAGGGAGCTTGCTCAACTCAAGAGATTCAGGGTTGGTTAGCAGAATGGTTTCTGTTTGCATGTGCTTTCATTTGTTTTTCCTTCTCAAGTGAGGGAAGAAAACAGTTTCAGATGGCAAAGCTTTATAAGAAGAAAGCATGTTTGTAAAGGCACTACTCAGGAAGGTTAAAGGATCTGTGTTTGAGCCGACACTGGAAGTTTTGCTGATGAAACAAATGTCAAAGAGGGGATGCAATCTGAACTATGTCAAGCCCTGTATTTACTGGGGAGCCTAAAAAAGGGGGAAGCAAAGACAGAAAATCTTGATTTGCCACGTTTGGTCAATCACACATTGTAAGCACAGAGAAAATAAGTGAACAGATGTAGAGGCAGCAGTGGGATGGGGGGCCAGCCTTCCCTTCAATCCACATGAAGGCACGCCTCTCATCGTGATGCTTGCTTATGTTCCAGTTGACTCACACCTACCTGATCAACCACCATGGGTATTTTAAGAACTTTTCTACTTCCTTATCTTTTTTAGTCCTTCAGATATCCCTCTGTGCACAGCACGTGGCTCCCAAAGGGCTCCGTATCTTTTTTATATATATAAAAGAAAACTACATGTGACTATCAGTTTCTCAAGAAGTAGCATAAAGTGTGGCAACATCGCAGAGATGAAGAGGAAAAATAATAGCTTTGGGGGACTGGGGCCCTCAATACTTTACAGGTGGAAACAAATGACAAAATCATTTGTAGACATTACTTGTAGACAGTAATTCCTGTTTATGAGTACAGTCTCCCAGGTGATTGTATCTGAAGTGTACTGAAGAAGGTAAGGCATATATGCAGGCTGCATTCTTGTTTTGAACCAAGACCAGCTGTTACGACAAAACAATCTCGAGTAAGAAACCAAGTTCCAGATACAGCACAGCATTCCTGTTTTGTTTCGTATGTTGACTTCAGAGCAGTTGGCTTCAGCTGGCTGGTAACAGTGCTGCTGCTGTACAACCTTTGCCTGAATTGTCTTAACATCTGCAAAAAGGACAGCGGCCGCATCCTGCACAACCTTTCCCCCCCCTTTTTACTAGCCTTTAAAGCCACCTGCAGCCAGGTTAAGAGAATGCCTGCTCTTAGCTCTCTCTTCTGCAGCTCAGCAACCAGTAGTGAAACTGGACTAGAAAACAAGAACAATATCAGACAGACAGACGGCACCGATTCCCACCCACCCCACGAGAAACCGCACCCGGARAAGTGCGTCCCACGCCCCGGCCCTCGGCCGCCGCCCTGCGAGGAGACCGGGCCGCCGCCAGCCCCCCCCCCCCGGCTCCCCCCGCCCAGGCAGAGCGAGGCGAAGTGCCGAAATCGGAAATTTCTGCTCAAATCGCCCCCGCCGGGGCCGCCCCCGCGCCACTGACCTCCTGCCGCCGGTACGTGGCGTTGAGGAAGCCGCGGTAGCGCCTCCGCAGGGCCTGGCCCAGCTCCCACTGCTGCCGCATCCCCACCTGCAACGGCACGGCGTCACCGACGGCGCCGGGCGGGCGCCGGGCGGGCGCCGCCGCCGCCGCCGCCGCCACGCACCTGCGTGAGCTGCCCGAAGCCCTGCGGCCAGGCGGCCTCCTGGTAGGGGTCCCGCGGGTAGGCCTTGATGGGCGACCGGTCTCCGTGGCGGTACACCTGCGGGGCGGGAGCGCGGGCGCGTCACACCGGCCCGGCGCGGCCACACGGCGGCCCGGCCCGGCGCGGCGCGGCGCGGCGCGGCCCGCTCGCGCCACCCCTCCTCACCAGCGTCACGAAGCGGAGGCTGCGAGCGCGGGCGAGCGGCGGCGGCCGCAGGCAGACAGCCAGGAGGAGCAGGACGGCGCCACCCGCGGCCCGGCCCGCCGGCGCGCCCGCCATCGCGCTTCCGCGCTACGCTTCAACACCCCCCCCCACCCCGGAACCGAGCCGCCGCTGCCTGCGGCCCCGCCCGGACGCCGTTTCTCCCTGCACATCGGAAGCAGCCGCGGCTGGCGGCCGGGCCCGGGTGACGGCTGACGGGGGCGGGGCGGGGCGGAAGCCACGCCCCCGGCCCCGCGCGGGGGGCCTCCCCCCCCCTCCCCGGCGTGTACTCACTGCGCATGCGCCGCGCGGCCGGGCCAGTGTGAGCCGGGTCGCGCCTCGGTGCGGGCCGAGGCGGGCCTGTCGGGGGGGTGCGGCCATTTCAGGGTGGTTCGCCCAGGGAGCGGAGCTGGGCTGCTCCCCGTCATGGGCGGCGCGCAGCTGCGCTCCTCGGCGGAGGCGGCCCCGCGCAGCGCAGCGCAGCGCGCCGGGGGCTGCCTGGCTGCGGCGGGCTCGCTTGCGGGCATGCGGGCAGGACGCGTGTAGCGAGCCCCGCGGCTTGTCTCGGTAGTCACTAGCCGCTCCCGAAACCCGAGCAGGCCCGAGTGCAGGCTGCTCGGATAACGGCGGCTTTGTTCGTGTGTTGGTCTGTGTTCAGCAATTTTGCAAATACTCGTGCTTTAAGGAGGTCGGTAGTGGTGATGATGTCACTACCAAAAAATCTGTGGTTTGTGAGGAATGTTCGCCTCAATTTGCAGTACTTGATAGAACTGCGTTGCTGCTTTTCTCGAGGAACCCAACGCTGCCTTATATTTGTGCCCAAGAGGTGCGGTCACATGACAGTTTGTTTGAATGACTGTTCCTTCAAACACAGAAAAAAGTTTCATAGTATTCTGGTGTAATCTGTAATGYGCTAGATACAGTCTTAGGAGACATTAACAGGGAAAATATGTTGGCATATATAGGCCAGCTGCCCTAGCTTTTTATGTCATTAATCTTTTCATCCCCGAGTATCAGCTAAGGATGACTGCATGGCTGTATGAAAATAGAAGTCTTGCTCCTGGTGATGCTGTTGACCGTGATGCTGCTACTGGCCAGTTCTGCTCAGATTTAGTAGTTCTTTATGAACCTCGAGGAAACTACGTGAGAGTGGGACAAAACTGAGCTTTTGTTATTTAATAACATCTGCTGAACTGTTGGCCAAGAATCTGGGAGGTACCATTTAAAGAATGGAGGAAAAAAATCACAGGTGGTTAAACTCATGATGGTTAGTGTCAGCACATAGATGTGTAATTACATCCTCAGTTTTCACGTTCTTTAAAAAAAGAAGGAAATTTACGGTTCTTGCGGTTGCAAAAATATCTTGGAAATATGAAGCCTAATGGCTCAAAAAACAGGAAGCTTATTTGTCTGCATGTGTTTATTGACTTAAAATTTTATGTGGTTTGCAACATTAGGAAGTTAAATCTAAYATTTTTATAGAGTGCTGAATTATTTATGACATAAAAGGATTATAGCAATGAAGACTTGATGTAACATAAAAAGTTTAGCTGAATGGAATAATTTAATTTGCTTATTTGTGAATGATTAATGAATTAGAACTAGTGCTATTCTGGATCTTTTAAAAAGCATTATGTTGTATTATTTTTTTCCTATTATTAGTATTGCTAGTCTTGATCTGGTACCATTTGGATGCTTGTTGGGGGTGGAAAGAAAAAGTTATTTGTAGACAAACAGCRTGTTGTTGCTGTTGACTTCTACTTTATTTTTTTTCTGTTAATTTTGGTTCACTTTTCTGATTTGAGATTATTGGTGGAAAAGTGATACTAATTTGTGATAAAACAGAACTTTGAGTTGCACTGGGGCACAAACAAGCTTCAGACAACAGCCCAAATCTGAACTGCGTGTAATAGGCTTAGCGACCTATAATTTAAAAGCAGTTTTTGTTTAATTTTGCTTTGAGAGTATAACTGGTAATTTTCATGTCAGACCAGCTTTCTAAGCTAAAACTGATGCGCAAAAGAAAGGATTGGCCGTAACCTTAATTATGGGTCATCTCCYGCTGCTTTTTAACGCGCTGGGGGAAGGAGTCATGGTTATTTGAGAGGGGAGGCAGCCGAGGCTGAGTGTGCACCAGCGGGGCCTCCCCAGCCTCCGGCGATGGACTCGGAGGCCTCGCCTGCAGGAGCCAAATGGGGTGTTTAAAATGGGGGTTTGAATTCAGCTTAAGGCGGCACGGACGAGCMTATCAAAACTTGCTGTTTGGTTTAATTGGCAGCTCGGAACCGGCGTGAGTCCGAGGGAAAGCCATGCCGTGGCTCCGGCGAGCGCCTGCAGGGGACTGCGCCCTTCAGGTGGGCTTTAAAGGCAATTTTAGCGGCACCTGGAGGTGGCCGGGGGGGGGGACACACGCCACCCCCCCCGGCGCGTCCCCCGCGGCCGC
>NW_028185062.1:646775-685269 GCF_003343005.1 Rhea americana | reverse complement strand
GCGAAGCGGCGGGAGCGGCCGCCCCGAGCGCCGGGTGACCGCGGCCGCGTCCCCGGCCTGAGTGCGGCGCGGAGCGCGTGTGGGTTCTCTTGGTTCGGTTTGTTTTGGTTTGGGGTTTTTCCCAGGCAGCAGGAACTGTGGAGATGAAGACGGTCGGTGTTAYGCTGTCACACGGTTAGAAGGGTCCCTGTGGCGAGGAGAGAGCGAGAACGGGTAGAAACAGCGGGTGGGGGAGTCGAGCGAGGYGAAGCAGGCTGGTGTGAGGAGGGGGTATCGGTTCCTCCTGTCTCCTAGTGCGCGCTGAGAGCGCCTAATCTGCCTGCCGTGTCCCGAGGTGCTGCAGGTACGGAGTGGGGGGTGGTCCTGGTGCCGGGTAACTTGTCAGCTTTCCTCTTTCCTCCTGGTCTCCTCTCAGCTCTGCATTTCTCTGTCTCATTCACCTGTTACATCCTGTCAACCTAGATTGTGAGCTTTGTGGGACACAAACTTATCTGCACAGCTGTCAGTTACACRGTGCTGTAAAAAGATAACTTTTGCTTACATTGGTGCTGGAAGGTGATGACTTTTCGTATTTGACTTACCATTCATTGTGCTAAGGTCCACAGATCTACCACAACAGGTTTTTCATTATGAGGCAGAAACAAACCTTGGATCGCAGGCAAGAGAGAAATACTTTGTCCCATGTCATTTCTTCTTCTCCTTCTTCTTCTTCTTTTTTTCCCCCCTTTTAAAAGAATTTCTAACAGTCCCCCCCCCCCCGACCTCCCCTCCAAGGTTTTTTTTGAGGGAGTCTTCAATACTGAGTCACATTGCTGACTAACCATTTGGCTCACTTGTGTGTCAGACATTTTCTGGATAGAACTGCAGATTATGATTGTATATAGGGAATAYTGAGCAGCAAAGCTGTGGGCACTTCCTGAGGTATTTGGAGTATCTCCCAGGTGTTAGGGAGAAGTCTGTATTTGAGGAAAGATGGAAGAAAAAGGAAAGAGCTGTCTTTTACTTCCTTTAGTGATTGGTGAGCTTGGCCTGTGGGATAAGGGCATCTTAATCAAGACATAAACCTTCTGTCAAAGTAGGAACAGAAAAATTCTCTTCCATTCCCATGAGGGAAACAATTCTGTTTTGAAGATTTCAGTTAAGTATCACTGAGCTCAACTCTTGTTTCCTTTGGGTTGTGGAAAGAAGGCATTGGGCACAACACATATTGTGCTAGGACCAGCTGGAACGTGGCCTTGCTGCACTTCTGTACTRTGGCACCAATAGCACGTTTACCAGAAGACTCCTGCTATTGGAAAACTTGCAGAGCAGACAGTCTGTGTGACTTCTGAGGTTTTCCATTTTTGAAGTATAGTATTGAGTTCAGTAATACTTCTTTATCATATCTGCTTATACACATGCATCACTCTTCACAGAGGAAGGCTGACTGTTGGAAAAGGAAAGTAGGGGATAAAATATTACCCAGCCTCACTCCTGGAAAAAGGGCAATAAAACCAAACGAGAGCCTCTAGTAAGGCAAAATATGGGACATTCTGGAATTGTTCAGGACCTCTGTAGCTGCCTGAGGTAACCTACAACTGCTCATACTCTGAATGGATGCGAGGAGAAGTACTGTAGCAGGGAACTATATGTTCTGTAGCCTAACTTTTTTTTTTTTTTTTTTTTTTTTTTAAAAAAAAAGGGGGGGGGAGGCAGGAAGCTTTATCACTGAATTGCCATGTCCTGGCCGTTTGCCTTGGGTTACTGCCATTCCAGTTACTGCTGCAGCAGCTCTCTGGGCCTTGTCAGCATGTTCGCCCTACCAGCTGGCTGTGCAACGAGGAGGCAGATGGTACGCAGAAGAATCAGCATGCAGCTGCAGAAGTAAGGAACACGAGTTTGCTGTCTTATCCTCATAGCACATATGTAGGAAGAATCATGTTTCCAGCACATCAGAGTGCATTTGATTACTATTATTTCTCTTCAGATGTCTTTTCAAAGCAAGATATTTTCTCTGGGAATAGTCCTCATAATTGTCAGAGCACTCGTTCTCTGGTAAACAGAATGAATGTGTTTTGTTGCTGTTGTTTTTTAAATATTAGATCCAATCTTTAGAAGTGGTGATGACCTTGACCACAAAAGTCATGTCTCTTGTAGTTAGATCTGGTTTGTGATTGTACACTTATCAAGACTGACATTTTTAAAAATTTGAAATACTGCATTTGGGGTCTCTAACTGTTGCTGTTTTTCACAGATCATCTTCCCATTTGTCCAGGGAAGAATGTAGAATATAATGTGCTTTGAATGAGTTGAAGAAGGATCCTGCTTTCTGCTCTGTAGCTGCTGTGAAAGTTTCATTGCAACMGATCTGTGGGTCTTTGCGTTGTCGATAGGAAAGCTTATCTGATTTTATGTAATTCTTTTTTCCCTCTAAGTAATAAAGTTCACAGATCTGACTATCTTGAAGATAAATGTGTGTTTCAGAACTGAAATGAAACCTGACATTCAAAGATCATTTTGTTTTGTTGGGGGAAATGGTTCTGCTTGCCTGCAGTAGAATATAGTACTTTCTTTTCCTCACAGTGTAATAATTTGGAATGCAGAATGACAGTCTCTTTGCTGTGGAAATTGTCTCAGTTGGAAGGAACCTCATCTTAGGAGGGAACTCGTGTGAATACTTCCTGCTGTGAGGTATAGGTCTACATGTAGGCTGCAAACAGGTTGAAAATGTTAGGTCTAATATTATACGTTAGCAGAAGTATGATTTAATAACCAAGTTCAATGTGGTTATTGCAGTTAGAAGCTGTATTTGCAGTAAATGTTGGTTTGACAGATAGGAGTAACGCTTAAATCAGAAGAGGCCATCCATGTTACGGCAGATCTTATGGATTTTTCTATTAAAAGTGAGATGGATTAGTTTAGCACTGGTTTTGCAGGTTTTGATCTATGACTTCCTGCTTCAGACAACATACTTCTTTTTGTGGAGCATAGGAAATTTCCTGTAAGACAAAATTACTTGGTTTTTTTTGAACATCATAAAGAAAATCTTAAGGTAATAAAAAAGATACAGAAATCAAGCTTAAAAAGTGARTTAATGTATATACACTGTCAAGCTTTAAGTGTCCTGTTTGGGGAGGGCAAAGGCTAACTAAGACAGTGTACAGAGAAGGGTAGGGCCAAAACTTCCCAGCATGTTTAAGGGGAAATGTTTATTTAGTGAGAAGTAGAAGTTAATGGAGAGATGAAGAGAACAGTRTCAGAGAACTAGAAATCTATTTCTCATTTTGAACAGGCCGTAACTGGTGTCCACAGGATGAGAGAATTGAAGGGATTTCAAAACTCTGCTGCAGAGACRAGTTGTGTTATATACATGTAGAAACCTCTCTAGGATGTAAATAAAAGATATTAGGCGAGTAGCAGACTGMTTGCTAAACCAGATGATTGACAAGAGAGTAGGTGTTTCCCAGCGTGTAAGGTCTTCTAGTTTGTTTTAAGGTTTTTAAAAAATAAAGGGAAATGTACTTCTTGAAATGAGCTGGAAGAAGTTATAGAAGTTATATCCTGCCTCTTCCTCAAGAAAGAGGAGCAGTCTTGGCTGGTAGATCCTAGCACGACTATGAGACAGACATGGTTAATTGGTTTAAATCAAGACTTGCTACTTGCTGATTTAAATCATGATTAAAATAGGTGATTTAAATGATTCTTTAAGCCTTGTTTTGCATTTGATATTTTCCTGAGAGCAGGATTTCTAATTGGTTAGGTTAATTCATTACTACTTCTTGCTAAACAGGATGATACAGTGTATCTACTTACATTTATTTCTGCTATTTTATCACAATAAAAGTTTACATTAGAAAATGGTCATTTATATTTACCAGATGAATAATATTTTCTTTGACTGGTGCAAAGCTGCATTTAAATAAAAAGTCAAATTACAGATTTGCAAAAATGACTTTTTATAGTTGAACTATGATAAAGCACTAGCTATGTAAGAGAAAATATGTGCACTGGAGAGTGTGCCATTAAAACTAATTGATTTATTTTAACCAGGCAGTGTTATCTGTACTTAACAAAATGAACGGATTGTTTTTGGTCATCATGTCCTTCCAGATCTTCGAATAAGCATAACTCATCCTTGCTTGTCTTGTTTTTTCTTCATAGATGGGAAGAGAGAAACAAATCCCCCGCACAACATTTTGTCTTTTTTTCAACTTTCAACTTCAAGCAAACCGAACTAAATAATTGAACTGAAGAAACTAGTCTTTCTGCCCTATTAAGAGAGATGTGATTAATATTTCAATGAATTCTGATTCCATGGATTCATGACTTCCTTGAGTTTAGCAGTTATGTTCTTTAAACATTCCCCAGCAACCATGTACTACTKGGATAGGGATTTTTGTTTGTTTATTTAAACAATCATTTTAGGCCCTGCCATAAATTGCCTTAGAAAATAAGTTTAGTGAGGGTAATTTTGAAGTGTGTAAAAATCCTATTTAAATAAAAACATTTAGAAATTAAATAGACTATTTAAGGTGCTTGTGAAATGAGGCAGGCTTCAGAAATGGCTCCATACTGTATCTGTGTAGCCAGGGACATATGTGCAGAAATGTGCCAGCCCCGACAGGAGTCTGCGTACTCTGCAAGCGAGTTTTACTGTTTTACAAAGGCAGCCTGGCAGATGTGCACACGCAGCGGCTTTTGGAGCACCTGCCTGCAGGCACCCGCGTACAAGTGTTTGTGGGCCTGTGAAGTTGTACTGGAACAGTCTTGGAGACTTGCTGTGATTGTGCTTGCCTTGACATGTGTGTGCACGTGCACACATGTGAGCACGTACATGCTCACCCTCACGCTATCCTGTGGCCAGTATGCCTCAGCTCGCACGAGTACTGCCAGCGAGGCCGGGCATCTTATGTGACTGTGCTTGGAGAGCGAAAGAAGCTGTTGTCCTCCCTTCAAATACAAACTCTGTGATTTCAGTCTTCWGCTGGTTGACCGCTTTCCACCCTTGGCCATTGTCTTTAGGGGAGGAATAATATTTTGGTCTCTGTGAAAGGGCCAGGAGGAAGTCAAGCAGATAGCTTCTGCCTTTATRACAGGTGAGGGACACAGACTTGGGCATCTGCAGGGTCTGGATAGGAAGCCCTAAGGYTGTGATTTGGGGGCTTGCCCATATGGCACACTGATGGGCAAAGCTGCACTGCTAGATCTTTAAGGAAGGTGCCAGATCCCCTTCCTCAGCAAAAGAGGAGTGAACTCTTGTTGGGAGGAGTGTTTTAAAATAGAAAATAGCRATGAGCTTGAATCATATAATGTAGTTCCTGTTATTTAAGTGCCTCTGAGAAGAGGAGGATAACCTTCCTGGGTTTTCTGGGACTGAAGAAAAAATTTCCCTTGCTCTCCAGAAAATTGCCAAGTTGCTATTTGTTCTCCTAGAAATAGACCATGAGTGGAGAAAACCAAAAAAACTTTGCTTAAGGAAAACATGAATTGCTCCCCCACTTACCTGCACTTTGAGGGTACTCTGTCATGCTACTACTTGCAGCAGGTTGGGGATGAAGGCTCAGCAGAATACAATAAGCGACCCTGAAGACTTTGTCCTCCCTTGTTTTAGTTGTCTCCAACTGGTACTCCATGATACTTGCTCTGGGTGGTGCCTTTTGCAGTGTCCCAGAAGCAGCAGGCCATCCCCACCCTTCTCCCTTGATACAAGGATCAGAATAGGAAATCCAGATACCTGTTGGCTTATCTCCACTGCCTGCCCACACAGTCATGCATGTGCTCACATTTTCCAGCACTGATCTTGTGTTTGCAGTTAATTCTGAGAAGTCAGGTGCCGAGCTCTCTGACARTATAACGTTTTACAACTCCTACTTGCTTCATACAGACCTTGCCAGAGCATTAGTCTTTGCAGAACTGTTGGCTCATGATTCTTCTGTGGATCATGTATGAATTCTGCTACTGGTTTCCTTCTCCTTGTGGCAAGATTGCTCAGGAGTTGGGAAGGGACCGGGTTCCTAGCAGTATGTTGCTTATGACAAACCTTGGAAATCTCGTAACTATTTTTTTTTCTTCTGTTAGAGCTTTTGTGCAGACTTTCCTAATCTGTTCTCGACTGTGCTGTTTGCAGATGCAAATGCAAAAAAGCATTTGTCTGTTAGCACCTTAGATCTCTTTGTGCCTTGTGGGAGCKCTTTTCTGGATAGATAAGGGTGAGGTGTCCTGGGTGCTTGGAGATAACCTGTGGGAGTTGGAGGCTCTGCTTTCCCATCTGGTGGGTGTGCCGTGAGTGCAGCCATTTCACTGGCTGGCGTTTGAGCAGTGGACTCTGTCTGGCTCTGGACTGTTTTCCAGCTGAGCATTTGTGGTGATGTCAGGCAGTGTGAGAAGGGAACATGACTTGGCAGGACAAAGTCTGCAGAAAGTTCAGCTCCACACTTGGACCAGAGCCTTGGAGGGAATGAGCTCTGCACACGCACATTCTGCTGCACAGACTGTCACACGCCCTCTCACATGCTCCCTTCCTGTCACACAGATCCTCTTTCTCTCATTCTCAGACCTTTAACCCTCCCCTCCTGGCTTTCATTGTGTTGATTTACACAAAACCAAAAAAATCCCTCCTCCTTATTCTTCTGTTATTGTACCTTTTAAATGTTTTTTAGTTGGAATGACCCCCAGAGCAGAAATGGACAGACCATGCAGGCCAGAATCCAGAGCAGTAAAGTCAAAAGCAGRGTAAGTTTACCTTGCACGGAGCTCTTGGTAGTCTTTTCTTCTGACCCGTACCCCTACTGCTATGCTAGTCGTTTCCTGGCAATGCTTCTAATCTCTCTTCTTGCTCTCCTGCAATCTTCTTGCTCTCCTAGTTTTGGATACATAAKTCCACTGCTGCAGGATGGGAATCATTGCTTCTCCGATTGCTCTATGAGCAGTGTTAATGAAACCTGCCAAAATAAGTTTCAGGTAGTGGWTGTGTGAGGAATAGACTAAAATGTGGACAAGTTGGGCTTATTTTCTTTGAAGCAATTTAAAACCCATGTTCAGTATCAATCTGATTTATTYTTTATGTAGGTATTTCTGCAGTATTGTCATTTCTTTGTAACCTCTGTGCTACATCTAGGGATGATCTTTCTATGAATGGGAATTGGTACTTTTCCCCTACTGCCCTTAAGGGAATCTTAATGAGTTTCCTGCCTGTTTTGCAATCCAGTACTGAATTTCTCTCTTGCCTGTGAGCAATAGTATTTGTTTTGATTGATGATTTTAGGTGGGATGGTGCTTGGATACTAAGTGCTATGTAGATCCATTATAAAAAGGCTGTTTCCCAGAAACAACCCTGTTTCAGTTATGGTGATAAGCAGTGTACTGATAAAAGTACTTTTGGGTAGGAGGATAAGAGGATCAGAAAAATGAGTAAACAGCCCTGTCCTCTCCTTTATTTTACTCTTTCCTCTTTTGCCTCCTGTTCTACATGCTCTTTTATTTCAYAGATGCTAGAAGATGGGAGGAGACCAGTTCAAAAGAGAAGGTGGTCTAGATGAGGATCTAGGAGCTGAGGACTTCTAAGTTCTCYTTCTGACTCTGTGATTCATCTTACAGCTTTGGGGATGCTACCTGCCCTTTGACCTCATGTCTCCCTGTTTTTTTTAAGACAGACACTGCTATTTCTTATTACTGTTCTCTCTTTTATTAGTAGTTGGATACTGACAGTGGACTGGGCTGTGCTCCTGCTCAGAGGAGTCCACAGCAGTTTGTAATGCCAGTGTTGAACAGGGAGACTGAGACAACCTGGAGAGCTGAGACAACCTGGAGAGCTGAGCAGATTTTTTTTTCATGTTTGCTACCTGCTGAAAGCACTTGGCTGGCATAGGCACAGGTCATGAAATTTTATTCCCTAACTTTGTAGAGTTTAGTGGAGGTTAAACTATTTCTAAGGAGGCCATCAGGTAAACAGTAGTTTGTATTATTATGTAGTTTTACTGTTTTCCACATAGAGCCATGCAGGACAAAAACCTGCAGTGCTATTTCTGTAGGTATAATATAGTGGATTCCCCTGTTGGCCAKGGACAGGGTTTGGCCCTTTTCCCTGGCATCTTCCCTGTCAGGATGTTACTTTGGATAGCCGTCCAATCCACCACGAGTCAGGCTTGTATTCCTTGAAGCCAGGATGTAACATCTGTAGGGCTGAGGGCCGTAAAGAAGGAATGTAGGATCTGAGATAGGGTTTCCTTGTATTCTGTGCCCATGGTTCTTCACAGTGATTGAAGGGAGAGACTTCACTGACTCTTCTGTGAAAGCCTCRTCTTAAAAACAGCCTTTTTGCCCCTTGCCAGTTACTACCATTACCTCCTGTATAGATGACGCTGATGGGTATTTCCTGTCTCTTTTCATCTGTGCTCTCTGAGAAGACTAAGGAAACTCTGGGTCTTAATATAGTTATTGAGAAGGATGGCTGGCTGTTGCATTTTGGCCAGCTATGTATAATCATGTAGTACAAGGTACTGATGACTGAATGAAGCTAGAGGAAAAAAAAACTAGAAAGAAACAGCTTCTCCAGGCATGTTTTCTGTGCTGCCATACAGTGGCATTTATAAGGAAGCTAAGGTGGAGTCAGTTCTCACTTTCAGCTTTAAAGTAGGATGTGATGAGCTGTCACTGTACTTAGGATATGTAAGGGCAGATCAGCAGCAGGACTAGTGAACATCTTAACTTCATTTTTGCAGGCTAGGGTCTTAACTGATTAGTAGATTATTCCACAGCAGAGATTTTTCTAGATTACTTGAAAGTTTTTTCATATGTGGGTGTTTTTTTGATCTGGCAGTGTGGTTAGGAGCGTGAAAGCATTGCACCATCGGCCAGCAGGGGTGCCATAGGGAAAAAAACAAACCAAAACCACCTTTGCATAGATACAGTTAGATGTGCAAAGGAAAAAAATAAAGAAGTYTTACTGGTCAGATAGCTTAATTTCCCCAAATTATGTGAGTGGTTCAGGTGAACGAATGCTGTTGCCATTGTGCAGTGTGTTCCTGTAGGGWGAGTTTGCTATTACAGCTAATGCTAACAAACATATTCTTCTATAGACAAGGCTCCAGACTGGTTCCCCTCCTCTCACCTTCTTCCCGTGGAGCTGTGCTGAGCTGCCCTTTGCCTCTCTGTTAGGAGGAAAGGGCAGCTGCTCTGCAATGTGTGTTTCATCTTCCTGGGAGGAGCACAGACAGGATTTTTCCTGTTCAGAGCCCCAGTTGTGCTTCCTGCCATCCAAAGGTTGGTGCTGATAGCAGTGTCGAGCTAGTAATGAGCTAGATTCAGAGCTAAATGTTAGAGATTACTGCGTTTCAGCTACAAATGGCAAGTTCTGCTCATACTCTTCCCCACAGGTGCTGCAGGAGTCGATGTTGCTCAGAAGTGGTTGAGCTCTGTCTGTTCCCCATGTCAGGGCTCTGTCTTCTCAGCTGAACTTGCTGGACAGAGATGATGAAGGATGATTTGTCGTTCTATAAGATACCTTGGAGGGTGGACGGGCGATGCTATTGTCATAACGTCTTCCTTACTGTATCCCAGAGCATGCCTTAGTTTTTTCTATTCCTGARGTGGTTTGAGCCTCCAGCTAACCTAGAGCAAAAACTGAGGTGACAGTGCAGTAGAAAGCCTAGGGAAAGTAGGAGAGACTTGTTACCCAGGCCTGGCTTGTGCTGCCCTCCCAAGTCCAGAAGACCTTGTGTTGATGGCTTTTAGAGGAATTTCGTGTCGACAAGGTGACCACCTCAGTCTGGGCCTCACCTTTTATTCATTCATTCTTAATTAATTAACTGGTAAGAAGTCTGTCCTCTTTTACATTCTGTTCTCCCTCCCTCCCTTTGTCAAAGGGACTGATACTTCCATGCAAACAGGAAAAGAGGCAGAGGGAGCCCTGTGTGYAGTGTGAGTGAACTCTAGTAACCTCTTCTCCTTTCTCCTCCTTTCAGTTGCAGGACCAAGGACATCTGGCAGTCCAGAGAGAGGGAGGGAGGAAATAGAAAGGCACAGCCCATTTCAGGATCTTACGTGCCCTGAAAGCAGTCACATGCATACTCCCTTTTCCCCTTGCTCCTTGAATTGCCACGGCACCCTTTGATCRGGCAGAAATCAAGAGACGAGGGCAAAGGCAAAACCTCAGCCTTTGTCAGAGACAGATAACTGAGGGGAGAGGGAGAATTTGCTGCTGGATGAGGCATGTGAACAGAAGAAGCAATTTCTTTTTGCAAAACAGTTCCTATTGGAGTAAGGAGTTCCTTTGCAGAGCTTATAGGTTCTTTGGTGGGATTGGAGTCAGCACTTTCTGTCTTCATCTGATAGGCAATCTGGAATGGACTGTTCCCAAAACAGAGGGATATCCGCAGGCTTTCTAGAAAGGAAACAAATCCTATGCTGTGATCACAGACAAGGAATGAGTCTGCTTTTTGATGTGGTAGAAAGCAAATATTCTTTGACTGATTCTGCCCTGGATTATTTTATTCTGTTTCATGTAATACAGTTGTGCCTTATGACCATAACTCACTTTGCTAACTAATCTACAGCAGAGAGAAACTTCTGTCCTTGCCTGGGGTAGAATGGAGCTGACTTGGAATTTCTGTTGCTGTTGTTATTCATTTGTAATAGCATAGTCTCCATTTGTCAAGAGTATCTTAGTCATACCAGCTTCAGATTCATAAGTGTCTGCAGACTTCTTTGCATCTTTGTTGTAGTGTAAGTCTGATTTTGGAAGGAAAATTACAGAGGCTGCTGCCCAGTCTCCCAGAGCTCACCATCAGGGTGTTTTTCTGTAATGGCCTGAYTTTCCCCTGCTCAGTTTCTTTCTTTCTCTTAGTTGTACTGTCTTTCAGAATAACACCTTCCCTCTCTTTGTACACCATTTTTATGCCTTYCTGCTTCTCTTCCCTGTATGCTTTCAACCAAGTCACACACACTTCTTTTAGCCTGTTCGGTTGTTAGTCACTTTTACTGCTGTTCTCTGACCACTGCCATAGCATCCGCACCTGAGCAGAGTAGATGTCATACTATATTTTGAGGCCAAGCAAAAGCCAAGGCACAGCCAAAAGAAGTCTTCACAATAAAAGTTGGATGCTGCAGTGAGAACCCAGGCAAGCTCAGGGAGGCAGCAGTCCAAAGGAAGAAGTAGAAGCATGGGCAAAGACCATGTCAAAACTCAGCAGTGTCACRTGTAGTGTGGGAGATGGCCAGCAGTGGGAATAAGGGCCAGGGTAGGAGGAGGGGAGCTCTAAAACTCACAGCTAGAGAGGCAGAAGTGGGAGCAGGCCCCTTAATTTGGAGGCAAGAGACCAAAACACGGCTGCCTATTCCCGAGGAGCAGGCTGCAGAGTCAGAGGTGACTGGCAGGACTCTTCCGCATGGTTGGGGGAGGTGGTCACAGCTTGTGAGGCTCACAGGCCAGCCCTGTGTGCTTAGGCAACTGGTTGTGGTCAGTTGAAGCTTAGTTTGATAGCAGAGAATGAAAGCAAACAGGAGGCTGCAACTTTTTTTTTGTCAGCTTGAGACTGATAGTGGCTTGTGGAAGTCTTTATGCTTCTGAGAGATTAAAATGGATTATGTGATTCCAAACAGGGTCTCTGCACTTCTGTGCCCCAGCCATAAATCCCTCCATACACAGAGCTAGTCTCTGTTCCTTGAGAGTTACAGAGCAGGTTTTTTTCTTCCTTTTTTTAGTAAACATACAGGTTGAAATTACTGTTTATGTCCTTGCACACCTTGTGTTTTCATGTTTTGTCCCTCTCATTGACACTCTGGAGCTGATTATATTTTCTCACAAGTTTTAACTGTTTTCACATGCAATCTCATTTTTTTTTCCTAAGTGACATATTTACATAGGCTTATTTTTCTGCCCTGAAAGATACAAGTGGCTTTTTTGACCTTAGCATAATTAAAGCCTATCATTTTCATACTTTCACCCTCTAACACTAGTATCTTCAGCATTTCCTGAGAAATGTGATGATGCAGGGCGCAAGAAGAAGGAATGAACCCACATGAAATGGGAGTAACCTTTTGTTTCTCTGAAACAACTGCAGTGTAGAACTGAGTTCTTGGGGGAAGTTTGTGAAAATATTCTGGTTACTGTGCCTTATAAGGTGTAGGGAARAGCACTGAGTCACAAAATACCAGTCAGTCCTTATGAAAGAATTGGAATGGTGATGTATCCTGARCATGCTTTATTCTTTGCTAGTGCCCTAGGGTCCTGTGATATGTCAGTCCTTCAACCCATTTTCTTCTCAGGCATTTAGATCTGCAGTCAGTTTTTGTTACATGAACCAGCATCACTTGTACGCACGTTGTGTGTTTAGATTTCAGTGGAGACACTTATGCAATGTTTTAACCCCAGCTTTCAGAGGTAGGTTCAGATTGGATGCTCCTGTGTGTATTGTGTGCTAGAACATATTCAGATGCCAAAATGCAAAAGGATTTCTCTGCTTTAAGTATCTCTGAAGGACAGCCCTTCTTTTCAGATGCATTTGTTTGTTGACCGTGAGTTTGTTAGGCCTGTACACAAAGGCACAGTGCCATTGACAGAGATGTTGACRCGTGAGCACAGTCATGTTAACACGTGTACACACATGCAAACTGTCTTCTGATGCAGACAGGCTGCAAAGTGCTTCAGCTGGAGCTGGAATAGGAGTCTGAACAGAGGATACAGGATGAGACAAGGCCATTGCTAGAGGAGATGGGGAAGGTTTCTGGGCAGTTAGCATGAGCTGCAAGAGCCAGGACTGCTGCCTTGAGTCTCTGTTACAGTATTTTYTGTTGTAAGAGTGCTGATCTTGAGACCGTTGATCTCTGGGTTGTTCAGTTGCTTCAGAAAAGGAAGAGGGAGGAAAGAAAAGGAGTGGGGAGAAGYTGATGGCAACAATTTTCAGAAGTACTCAGTGTCTCATTTGAGATGTGAGTGACAAAGGCTGGCTGAGAATTGCTTTCCTCAGCCTTTCATCTATATTTGTTTCCTCATTACAGTCTGTCTACTCACCAGCTTCCTCTGTTCTAGATGCTGCATTTGAGAGAAGAGATTGCCCCATCTTTTGTCATCTGGCCAGCTCTGGTTTCTAAAACTTACAGTGAGAGTTGAGACAGGCAGTAGAGGCAGCACAGCAGATTATATCAAGACGACAGCGTTCCCTCTTGCAGATACAGCTTGCAGTATCCTTCTACCTCTTCAWCTGGAAATGTGGTGCAAATAGGGACAGGTAAACCTCTAATAATGTGATTGTTAATACAGAACCCAAGATTTTTGTCCATTTGAAAACATCTCTCCTAAATCACTGTGCAAACTGACCCCTGGTCTAGTCATACAGCCTCTCATCTGTATGCCTCTGGGGAAAATACTAGTTTAGTTTTCTTACATAGCACTAAACTGCTGCTGTTTGCAGTTAGGTCAGTTGTCCACAACCTGAAACTGTTACTGGATCCGCAAAACTAAAAAGTGCTGTGTCTTAGGAAAGGCCTCAAGGCATCTCTGCTCTAAGCTGTTCCATTCTGTTTTGGGAAGGTTAAAGGCTGGTGCATGAAGTAGGAACATGTAGGTTGATTTCACAGCACGAGGATAGTGGCTGATATGCCTTACCCCTTCCATGCCCTGGGTGTGTGCACATATTTAAATTCCCCTCTCTATTGGTAACTGCAGACAAGTCAGACATAGCACTTCCTAGTCTGTAGTCTYTTCCTTAGAAACTCCTCTTTGGGCTCCAGATGTCCTTCTGACAGCAAGTTTCACTCTTGCAATGTCAGTTGTGGTTGTGTGTGGATGACAGTTTTGAAATCCCATCAGCCTGTACCTTCCCCCTCTTTACTTTCCAGAATACATCACAGCTTGTGGTTGGGCTGCAATAGGACTGGGTCACTGACTGACTGGGAGGCAGCAGGGCCTGAGCACCATCATTCAGTCTCTCAGCTTGAGATTCAAACTCGTGCTTTGAAAAAGCACTGCAGTACTGCTGGTAGTGTTTCATTCTTCAGAGTAATTAATGTCTGAGTGAGTCTTTTGCGTGGTTTAAAGGAATGTGGAGATGCACTCAGTCAGTATGTGTAGCTTTGTGTTTCATGCTCAGACATGCCCAGAGACATCTGAGATCTGCATCAGTAAGGAGCCTACGTGGGATAAAGAAAAAGCAGCAGGTTTGAGTTGGTTTCRTTGAAGTTCCTATCTCCAGCTGTCACTCTGTACCTCTCTGAGGTCTTCAGTTGCTGCAGGATTTACCATGAAGATATTTTTTTAAAGTCAGTTTTGATATCCACACTGTTCCTTTGAGAAGTGGGAATCTCTCTGAATTTGTTGCAATTCAGACCTGTTAGGTTGCAGTCTTCCACATTAGAATTTCTTGCTTTCTGCCAGTTTGATTTTTCACATTTGTTACCATCGCATTTATCCTGGACAGTCTGTTCTTCAGCGATTCAGTGCCTGTGTGCACCAAAGGGAAGAGGGTCTGAATTCCTGGCACTGTCCATATTCCAGTCTGAGGCTGTGTTCACAAAGGTCATGTGAATTAATACACCCTGCGATTTTAACACCTGCATCTATTATCTGCCACAGTATAATGGTATATGGCAGGAGCCCAGCAGGCTCAACTGTATGACTGTATTTATACGTGATGACTGTTGCTCTTGGAGCACTGTGAGGGGGCGGTTTGTGGAAGTATTTCTTTTTTCTTTGCCTTTGGCGTTTTTTTCTGAAAAGTTGCACTGTCTAGTCTAAGTACAGAAGGGAAAAGGAGGCTTGGGCTGTGGTCTTCTGCCTCTTCCCGGTAAGCACTGTGGGGTGTGATGTATACCCTGGGCACATGATGCTTTTGTAGTGGGGCTGCTGCCCAGCCTTTTGYCCCCTTCTCTCTTTCAGAGAGTGACAGGCTTCCAGTCCTGAGCTCAATGGGTCAAGTTAAACTGGTACAGGCCTTTAACGYAGATGCTTTTTAAATCAGTTAATCCCTTTAGTTTGCATTGGTAAATCACTGAATTAAGATCAACTGATTTAAATGTGTCCAATCAGATCAAGCATGTTTACATTAGCAGCATGAATCAGTTTAACTACAGTCCATACAGTCAAACCAGTAAGCATTTATTTTGTGCAAGTAGGATTTTTTGGAAAAAAAGTGATTGGATTCACTTTCCAGATTCAGGTTCTGTAGTGGATTAGTGCTACATAATAGAGATGAATTTTTAGTGCGAGTTTCTGGTTCCAGAAAAGGGGATCCTCGCATAATTGGTGACAAATCTATTTTCTGAAGGTGGCATAACGGTCATTGCCTGTGGATGTGATGTTGGCTTTAATTTCTTGATATACATCAAGGGAGGATTTGTCATCCTCRTGTTTGATACATCATTGCTCTTTGTCATAGCTTTGACAGCTGCCAGTAATGGGGGAATGTCATGTTTTCATTGTATCAAGATTGTCCTTTAGGATGGTCTGTGGGCTCACAGTACATGCTGCGAGACCTATCACAACTGGCAGCAATGAAGAATTTGTTACTGGAAGCTTCAGCAAAGGCTACCGGTTGTAAAGTCTGGAATTTCCCTCTTGCACACTTGGCGAGGTTAGGGCTGAAGTTTCCTGGTGGGGACTGGTAAGCAGTAATGAAAACTTTGATAAATATTCTGGCAACAAACAGACAGTTTTATATCTGGGTGTGCTTATCTTGTGCCACAGTTTGTTAAAATATTTTGTTTCAAGTCAATAAACTTTGACAAAATAGAGTTAATTGTCCCTCTTGATAAATAAGGAAACAAAATCTTGAGGCTTGCTTGTAATGTGGCTTGTAATAGACTTTGGAGTTAATAGTCTCAGTAGTTAATGTCTTGCCTCATATGCATATGTTTTTCTCCACAGGTGTTTCCTTGCTGACTTTCAGTAGCAGGGAGAAGCTAAAGACCTTGAAGACGCCTGTAGCCTCTTGCTCGTCAGTAACAATGCTGCAGCGATGAGGTTGTAGTGAGCCCTTCCTGCGTGGCCTCCATGGGTCCCACTCAGCTCACCACACAGGATCATGGGAAGCGAGTGGCAAGTGTGTTTGAGATGGAGGAGGAAGGGCTTTCACTCTTCCCTGGCTCAGACAACCCCCCTGAGCATGCAGGTATTGAAAAATTCCTTCTAAATCCATGCAAGCTAAAAGGATTGTTTTCTTTCAGCTGTAAACAGAACCGATATTTAGCAGAATTGTAGAGCGAGTTCTGCTACATTTGAGGCACCCAGGCATAAAAGAAGACAACAGGCACCAGAAACACTTCAAGAGCAGCGTGCAACARAAAAATGAGGTTAAAAGAGTGTCAGGAAAGAAAATTGAGATTTTTACAGTCATAATTGCAGCTGACACAAAGAATCCTGTACATTTAAACTGTAAGAAGTCTCAATATGTCACCACTGGAGAAGTAACAGGAAGAAAAACAAAGCCCAAGTAATGCATCTGTCATAGTATCAGCAACTTAATGAAGAAATTACAAATAAATTCAGCCAGTTGTTAAACAGTTAGACAATTGCCAGCCCTCAATTTAGGAAGAATAGGTGATCTGAACATTGAACTAGGATCCATCAATGCAGTAGAAATGGAGGAATTTGTTCAAAGGTGAAGAGAGATCAGTTCAGACAAACTTCCAAGAAAAGGCCTTAAGGCAGATTTGAGGACAGTAAAAGAAGAAAAAGTGGTAAATGCCTTATAAAAGGCACAAGGGAAAAAATGCCAAAATGTGAAAAAATGATTGAATAGTGAATCTACTAAAGAAGAAGGACCCTAATGAGATGCAAAGGTATAGAAATGCCATTTCTGTACTTCATGTGTCTCAGATTATTTCTGTGTCTTATCTTTGTCTAACTACAGAAAATTACAATAACAAGCTATGTAACTTGAATTGTTATTGTTCAGAGGTGGAAAGCAATTTRCGTAGATCCAAGAATAAGCTTCTCTGTCTCCATAAAAACAGTCATGGGAATGATAATCAGCCTTCTTTGTAACTTTTAAAAACAGCTAAAAATCTGTTTTGCGCTGGACAGATCTGTCTTGTGGTAGTCATTGAGCTACCCTTCTGGCCTTCAGAAATATGTTAACATAATTCAGGGCTTCTGCAAAATTATTATTGAAGTTATTGTGTAGGTAATGGCAAAAAAAAAGTTGTTGGAAGTAACTGTAGACATTACATATTTTTTTTTCTTGGCAGTAGATTGTGTGGAATGAAATAGAGTACGAGAGAGGGGAATATCAGAGATTTAACCTTTCTGATAGCATTTTCCTGCTGTCCGATCTGCAATSAGATGTGCGGGCCAAAGTAAATGACCCCCCCCAAACCTCTGTAAAGTCAATGAGATTGAAAATCAACACCGATATACTTAAGACTGTGAGAACCAATATGCAGTGAAGAACATYATTAGTAATTCCTGAAACTGCCTAAACCTTTCTGACTGTTTACGATTTCAGGTATGTTAGCAGAATAGGAAGCAAAGCTGAAAGAAATGATAGAAGTATTAAAATCAGAAATACGAAAATCAGACATGCCATTGTAACTCTGTCGCCACTCGCTCAGGGAGCACAGCAGCCTTGTCCTCCAAACCAAACACTGTAAATTAACTCCATTATAAAAAGACTCTCCAAGCATATCTAAACATAATCTAGAGAYTTACCAAGATCACGCTGTTTGTATTCTTTATGAAAAGCTAGCACAGAAAAATTCATAACMTCAGACAGGCAGGAAGAAAAGAACYCGTGCATGATGAGCTGTGCAGAAGGACWTGTCAAATGTCAACATGGGTAGAACTARTGGAGTGAAAACRGAGTTGGCTGACACATTCAGGGGAGGGAATATACAATAACATAGGMCGGCATTTCACTGGAGTTCTTAAGGTGAGACATGTCAGAGCAGACCAAAGATGTTTTCAAAGCACACAGCACRTGACAGGATTAAGATCCATCAGAATGATATAGGGAGAAGTAGGAYGTACTGCGCAAGACCATCTAAAATGTAAGACAGTAGTGAAGGTCTTATGTTTCAAATGGCATAAAAAGGTTTAATAAATGAGTTGTCAGTGTGAGAGCGGTTTAGTCTTAGGAGTGGGGAGCGTTGTTCTTGATTGCTTCAGATTTTCAAAGGTTCATAGAGCTTCTGCCGTGTGCTGCTCACCTGTATTTTGCCCTTAACCCCACAAAGTTGCAATCCTCTGTCTTGACAGTTTCTCCAAGTTTTCCATTTGTAGAGATTGCCTATTCAGTCTGCTTTCTGTAGTATCATGATTTTCAGCACTGTTTTTCTGTGACTCTTGGCCTGCTGAACCATATTTCTTTATCCTTGGGTATAAGAATATGGCAGAGAATAGAAGTGAGAGCACTTGAAATGAATTTTAAAGAAATTGATTTTCTGGGCATTCTGGACTCTCAGCTCAACTTTCTTGCAGCCCTTTCTCATATTGCTGACTGTCACTTCCACTGATGGAAAGTACAGAACAACATCTGACTTGAATATGTTTCAGCTCTTTCGGCATATTTGGGGGCTAAAAAMAATCTGAAGCTGTATCTGCTTATGTGTTTGAAATGAAACTGTTTCAACTATTACAATAGTTGTTTGTCCCAGCAGATAATATGCTTGCCCAGAAGGGGAGTCTGAAGTGGGAGGATGGATCTGTTTATCTGTGTGTTTGGAAGGCAGGGGGTTTGAGGGTGATTCAAAGAACTATGTCGATCAGCTGTGAGCATTGTACTTCCCTCGTGTGTGTGTGTGTGTGTGTGGTTTTTTTCTTTCATTATTGTTCCTCTCTGTAGAAAATCCCCCCCTGAAGCGGAAGAAAGGTCCAGCCCCTAAGATGCTGGGAAATGAAGTGTGCAGTGTGTGTGGAGACAAGGCCTCTGGCTTCCACTACAACGTGCTGAGCTGTGAAGGCTGCAAGGGCTTCTTCCGCCGCAGTGTCATCAAGGGTGCACAGTACGTCTGCAAGAACGGCGGCAAGTGCGAAATGGACATGTACATGCGCCGCAAGTGTCAGGAGTGCCGGCTGCGCAAGTGCCAGGAGGCCGGCATGCGGGAGCAATGTGAGTGCAGGAAATGGTGCTGGCAGGAGCACCACGGTGCTGGGACGGGAGGCACGTGGGAGTGGGCCGGGGGCCAGTGAGTGTAAGGAAGGGGGTGGTGTGCATGCCTGTGAGGGTCACGTGCGAACTGTGCAGGCTGCGTGCTGGAATGTAGGTGGCAAGTCACTGAGGGCTCAGTAGGGATTAAGTGGAAAGGTGAGGCTGTTAGTCGAACGACACTGATCTGCTGAGAGCTACAGCCCCACTGTATTCCTAGGAATAATCCCRGATATTTTTCTCGCATGAATCACGAAGCTGCTGTTTCTGGATGTCCCACARTGTTTCTGCTCATGTGTCAGGAACAGTCCTCTCCTGCCAAGGCATCTAGGTTTCAGCTCTTTGCTGGCCAAAACTGGCCAAGTAGATCCTCAGCTAATGTAAATCCTGTGTGAAGTCTCCTTGCTGGCAACCAGAGCAATAATGAACACAGTGTATTTCAAAAACATCTTTATTAATATACTTCTGTAAAACAAATGATGCCCCACCAAGCTGTATCCAGGAAACATGGATACATTTTTTGTGTGTGTGTGTGTGTGTGTGTGTGTGAAACATGGCACACTGGTTTGGAGCAGCACTGCAGGTGCTGCCTCTGCTCCATTTCCCCCTGCTCCAGAGAGCTACAAAACAGATTTATTTGAAAAGCTACTTAGCGAGGCTACCTATCCACCTTGCTACTTTTGTGTTGCAAGTAGTTTCCAGAGTGTTTTAGTGTGTTTTAATGTTTACTCATCATCTCATAGTGAAGTTGGAGGGTACAAYTGCACTCAAGAAAATTCAACCAGAAGGAATCTTCGTGTCATTGTTATCAATGACTGGGCAATACTTGCAGACACTGTAATCCCTACTGTAAATTTGCCTTGTTAATTTTGACAGAAGTTGAGGATTTTTCTCCCCAACTGTTCCACTTGGAAAGATGTTCCAGAGCTTCCTTTTACTAATTGTTGGAAACATTCTTCTAATTTCCAGACTGAAGTTATTCATGGCCAGTTTATATATGTTCTCGGGCCAGTRTGCACTATGATGTTAAAAAAATTCTTTATGGAAAACTGAGTGAACTCAGATTACTTTGCATTTACCATGTCGTAGGAGCTTGCACATAGGCAGTTCCCAAGGTACACTGATACCTGGTAACTTGTTACTGAGCTGTAAATTCTTTTGTGTGTCTGAGCTGTAAGATAAGRGACTGTAGTTGCATGGATCACTTCCTTCCCTACTTAGACTGTGATACTGTGACTGGCATTCTCTCCAGTCTTACAGATTTCCCTCTAACTTATTAATTGTATTGAATGTCTTTGCTGTTTGAATTGTTACTGTGTGTGTGTGCGCGCGCGTGTGTGTGTGCATGCACATGTGTACCATCCCTGTTGGAAGTCTGGGATGAAGGTTACTCTCAGCCTGAATGTGTTACGTTCTTTGGCTTTCCCTCCAATCCTGCGTATTTTAATTTCCGTTTCAGAATATGTTTTCACAATAGTTCTCCAGTTCTTGCCTTCATGTCTAATGTGATTCTTTTAAGAATTGCAGTAATATATTTGTTCAATTTTGGGGCCTGCTTTCCTAGTAGCAGCCATGTTTGCTTGTTGCTTTTGTATAAAAATGTTCAAAAAATCTTGCAAGTGTCTTTTTAATCTTATTTGCAAGGTCAAACTTTCTTTCGTTATCTGTTTTTTTTTTCTTGAAGATRCATTTTTCTTTGCCAGTTAATTCCCTTTCTGCTTTCTGTTCATTCATCACTAGCTGGTAGGATGATTTGCTTGAAGAAAATCTTGTAATCCAGGTAGCTCTGATAGTTTCCTCTTTCAAATACAGATTTCAGGKAGTTCTTGCAGCTTTGACTTAATAACAAACGTCCTCTACATTCAAATCATTGAATTCTTCAGTCTAGTCAAATTAGTTACGGGCCTTGAACAGGTTTTATGTTTAAATTAACTCATGAGCAATTGGTCCGGTAAGATTTTTCAAGACACATGCTTCTGAATTTTATTACTCCTTACAAAGTTAAATGTAAGTGGCTGTGACCTTTTTACTTCATGACTGAAGATGACTTCCAGCCATACTCCAGAAGGACTTGCATTTCTCCTCAGTAAGATTTATACAAATCTATTTTATTATCTATCTTGTTTTATGTTACTTCTTTACTACTCTGCTGCAGCTTGGCTRTGTAGAGGATTGTCCTTTCAAGCTCCAACTCCATCCAGTACTGACTCTGACCTCTTAAGAGGAACATGAAATGACACAAGCTGTTAATAGAGCAATATCAGAGAAAGACAACACGATAGGACAATATAAAATGTAATGCACCCACTGTGACATGCAAAGRGGGCATCACTTGGAATCTACTATAACATTACCTCTTGGAGACTTGCTTAATGGGAGGAGCCACTGCTGCCTTTCTGACATTTGCAAGGCAGTGTAGAAGGAGCTTCTGTCTTTTGTGATCGTTTTACAGGACAATACCATTTCAAAGAAAGGCAATGAAAAAACCTACAGAGGGGAAAAGAGCAAACAATAAGTATTGCTGCCTGCATCACACTCAAATGCCAGATACAGGCAGCTGTAAACCCTGCCTTTCTATCCATGGCACGCCACCCCATGTTTAGTTTGGTTTGCACTGCACTCTCATATCATGTTTCTCTCTGATTATTCCTCCTCTTAGATGTTCTGTCTGAAGAGCAGATCCGACTGAAGAAACTGAAGAAGCAAGAAGATGACCAGGCTCGGACAGTTGTAGTGCGTCCAAATCCTCCGCATCCGCCAAGCCCTTCCCACAAACTGACGCCTGAACAATTGAGCATGATAGAGAAGCTTGTGGCCGCTCAGCAGCAGTGCAACCAGCGCTCATTCACAGACAGGATCAAAGTGACGGTAAAAGCTCTACCAGTGGACCCAAAATAAGAAAAATGAAATCTGGGGACTCAGGGTTGTGAGCTAAGCATGTGGGAGAGGGGAGATGCTTCAAGAATTGGATCTGTAGACCGAAGGTCTGTAAAGAATAGCAGAAGATGAGTTTCCAGTGTGTCTCAGTCTCTTTCTTCCTCTGTTCACTTCATCTTTTGCATCCTTGTCTTTCCTCTCTCCATCTTTCAAATACACTGTCTCCACTCTGTGTCTCTTCCCATCCCCACAGCCGTGGCCCCAGGTTCCTGACCCTAATAATCGTGAAGCGAGGCAGCAGCGTTTTGCTCACTTTACAGAACTTGCAATTATTTCTGTGCAAGAAATTGTGGACTTTGCCAAGCAACTGCCCGGCTTTCTGGAGCTCACCAGGGAAGATCAGATTGCTTTATTGAAGACATCTACCATAGAGGTGAGAGTTTGGCTCCACCACAGTACATAGTAGCAGAGAGGAAAACATATAGAGAACCCACCAGGAGAACTAGCTTCATCCATTTTTCTGGGGGACAAACTGAAAGAACCTCAGCCATGAGACCATTACTCTAGTGCCAGATGATTCTGGTAAAGGGCTGCTGAGGAGAATGGAGAAAGAGCCTTGGTAGTGGTGAGCAGGCATTCCCCTTCCCAGGAGCAGACACTGTAAAGGATGCAGCAGAATTTGCCCTGGAATTTTTAAGCATTCTGAGTGAGAGAAACATGTTTGAGTTTTGTTTGTTTTGTTTGGTGTTTCTTTCCCCCCCACCTTTTTTCCCCCCTTCCAGTGGATGTTCTAACCCTCAATTATCAATGTTGTAATGTTTTTTATTCTGTTCAAGTCAAGTATATCCCTGGCCTCTGGTTTCAGGTGATGTTGTTGGAGACATCTCGACGCTACAATCCAGAGATTGAGAGCATCACATTTCTTAAGGACCTGAGCTATAATCGGGATGACTTCGCCAAAGCAGGTGGTGCTTTAGACAGGTGTTTCTTCCTTCCCTGCATCTTGTGTTCTTTCATTGTTCCTTTGTGGGCTGTTGGAGATAGTATGTGGGCTTTAGAGTGGAAATTAGGTGAGAGGTTTAGAAGGTATTTGAGAGGAGAAACAATTGAAGCACTAGGATAAGTGAAAGGAAGTGGTAAGAATCATGTTCCTTAGGGATCACCTAACTATGAGAGGGAGAGAGGGAGGAACCAAACCCAGCACATTCTAATAGCAAAAAGCTGAGGTGGTTCACAAACTTCATGGGTTCAACCACGGTCATTCTTTTGACCTGCAGCAGACAAGCTGAGGATGCTGCAGCCCTCTAGGCCACTCCTGGCCCCCTATGAACATACTGCCCTAGCCTGCCACTCATTGCACTTTCAAACTGTAATGGTCAAATTCTCATGGTGTGGGATCAAAACGGTAGGGGGCTGAACTTGGTTTTATTTTTCAAGTTTTAGTAAGTACTTTTCCTCCTTGACACTTCGTGGCAGTCTTTTCCTCAGTTTTTTAGGGAGGCAAAAAGCAGGCAACCAGAGAGATTCCCTCTGGCTTATTCTTTCTTCTCTGATGCAGTTGTACTGCAGAAAATGAGAAACTTGAGGCCCAGTTTGGGGGGAAGAGTTTAAAATTTTCAGTGTATTTGAACAGTATTTAGCATAAAGAAATCTGATGTGGCAATAGSCTCTGTATGCTATGACAGAATAAATGACAATGCACTTTTGCCAGACTGCATTTATCAAAAAGGTGATCGAAGGTTTAAGTTGCACTGCCTTAGCTCCTCCAACTTTTGGAGCTAAAAAGTGAGATATTTCASACCTCCTGGAACTATATTTTTCAGCTCAGACAGGTTCCAGCTGAATCTAGAGCACAGAATTAAAAAACTTTCTTTGAAAGCATGAGGGCTGACAGATTTGAAGGAGATGATGATGCGAGAATGGAAAGTGTAGGTTTCCTACTTGTGGGCTTCTGACTTTTTGACAGACATCACAGAGTTGATGTCATTTTCGTTTAGCTATTGCCTGTTAATGTGCTGTGAGACATTTAAGGCCCCCAGAAGACCTAAAACTAGTATCATTTTATGTTAGGGTCTGGACTCTTCACCTGCTGTTACTCTTGCTCTCCTGTAGTGGTAGAGATTTCAGCTATACTTGGCACATAATGTAGGGGTCTCCTCTGCGCTCCCTGATATRTTGAGGTGGGTTTCTGATAGCTTATTCTGTGAGTGAGAGAGGCAAGAAACTAATGCCATTGCTAACCCTCACCCTTTTCTCTGCTTGTTGCAGGTCTGCAGTTTGAGTTCATTAACCCCATCTTTGAGTTCTCAAAGGGAATGAATGAGCTACAGCTCAACGATGCTGAATATGCACTTTTAATTGCCATCAACATTTTCTCTGCAGGTAAAAATCCAGGGAGGACTGAAGAGTTGCAGCACTGATTGGTGGGGTAAAGAAAACAGTYGAGAAAGGTCAGGGGCTGAAGAGGGTTTAGGATCTGGGAATAAGGAACATATTATTACTTCTGCTAATTATACACTGAAACTTTTAGTGCCACCTCCACAGGAAGGCAGATTGCATTCTCATGAAAAAGTGTGTACCARATCTGCCAATATGAATCTTCCTTCTTTAGAAATTGTTGTTTTATTGTCCCTTTACTGTGCTTGCCACTTCTCTGATGTGATGCAGGTCATGCAACATGAATGACATCTAGTGGTCAAATAAAAATATTTTGGATGCAAGACCAGTATGGTTCTGGGCCAGGAAAGGGCTTTGCAAAGAAGCRGCCTCTTCTCTTTGCTTATGTTTTCTGTGTCTTGTAACCTGAAAGATCAAAATCTAGGGAGGTTGATTCTGTTTTCTCACTGGCTTGGTTACTGGAGAAGCTGACCTATCCTTTTCTGAATAACTGCAGCTTCTTATCTTCTCTGGGCAGAGACATGCGACCAAATACATTTTGACGCTGCTGTCTGGCCTCTGTAACTTCCTACCTCTAAATGATTCAGGTCCGACTCACCATGTTCAGTGAACATGACTGAGAAATAACAGTTACAGAAAACTAACATGACGGAAAACTGCCAGTCTTGGATGACTCTCCTGGCTATACTGGGCGAATGCTAGATGAGGCTGTGGGGAAGGAGCATACTGAGGATCTGGGGTTAGTCTAGGTGAGGCTGCCTGCGGCAATTTGCTCACTTCTAACCGGCTTTTTGGCAGACCGACCGAATGTGCAGGACCAGTCCCTGGTGGAGAGGCTGCAGCACACCTACGTGGAAGCCCTTCATTCTTATATTTGCATCAACAGACCAAATGTAAGTGCCTGACTTGAACATCCCAGGGAGTGATGCAAACTGTTTTTTATGCTTATGCAGCCACTGATCCTGCAGKACTGCTTGTAGTAGTTCTCTTGCCATCTTTACCCTCAAGCTGTATCCTTTTGTGACTGTGTGGTAGCTGCTGTAAATGGAGGATCTGTGAAATGTCCCAGCCTGCTGTCCAGTATTGTGTTATGTAGTTTAGCCAACTTGGAAGGTCTTGAATCTGGAGTTCTGGGGCATGGTATAGTGTTCCTCTTCCTTCCTTTACACTTCCACCTCCTGACGGATGCTGGTTTTAGACAAAATCAGGATTATATTTACAATGTGGCATCCAATATTTATGTTTGTTTTAGCAAAGTTTTGGTGTAGATTTACTAAGAGCAGTGTTTTTGTGTGATCCTGCAGGACCACCTGATGTTTCCACGGATGTTAATGAAGCTGGTCAGTCTTCGGACACTAAGTAGCGTCCACTCTGAACAGGTGTTTGCCCTTCGGCTGCAGGACAAGAAACTCCCTCCTCTGCTCTCAGAAATCTGGGATGTGCATGAGTGACTGCATGCTCCCAGGGCACTGATGTGTCGGGATAATGCCATCTCCCAGCCTTTGCTAGCAAGAAGCCAGCCTACCCTCTTCCAGGCACTGAACTCTGGGCTAGGCAGTGCAGGGAGCGATGGGCCTGGGGTTTCAGTGATGTCATGAGATTATGTAGGAGGCAGCTGGGGTAGATCAGATGGGGGGGGGGGTTGATGTAGTGCCCACACCCCAAATGGATGACGTTAAATATCTGAAAACGGTAGAAATGAAGACCCTCCCCATATACACATACACCTCTCTCTTCAGAGTCTCTCTTTTCTAAGCATGTCCTGGGGATTTGCCCACTGATCCTTTCCTCTCTTGTTGATTATGAAAGTGAATTTGCAGGAACTTGCCAAAACCTCTCTATTGAGAGTAACCGAGCTTCAAAAGGCTTCTGCAGGGTCCCCAGTGTACCTGGATCTGAGGAGCTCAGGGAAGTCAATGTGGATGTTCTAGGGGTTTCACTGGGTTTCCAATAAGTAATATCTCTTTATGTGCTGCCCTCTGCGAAGATTCCCAGAGAAGTAGCTGTTGTTATTTCTTTATTATGAGACTTCATCTCTAGAGTTGCCCTTTCATTCTGGCTGTCCTTTGGAAAGAGGATTCCTGGAATGGGTAGTGTCCTTTATCTAACGTGAAGGCCTTCTGGGTAGGGAACATTCGTACATCAGAAAGATGTCAGGCATAAAGTAGTGGATTTTTATATAATGCGTTACCACTTTATCTTATACTGATTCTCAGCCTGTTCACTTTACCTTTGATTTGCTAACAGCTGGAAAACTGCACCTCAAAAAATCAGGATATAGATTTTATATTTGGGGGTGGAAGAGAAGACAGTAAGTTGGGAAGGACTGATACCTAGTCAAGGTAGGTGTGATGGAAGGATCTCAAAAACTTTCAAGAATTTGGAGCGTGTGGCATGTATTCCAAGAAGATCGTGAAGATGTATCAGCCAAGGAGAGAGAACATGCTGCATTTAGTGAAGTATGGGCATTGTCTAAGCTACAGGCTACACAACTCTCAGATCATGGGCTACAGGAATGTTGAGTGTAACCAGATCTGCTTGCCTCTTCTTCCTTTTGTCAAAGTCTTTCCAAGGTACTTAGTGATTGGGATATGGAGGTCCTTGCTGTATAAGGAGTGTTGACTGCTCTAGAAAGACACTTAGGTCCTGTATCCTTTCTTTTCCACTTTGGGCACAGTGAGAATCCACACTAGTTTTATGCCCTCAGTCCTTAAGTATTCACAATTGTAAGTATTGTAGGATTTATAGCAATATTTTGTCTGACAGAAGAGAAATACACTGTTGCAAAAATATGTTCCTTATTTGCCAAGAAACATCATCTTGTGGCTGATCTCAGAGATGTAACCTTGAGTACCCTGGTAGCTTGGTCTCATGATTCTTCTCTCTCATAGGGGTCTGTGTTTGCTTGCCCGGTGAGCATCCCAAGAGCCTAGGTTCACATGGCTTTTTTTTTTTTTTTTTTTTTTTTTTTGGCTGTGTATCTGAGCGCTATGCCCGTGGTGAGGGTATTGTGTCCATTTTGCACTTGAGGTTGGTCCCCTGCCACTGGCCTTCACTCTGCACCTTTGTAAAGCACTTGTAACAATCTGTAAAATAATCTGTTGTTTTTTATAACTCATTGCAATTGCAAAATTTCTTGTTTAAATCTGTATTTTTAACTAATCTGTTTGAGAAATGTTAATGTTTATATAAAAGAATAAAGCCTAATACAGGATTCTGACATTCTGTGATGTGCCATCATTAGACTGGGGGAAGATGGAGTAAGTTCTTGATTTAACAAATTCCTAGCTAATAAGAAAGTGAAGTTATCAGTTGAGAAGGGCAGAAAGTAGAGAAAGGGGAATAACAGTGCAATTCCAGGCAGTTTCTTTCAACCTTTGGTGTGAGATTTTGCTTTTCTGTGCATCTTGCTGTGTGCCATAGTTGGCAAATAGGTGAAGTGGACTAAGTGTACATCATGAAGACCATGCACTATGCATGCATACTCCATCGTGACTTATACAGATACTTTCAGAATTCAACCTTTTTGTTCCATGTGGTCCACTCTATTTTCTGCGTAGCCTCAACAAAACATAGGCTCAACGAAACTGAAATATCACCTCATTGTGCTTCTAGTTATTGAGCAAATTATGCCAGGATCCTAGCTGATGTCTAGTGCAGATAACAACAGAAATAATTAGCTTAGGAGAAACAGGATTAGCTGTTCATATGAACAAAGAGAATGGTAGAAAAAGGGAAAAAAAGAGCTGTCCAGCATTAGAAATTGAACCACAGGAATTTCTGCCTGAACGTGAGGGGGAATCTCTCCCCTGTGAGAGTGATGGAGCCCTGGACCAGGTTGCTCAGAGAGGTTGTGGAGTCTCCTTCTCTGGAGATATTCAAGGCCTGCCTGGATGCAACCCTGTCTAACATGCTCTAGGTGACCCTGCTGAGCAGGGAGGTTGGACTAGATGATCTCCAGAGGTCCCTTCCAACCTTACTGATTCTATGACTAGCTGGTCCCGAAGTATTTGAAGATCCCTGCCAAAGAGGGGAGGGAAGGGCATCTTCAATTTATAATTGTCATTTCAGCAAGTCTCCACATGACAAGATATTCTGCTAAAATCTCTGCATTACTGAGTATAAAATTTAGAGCTCCACAAATATATTTGTAAGTACTAAACCAGATGAGAAGGAATAGGAATAGCTCCAGAAGGGACTGTAGTAGAATAAGAGTGGGGAGTAATGTGAAGAGCTTGAGAGCTCAAGGCTGCCCCGGGTGGATTAGAGGGCAGCTGGGCTGTAGTCCAAGGATCTGCGAGCAAGTGTCAGTCAGAAGAGTCAGTAGCAATGAAGCTGCTTCTGGTAAGCAGCTGTCTCATTAACTTGAAGAGGAGAAACTGCATGTCAATATGAGGAGTTTCCAAGTTACAACCAATGATGTTGCTGTGGAGGTCAGTGGTGAAAATGGTGATTTCCTATGCCTCTTCTGGCTTCTCCGTCCTGTTCTGCTGTAATGTAACCAAAGACATGTCCTTCATGTAGATATTCACATTCTTTAAAGCGTAAATCAGTTTTGAGTTTTATAGCAGCTTCCCAGGTTAGCCCAAGAAGCTCAAGTAAGTGGTGGGGAAAAAAAACTCTCCTTGAGATCTGTGGCCTTTGACGTCTTCATATGCATATTTGCAAAATGCTTCCTAGGCTTGGATGGGACCCAGTCCTGACGCTGTAGGTCTGTACCCTGTTTCAAGATAATTTTGTTAATTTGGTCACTGCAAAAATCCAGGAGTGTTTGAACTACAGTCCTCTGTGTGTTCCCTGTTGACTCTGGTATTATGCAATGACTGTGCTTGCCCACAGTGCAGTCAAATAGGTGGTGGGGGGGGGAGGAGGAAAAGATGGGTGTATTTCTGAAATCTCAGTCCTGCTATGGGGGAAAAATACAGATTTTGAATGTCAGATACAATATTTTACCGGTCTGCACCTTATTGAATGCTTTTTTTTACTGCTAGGATATTTGTGGTAGTTTTGATTGCATTTTTGGTTTATTTTAGTAATTTTGGTTTTGTTAAATGGATTTGATTGTGCAGTGTACCAGTTTATGAGAGCTTATAAAAATTCAAGAAGCTGCACCTTAAGCTTTTAATAATTAAATTCTCTTACGATCTTAAGAAGCCAGCAGCAAACCAGCAAATAAGTAGCTCAACGTATATATGGATCCTGAAAGTCCACAGCACTGTATCCCTTATTGCAACATACTGCTTCCTTATCCATGTCACTCCCCTTTGCCTTGCTTGCCCGAAGCCAGCCTTTGCCGTGACGCCTCTACCTTCTGGTCGCCTGCGCTGGCTTTGAAAGCGGTAATTTGACACCTCATTTGGCGAAAAATGTTCGAGGTTATCTTCACCGACGCCGAGCTGGGGGCAAGCTGCTCTAGGCAGCCGTGTCCGAGGGGCTTTATCACCCCTTCGGCCTGCCAGAGGCTCGCAACCGCCCGCAGCGACCGCGGCCGCCGGCCGTTACCTCAGGCGGCGCCGCCGCTGGGCGCGCGGCCACACCGGCGCTGGGGAAGCCCCGCCCCCCTCCCCGCAGTCCGCCTGTGCGCGCGCCCCCTCTCCGGGGGTGCGGGTGGGGGGGGCAGGGCGGTGCGAGCGAGCTGCAGCGCCGCCCTGCGGAAGGCTCATGAGGCGACTCTCGGGCTCTCCCCCCCTTCACCGTCGGTGCGAGTGGTTCGCTCCATCACCACCACCCCCCCCCGCGGGCGGCGGTGGTGCGCTCCGGTCTTGGATGTCGATGCGGAACTGGCCGCGCGGCGCAGAGCAGCCAGGGGGCGCCGGCGCAGGTGGGCGCGGGCAGCCCCGCCGCGGCGGCGGGCGCGGGTCTGGGCGCGGCTGCGGTGAGGTGCGTGTCCGTGCGTGCACTTGTCAAAGGCGCGGAGCTCCCGCCACCGAGCGTGGGGTGCGGAGGTGAGCGGGGCGGGCTGCGTGCCCGGCGGGTTTCCCCCCTGCCTCCCCGCGCAGCTGGTTGCGGGGCCATCTCCACCCCGCGCCTCCCGCCGCGGCTTGGCTGCCCTCTGCCCTCCGCCGCAGCTGCCGGCCTGGCTCGGCGCCGTGGTGATGCTTGGGCAGAGGCGAGTCCTTCGGCAAGGTCACTGCGGGAGGAGGGCAGGGGTTGGGCGGCCGAGGGGGCTTCAGGTCAGCGTTGGGGGGCGGCCCGGGCTGAGGCCGCGGGGCTCCGCCGGGGGCTGCCCGGTGCATGCGCGAGCTGCCGGTGGCGCCGGTACGCTCCGCGGGCGGGAGGCGGGCGCGGCGCCCGGGGGGGTCGCTTGCGGCTTTCAGGCGGAGCGAGAGGACCGCAGCGTGTCAGGGCAGGCTGGCCCTGGAAATGGCGGTGCTGCTGTCGCCAGCCGGGGCGGGGGGGGCCCCGCGGCGCGGCCGTTGGCGGCGCGGCCGTTGGCGGCGCGGCCGTTGGCGGCGGCGGCGCGGCCGTTGGCGGCGGCGCGGGGAGCCCGGCGGCGTTCCCCGCCGGGCAGGGCCGTGCGCGGGCCTCCGGGCTGCTGCGGCTTCTCCTCCTTTTTTGTCCGGAGGAAACGGGCAGGACAGTTAGGCCAGGTAAGGAGGGCGGCGGAGGAAGGTCTGGCCTCCYCTGGAGCAGTTAGGCGCGCATGCCGTGTAGAGAAATATGCGTAGTAATGTACCTGGAAAGGTGTTTCTCCTCTTTGGTTTGTAAACAGCAGGTCATGTCATTCTCCAAAGCGATAGAACAGGGATCCACTTTGTATTAGGTAATTTCTTGTAAAATAACCTGCAAATCAGGAGCACTCTCCCTTAGAGGCAAATATCACTGTCTTTCTGCGTTTCCCACTCCTGTTTTCAGATGGGAGAGGAAGCCTGGTCCACGACTACTATTTGTGTGGAGTCATGGTAAAGAAGCGCTTTGAGTAATGATAATCGTTGGAGGAAACTGATTTGTTCTTTGACTTTGTTCTGTCCATTTTTTTCCTAAACTTAGGTATAGCATAAGCCTCACCCATGTAACACACTCTTTTCAGACATGTGCAGAATAACATGCATTACCTGTAAATCCTCTGCCTGCAGAGATGGCACAGAACTGTGAATCTACCAATACATTTTATTTTCCCTGTGTGAGCCAGCCATTTTCTCTATGTTCAGGTCAGCATTTCTGTTCATGTGCTCTCAAGTGTCCTTGCTGTGCTCTTTGCAGCATCACTTGTCTGCAGAACCTTGTTACTAGTAGGCAGAAGCTAGTGGAGAGAAAATGTATGGTGGTGTCTTGAGGRTCCTGTAAGGGAGGAACCTGAGTCATTCAAGTACAGTTATTTGGCAATTACTTCCATTTTTGTCCTTAATAGTGCTTGAACTTTGGGAACTATTCTGGATGGAGACTAGAAGTATCACAGAATCCCAGAATGGCTGTGGTTGGAAGGGACCTCTGGAGCTCATCTAGTCCAACCCTCATGGTCAAGCAGAGTTACCTCGAGCAYATCACGGAGGATTGTGTTCAGACGTTTTCAGTACTTGCTGTTATCAGCACTGTGTGAAAATCTGCAAACCTAACATATCAGAAACAGCGTCCAGTGCAACTAACATAGCTAAAATACAGTTTTGCAAGATTTGATTTTGCTATCATTTAATAGGATGTTATGTTAAACGAAATAGATTGATTATTCCAGCTATGAAGTTGTTCTTTTGCTTTACTGTCATATAGTTAGAAAAAATATAGCTCTCAAACCAAATTTAATATACCCTGGAATTAATCATATATTCCTTAACTATCTTACCATATGTTTAATAAAATGTAAAATCATCAGCAAGTCTCTAGAACATTTTTGTTTAGAAAATAAGATAGCCTTGTCTGCRCTAAAAGACATTGTGCATACCTATCTGGTGGTGCTGCAGCTGTACTAAAAGCCCGTTCTTGTGTATTTTCATCAAATATGCAGGTTAGTCTTTCAAATTGTAAGTTTCACAGTCCTGCTGCATTAGTTTTTACACTGTTGCTGCTTTTAAGAGTTTTAGTTTTACTGGATGCACAAAGAGGAAAAGAAAAATAGTATCTCCACTAAAAAATGTTTTCAAATATAGGAGCGCATAATATGGCAAGGTAGTTTTGATGATGTGTGTATTATATGGCAAAGTTATGAATGATGGTGAACTAAAGGCTGTGTAGCAGATAGCAAAAATAGGTCTTCTAGCTCAAAGTTTTTGTGGAAACTAACAAAGAGTAAATATTCTGCAGGTAAAACTCTTCTTTGACCTTGATGTCGTTCCATCATCCTTCTGAAGGGTGACAGTGTACATATGAAATGAAGTCCAACTTTGAAAGGACTGTTGAAGATGGACAAATAAAGGTCTATAGAATTTTTAGCAATAAACCTTGCCAATATAGCCAAAGTAATCTTTTTTTATTTAGAATTTCAGGATTGATGGTTCAATAGAGATGGTAGAAGCATCCATGGATCCTAAGTTTTACTAAAATGCTTGTTCAGATCATCCTCCTAATTGAAATAAAGTTGGCTTTGATTTGATCTGGCTTGGGGAGAGAGGTGCAGATGTTCATAGTTTGTCACTTTTCCTTCTTACCTCAGGCTATATCAAATAATTAATTAAAGTTACTGATAGCCAAGATATGCTACAGYGTACCTCTGGAAAGATGTTCGGTCTCGTCTATTTAACATCTTTTGCAAGGAGATAGTTGAAAAAGCAAGTATTTATGAAAATCGTAGGTATTAATTTAGCAAGTCACAAATGCTGCTGAATGAGATGACTCTCTTCGCTGTTTTAATTTACAGCACTTGAGCTAATATGTCTGGGAAGAACTATCAGAGAAAATCTGCTTGCTAGAGGAATGACCTTTTTGCAGGGGGAGGAGGAAGGGGTACTGTTGGAGATTTAGTGCATGAGAGTGGGTAACAAATGGCAAAGCTTAGTGATTAGGCTACCATTTCAGGTTGCAGTRTTTTATACAAAGTAGATAGTACTATCATACCCTCAAGACAGAAATTGATACTTTTTTTTTGTCAAAATAGAGTTGAATGTTTTGTTTCCTTTCCATTAGGATGGAACTGGAGATAGTAATGCATATGTTACAACCCAGATTAATTCCTACCGATGTCCTTTGGCTCTATTGTGGGTGCACTTAGGATGTACTGCGTTAACTTYTGAGTAGCTCCTTAGCAGAAAGATTTTGATGTTCTTATTCTATGCACTAGTAGAAAATACAGAATACAGCTACTGACTGGATATTTGCAGCAGTGAGGAGAGGATTTAGAAACAGGAATGAAAGAACTTGATTTGTAAGATTAATATCACTTCCCCAGTTTAAACAATCTCCAACTATTTCAAGGTATAAATACGAATGAAGGAAAGGCATTGTTGGTGACCCAAGGAAATAAAAATGAACTGCATAAGGTACTGATTCATGGAGAATATTTTTAATGGGATAATCTACTAATCTGTGGAATAATTATATTTTTTGTTCCTGAAAGGGTTTGCTGCCTTTCTTTCTCCACCTTAAGTTCTATGAAAAAATTCTTTTGATAATCTGTTTGCTCTATATAACTGAACCCAGATAATTCAGCTAATCCTTGCCCTGTTGTCTGAGCTAGAAAATACTTCTAGAGAGATTAGATTCTCTGTCACTGGAGGCCTTTAAGTCTGTCATGACCACATGAAAATCACTGTTTGTAACGAAGAAACATGCTCCTGATTTGTCTCTTAGGACTTGAATAACTAACTAAAATCCAAACCCAACAAAACTCTAAGGAAATGACCTGCATACTGCCAGAAGCTCTAAAATTTCTTTACACTTGAGAACTCCCCGGTTGGGTAGCTGTGCCTTTTGATGTCCAGCAATCACTGAATTGTGAGATGTCATGTTTACTTTTAATGACTACTACCTTTCCCAGTCTGCTAGCATTACTCTTGTAGCAATTTAAAAGTGAGAAATGCCACCTGTATACTCCTAAATTACCCATTCTGAGGCAATTCTTTTGCTATATGAGAATCTCAGCAATTGCAGTTAAGAGTCTGTTGTGTTTCCAAGTCAGTATGAGAAATACAGCATCAGTGTAGCTGCAAGGAACAAAGTTCCTTGGTTTTACGTTTCTCTACAGCCTTCAGTATTTCACAGCTGGGCAGCCATAAAAGAAGGGCAGGTCATCACGTTGCCTTTGATGTATACCATAATCTTTGTCAGGATCCCTCTGTTGTACTTATTTATAATTTCTGAACATTTGTTCTGAATGGTATATTTGAGAATTGGGAAATCAGCCTTGTTTTACACATGGGATAACAATTTCTGTGGTTTACCTGGTGATCTTCAGGAACTATGTGTTGTTTTATGATGAATAGTCTTTTCTCTTTCTTTTCTTTGYCATGTCTGGGAGTTCAGCATCATAGTGGTGTCCTGCTGCCCTTCTCATTTTAACTGAATTTCTTACTTTCAGTATCAGATGTTTGATTCAATTCTTACATGTGTACTAGCTTTGATGCCAGCTTCCCTGCACCTTTACTTGCCAGGATATTTTTACCTGCCCTAAAAAAAGCTCGTAGGGGATGAGATGGGAAATATTGCCTCCTTTGCTTGTTTGCATCTCATCAGATAACAGGAGGAGGGGAGTGTTTTTTGTGATAAAGGTGATTAAGACTCTAGATTAGTATTCACTGATATTACTTCACACAAGAACATTAAGCCACTCTGCTGTAGTGTCTGTATCCGTTTCCTCTTGATAGTGGTTAAACTGAACTGTGCAGAAATTCTTGTTCTTCTAGACAGTCTCATTTCTCTCCTCTTTCTCTTAAGAGTTGTATCTAGCAGGTGTCATATTTTCCTCTTCCTCCTTTGTTGTGGCACTATTTTTGTCTGGAAGGACCTCTCAGAACCCCTTGTTCTACTACTTACTGCCTGTAAGAGTTGCTTGAGGTGATTCTTATCCTTTCTGCCCTTGCACCAGTATTTACATGTGGGTGAGTCTGTCAAATATGAGCTTTCCACGTATCATAGTTCTAGTAAGGAAAGAATGGTCGTTTCTCTGTTTTCAGTTTTGACCAGCTGGTACTATGATTTGTCATGAGAATTAATAGTRGGATCAATCTGAGAGTAGGGAGCTCTGATCTTTCACAAGGTTTATGAAAAGAATGAGAAGGCATGAAGATGGAAGGAATAGTAAAGTAGGTGGCATTTCTGATTAAATATCTCTGAGATGAGGCAGGAAAAACATTTTTTTTTTTTAATTTCCAGATTCTGGAATAGCCAGATTATTCAAAATATTTCTATTCTCTAGTCCTCATTATTCTAAGCAATGTTTCAGTATTTCCATGCTGGTTGTAAGTTTGCCCTTTTCTGCCTCGTAAACAGCTTGAATTTATTGTTAGGATTCCAGACAGCAAGTCATTTGTACCAATGTGGTCCATCTCCAGCAAAGAAAGTYGAATTCCTGTATTTAGTGGTGGTGATGTCGTAAAAGATGCCGCCTGCTAAGTGAATAACACATCCTAGTTGAATAGCTTGAAACCCATGTGAGTGAAGAAGCCACTAATCATTGGAGTGTTCTTCACTGTTTGGCTAGATTGTGTCTTTTCTACCTGTTGTCCTCCTTTTAAAATATCTCCTCTTAGTTCCTGGCTTAGAGCTGCTTGCTGTAACTGGGGGAGGCACTGTGACAACAGAGGGTCTCTGAATAATTTAGCAGTTGCATCCAGCAGTTCTCTCAATTTAAATGTCATATACTTTGTTATTTTTGCATTAATTTTTAATGGCTGTACACTTGCAGTGTTTGGCTTTTGGAAAAACCCCCTGGTGCTCGTATTATGGTAACTCTGCCCTACTTATCAAATAGAGAACTAGATAGAGAACTGAAAAGGGAAGGCATCTCTTGGGTGCTAGCACCTAGACTGCTTTCAAAAGCAGTGATCAAATTTCTCAGCTCAAAACTCAAGTTGAAAGCAATTCTGTTTTGCAAAAGAATAGTCCTGTTGTCATTCAGAGTTTAACACCATAGTGGTTGTGGAAGGTCAAACTAACTCAATTCAGGGACATTCTGTTTTGTTTTTCATTATTATTATTATTATTATTATTTCCCTTGTAAAGTATATGAGCAGATGCTACTGGCAATATGAGGTATTTAAAGTGAAGATAGGGCTGAGGCTAAAACTAGTCTCTCCTTTTTATTAACGACTAGAGTAATATAAACTAGTGTAGGAGAACAGTTTGCTTTTGGCTCTGATACTCTTTCCCAAGAGCATAGTAGAATAAAATGAATATACATGAATATTGTTATCCATGTAGCATTCTCTCTCACATTCTTGTTTCTCATAGCTAATTCAAGGCCTTGTTTTTTTGTTGTTTGGGTTTTTTTGAAATGATTAGTGGTTGAAGGTCTCAGCTGTGTGATTATTTTCAAATAACTACCCATGGATACAGCTGTATTTCTCCAAGGACAAGTGCTCTTTGGACTACTCCTTTGCGTTTTCTTCCATCTGAAAGTTCCTGTCAAGAGAACATATTTGTGTTAGTCCACTTGGCATATCCTAATTGCACAAGAGTAAAGGATCAGCTGCAGTAGATGCCTGTGAAAGTGTTTGGTGTGTACCTGGATAACTGGGTTTTGTCAGCTGCAGTTGGTACTGAGCTTTTAGTGACCAGTAACAGCTTCTGATTATTTATAGCATTCATGGATATGGAAGACATTAATGACTTAGATGGCTTAAATATATGTTGCTGAGCTGTYATGTGGCCCAGGGGCATGCAGGTGCCAGGAGGGCTATGTTTCAGTGCTGCCTCCAGGCAGTTCTTGTGCCTGAGTGAAGCTTGTTTGTAGTGTGGGCAGTACTGGGTGCTTTGGTGGTGGAGTGGAGGGGGTGGAGTGCTGCAGCTGCTCTATAAATAGCTCCTACAGGCTAAGATCTGGGGACGAAAGATCATGTTGCTATGGAGACTGATCTGAATCAGATTACCTGTGGCTCTGTTTTTATAGCCTGTGCATATGTGGTAACTGCATGATCTTGCATGTGCTGGAGCTGCTTTGCCCAAGCATTTGACTGAAGGAGGGGAAGAGAAGGGAGCAACTGTAGGACGAGTGTGTGACAAGACCAATGAAATCTGTTCCTATAGCAACTGAGAACCTGAATCAGTAGCTTCAGTCCTGTGCAGCTGTAAGAAGGTTCCTGTCTGTGTTGCACGATCCTTGTTTGAGAGAGAATTCTGGTCATGTTATGTCTATACATTAGCATCCCTGTGCAACCTACCTCCATTTTACTTTGGAAAACTGATGTAGTTGTCAAAGATCTTTGACTGTGATACTACTATTTTCAGAAGGCAAAAAGATCATTTCTTTCTGTATTAAGAAAGGAAGAAATCTTTGTGACTTTTATGTTCTTTAGCAGGGTTTCCAAGGACTGCTTTTTATATTACCGAGAACTATTTCATGCTTTATTCTCTAATTTTCTTTAAGTTAGCTTGTYATTTCTCTCAGGCTTTACGGATGTATGGAAGGTGCAAATAGCTGGGATTTATCTGCTGCCTCATCTGTGAAGATCTCTTCCTGACTTAGTGATGCCTGTGCTCTAAGAAGGATGCTTTTAGAATCTGCCTGCAGTACTGTCCTCTGCTTGACTGTTTCTTATGGTTGGAACTATGCCTAGGCATTTCAGAGAACCACACCTGTATTATAGACTAACCATACTAAATAAATACGCCATTGTCTGTCTTAGGCATGCTTGCAATGCTTTGAAACTATCTCTCTTTCCCACATGTGCCAAAGTGCTAGTATCTTTTTAGGAGTCACAGCATTGGCATGCACTACTGTCTTGCCAAGGTAGATGGTAAGAAACAAATAAAGCAACTGCACCAGTATAGCAAGTCTGTCCAGCTCTGACTTTAGAAATTGTTCCGTGATCTGTCAAACACTTCTATCGAACTTTAAAGGGGGAGGGTATTCTCAACTCATCTGTGCTGTCATATGTTYCTTGCATTAGCAGAACAAGTGGAGTATAGTCTAAGAACCACCRTACAGTATAGTATAGGGAAGAAATAGCATAGTGGAGTTCCTAGGATGTTACATACTTCTGAGTTTAAAACTGCTGACAGCATTTGATATTAACGTAGCTGTTAAGCAGAGAAAGTAAAAAATCTCTGGTGAGGTAGGAGATGCTTGTCTGTTTCTA